>NC_139237.1:62871843-63471843 GCF_977018435.1 Lepisma saccharinum
GGAAACAAAGGTGCCTATTTTGCAATGGACTGGCTCATTCATGAGCCTGAAGACTACAGTATTTCCCATGCTTCTTCCTCTAATCTCGCACATATTCATTCATAATATACCATGCGCTTTCTTTCATTGTCGGTTTGAAAAAGGAAATACTGAAATAGTAAACACACAAGAAAGACACTTAAACTGAAACACATTATTAATTCTACCCATTTCAGAGCAGAATCCTGCGTAATTTCCCACTTGTTGTGTGTGAAGTATCTGTGTGCAAAAGTTATGTATTATGTTGAAAGTTATACAATGTGGCCCTTATAGGCACGGAAAGGAGAACTGTAGGGGCCCAGGCCCCCTGGCCCCTCCGGTTTCGGCACCCGTGGTGATGTGATATATACTATATATAACTGTTTTCTCACACCTCGAAAATGATACATGTGTTACAATCATGCAATCGCAACTTTTTCCTGATTAAAGATAGGTTGAAGAAACCTTCACCACTTCATTTCTCGTGAAATTCTAGCCTGACTGCCACGCGGGAGTGGGTGGGTGATCTAAGGTCAGAATTTTTCCGGCTTTTCCCCCGCATAAAGCAGCTCCAGGGCCCACCCAGTCTCAAATCAAATGGTACCCGGTGGGGAGTAAAGGCAGGTGGAGCATGCCGCTGATCACATCACCTCCAAGATGTCCGTTATCGGACATTTGTGGGGTCCTACTCCCCCATACCCTAAATGTGCCCTCATGGCACAGTGCTATCTGCACAGGGAACTTTACCTTTACCTGTATATATTGTATTCGTTCTGCACTTCCCAGCAACTACGTTTATTATTTACATACGCGAACTCTCTACTATGTCAATGGCTGAGGGCCCCCTAAAGGCTTACTTCTCTCTGCCCCCCCCCCCCCCCCACTGGGTATCTTCTATCTTGATTCTTGAATGGTTATGTATTCTTTTGTAAACGAATTGAATGAAATTAAATAATTTTTGACTTCTGCAATGTCCATGCTTCCTAATTAAAATAAGTAGAAGCATAAACTGTATTTTTGTAAAGCTTCACTATATGTCAATCCTGCCACACTTAGTTTCATTATTTGTGTTTTCGAATCACTTATGACCTTCACTTCATGATGAAGAATCAGAGGCACTTCCAATACACGACAGGTATCTGTACTCGTCTTCCAATATACTGTTGCAAAACAGTTCATTACTAGAGTGAGTACTCGCATCAGTATTCTCCTGAGCTGTTTATATGAGAGTAGCTTGCTTTACCTTATTCGCAAATTTACTCGACCAATGTAAACCAGCATTTACGGAAGTCAACTCGGGCACTCGCCCATGGGACCTTGCCAGATGTAAATCAATTGTTTGTTCAAGGTTTATAGGAAATGGGGCTTCCGATTGAGAAATTAGAATATCTCATTTTTCCAGACCTTGTTAATTATTGTATATATCCATATTATCTCATTGCCCTCATCATTGATCCAATAGGATAGAGAAAATGACCAAATTCTTCATAATTAAATAATAAAAAAAGTAGTTTATTTATTTACAAATCCCACAACCAAAACTTGTCAGAAAACCAGACAATCTAAATTTTAAACAGCTAAATAAAGTTTAAAACCAGCTACTGTCTGCTGTTGCAATTGTACCTTGCAACAATTTGCATTTACTTCTGAGCATCTCTCTTGTTATATTTGTATTTATTTTACATCTTTTTTCTGCTACTGTAGGTTAATTGCAATGATGAGGATCAATTATGATTAGATAAACTTCAACGTAGTAGTAGCGTGGTTTCCATAGCATGCTACAAGACAATAGGACATAGATTTTATCATTTATTTAAATACCTTAGTCTGGTAGAAATTCAACTTAAAATAACCGAAACAGAAAAAACTAGGGATGACTGAACCCAAATATGAGCCAATTTTCTATACAGATTTCTAATATTCAAATTACCCAACCCAGATAATGTGGATGACAGAATGTGTGCATTATCTGGTTAGTTTTACATTTACAGATTCTGCATATTTTGTATTCATCATGTCCATATTTCTACCATATTAATTCTCAAAAAATCCATCATCCAATCACTCGGTTTTATTGATACTCCATATATTCATTAAATGTTTACCCTTTTTGCGTGCCTAAAACAGATCTCTGCAAAACCCAGTTCATCATAAAAGCAACAAGTTTTCCATTATACTAAAGAAGTGTAAATAAGGTACAGTTTGAAATATATTCTAAATCTTGTGCCCCAGCGTGATGTGGGTGAAAGAATGCTGAAGGCAGATACACTATGTTGCCATTTGTCACCGGACACCCCATACCAGTACGTTAATCAGGTCGCAGCACCAATCAGTATCGTGTAGGGCCACCTTTCGCCGCAACCCTTTGAGGAAGACTTTCCACCAATTTGCGATACGTGTCAATGAGAATCTTGCCTCATTCCTCCTGCAAAGCGGCAAACAGCTCAGTGGTGCTTTTGGGCATGATGGCCTGGTTCTCAAGCGGCGCTCCAACTCGTCCCAAAGGTGTTCAATGGGGTTGATATCTGGACTTTGGACTGGCCAATCAAGTTTCTACACACCCATGTCCTCGAACCATGTGTTGATAATGCCTGCCGTATGACATAGAGCATTGTCGTGCTGAAACAGATATGGGCCGATACCAAATTGTTCCCACAATGTCGGTAGTGCAGTATTGTCCAGAATGTTTTGTTATGCATCGGCATTCATGTCTCCCTGAACTAAAACAAGAGGACAAAGACCATGCCACGAAAAGCAGGACCACACCAAGATGCCACCTCCGCCGAATTTCACTATGGGTACGATAGTCCTGTAAACAGCGTTCACCGGGCATACGCCACACCCTCACACGTCTATCGGACCGCCACATCTGGTAGCGTGATTCATCACTCCATAGGATTTCCATTGTTTGAGAGTCCAATGGCGGCATTCCTTGCACCACTGTAACCGACGGGGCGAATTGCAGGCTGTGATATGCAACTTATGAACTGCTGCGCAACCATGAAAACCAAGTGCGATGATCTCCCGGCAGACAGTATGATCACTTGCAGCACTACTGGAAGCCGATCGAAACTCCTGTGTCACCATCTGTAACGACGCCTTCCGATTTAACTTCACCACACGTTTGACTTCACCACACGTTTCAAGCATCGACGGCCATGATCTGTTAATATTTTCGGTTTACTGTGTCTGGGTCGGCATGTCAAGAACCCCGCTTGCTTCCACTTCACAATAACATCAGTCACTGTCGAGCGGGATATCTGAAATTTGTTGGAAATCTCACGGGTCGAATGCCCAAACCTGTGGGCTCCAATGATCATTCCTCGTTCCGCCTCACACAGTTCACATCGTCTGTCCATATTGACTGCTGTAGCTGGTATGAGTGCATTCTCAACCAGCAACGCCTTTTATAGGGGTGTCTGGTGACAAATGGCAACATAATGTATGTTCTTAATCACTTGACCTGTCAATAGATATGCCACACCTCTTCCTCTCTCACCATGCTGGAGGGATGAAGTAGATTGACATGATTTGGTGCATTGGAGGAAGCAAGAAAGAAAATTCATGTGGGTTTATCACATTTGCTTTGCTTATTTTTCAGTGTCGCTCAATAGTGAAAGGATATAATTTTGAACCTTTATTTCGTAGTATTTTCCTTGATTTCAGAAAGTATATTTACCAGAATAACTTACTGAACTTGAAAAAGTAAATAGCTATCTGTACATATGGATTATCTGAATATGTATTCAGATATCTGCATGTGTCATATTTTGTAGATTATCCATTGCATCTTATAACAATCTTAGCACATGTTCTCTTTTCAGGCCCTTCAGGCCACACCATTTGCAATTGGGGACAATTATGAAGTTTTTATAAGAACAGTGCAGCAGCAAAATATATTACAAGTTTATGAAAACAAACTCCTGGAACCCCACGACATTACACTGTAGAGGCAGAATCAGGTTTTAGAATGACAAGTTATAACCAGGGAAAGAATTTATATGTAGTAAAAATGTGCCAATGGTGTGGTTAGCAATAGGCTGCTTGACTTGGAAGAGTCTACAAATGTTGCAAAAATAACATTTGTAACAAGCAGCTGATGCTTGAACCCTCATTCTCTATAATTGACAATTAAAATAAACAGTAATTTCAAGTGTTTTACAATAGCTGAAGCAAACAGTTGGGAGGTGTAAAATTGAAAAAAAAAAAATGTTTGGACAGAAAACTTGTAATTGGAGGGTATAAAAAAGTCGTAATCTTTAGTTTATCATCGCTTTGGATTTCGTTATTCACAAGAAATCCACCCAACTCTTTCGGTCACATGGGGACATGTAGTTATTGGTGAATATGGAGAATATGTTGAGAAATGTCCTGAAATATGGAAAATAGGAACAGAAATTTTCGATTCTACATGCCATAATGCGCAAAGATAATACAATAACAACCAATTTCAGCTTCACACATATAAATCCCTTCCCTGGTTATAACATATACACATTCTCATGAACAGATTTGTTTTCAGGCCATTAAGGTGTCAGTTTCAGCACCACCTGTAAGCAATGTGTAGGAGTCACCTTTAGTTCATGAATCCAATTTTCTACAGTAAGTCCCCGGCCCCCATGATGAAAAAAAAATAAAAATAAACCCGAGAGAACCTTTTCTTGGTAAAATTTTTATTCACATATAAAAGATGGAAGAGTTTGCTTTTGTGCCCACCCTGTAACATATGAATATTCCATTTTGTTTATGCTCAGAATTTAAACATAATTTTTTAATCCAATGATATGAAATAATTCTTGGGGAAATAAAATTCTGAAACACTGTATTTTGCATTGTTGGATCATGGAAATATGCAAAGATATCTCTGTGTAAGCTACAGTGGTGATAAAATATGCAAAAAAAAGAGCATATTCATAAGGTTTATTTCCCTTCACATATTGTTGCATCAATGCCAAATCCACAAATGTGCACATTTTGACTTTTTCAACCAAACTGCAGTTTCGGACTACTTTTTGTTGATAAGATTCCTATGCTAACTCATGAGACTTTAAAAACAGCCATTTATGGTAGGTACACATGTTACCGATGATAGCATTTATTCAAATGTAAACTAGATTTTCCTAGGAACTTGTCTAAGTATGATTTATCACATTCATGATTTTGGCATTGGGGTGAACATGTGTCTAGGCTAGTTCTGTGTTCACAAGATAAAACATTTTATTTGGTTACAAGTAATGAAGGTATGCTTCATGGCTAAAATCTCAGCATTTTCTGGCTCCACATTTTTGTGGACTGCAGTCAATTCGAAGCTATGACAAATTTATAATAATGATGAATTTCTAAATTTTTATTACATGAAGTAGTGATGTGATAAAGCTTGCCAATAATTTTTATTTGCCCGATTCAATTACCAATATTTAACTGATTAATGCACTGATATTTAAACTCAATGATTATTTAACACAAAAATGCTGTAGTATAAATATACTTAGATACTCTTCTCGACCATTTTAAACATCCTTTGTTTCACCAATCGGGGAGGATACTACCGACATAAATTTAGAGGTGCATTGCACGACGACAAAGGAGGACTAGTTCGGAGTTTTCAAGCACTCCCCCACCCACTAAAACTGGACATCAAGAAGGTGGGGAAGGTGGAACTTCTTCCCTGGCTCCCATTAGTGTTTTTCGAGGGTTGCAAAAGTCCAGCACCCTTATTTTTTAACCTTCGCGTCTTCATCTTTCCCTTGTATACATGCCGCTGGGCGATGCAATGACCATACCCAGAGGACAGCTGGCTGCTGATAGGCAAGAAGAGGGAAAAATATGTGGTTTTGCTTTTGACGTGCAACTGTGGCACATGCTGTGGTTTCGGCAGCAAGGGGGGATGGGGGTAAGGATGCTATTCCGTGACAAAAATAATATTTCACATGGTAGTAAAATCAATTTTCAGGGAGAAAGAATTGTCGTGGTTTGAATCAGCACAAAACAAGAGCATCAAAACAGTAAACACTGCATGGCATTAAATTTTTCAATTTGACATTAATATGTGCCCAATGAATACTTCGTGAAATTAAGGAATCGAACATTACAATTGGTTTTAAATGTAGATATTTACATTTTTCAATATGTCACTATGTGAATTTCAGTTACACCAGAAATCAGATTCATCAAGTTTCTAATATATAGTTAGTGAAATAATACAATGACTTGAAAGATAAAATAAAGTTTATTGACAGCTTGAAAGGAAAGAAGAAAAGTTTTGATTTACTGTAGCATAACAGTATTACAACAAAAATTTATTCCACACTGGTGAATTCAACATTTTTTTAACACAAAAAAAATTGATAAATGAATACATGTGTGGTACAGTCCATTCTTATCTTTACAAATGATATATATTAAGGTTTTTAATGCAATCGTACAATGTAAATTCTAATTTATATAGGTTCACGTGTCTTGAATACAATCAAATTGCCACTGCAGTGGCTTGAAATAAAATTAGTCTTGTAATAGTTATTTTTAAAGTTGAACTTGACTCACATTAACACATTGAAACCAGTTTCATTACAAAAATCCAGAACACACTGAGCACTACAGAGTAGTCAATTACATGAAAAGCTCATATTCTTGCAATATCCATTATTTCATCAGAACTTACACAATGTAACATCTACATCTATTTAATGTATTCAATCTCCTTGCCAACTGCATGCTACACAATTGCTTCACAGTGTAAAAACTCACAAATATATGTAATATAATGGGTGAAGATTCACTTTTGCCAACACACTAACATTTAAAACTCATTTTAACAAATTATGCTTATTTCAACATAATCAGTAATAGAGAAAAAGACTTAATGATGGTACACATGGGACAAGATTTAATGATACACAAAAATGGATTACCTGTGCAAAATGAAGGAAATTATTCTTTGATGTTACACTAAGTCTATACTGGCACCGTTTCAAAGTGCTGGGTTGCTGATTGAATTGAAAAGAGAATGCAATTAGCTTGATTACCAATTACCACCAGTACCTCCTTCTCGCACCCAGTAGGAGTTGGTACCTCCTCTTCCCCTTCCACCACCTCCAGAGTACATTCCTGCATTACCCCAGTTATCATTCATATTTCGTGGACCATCTGAATAGCTGGGATTTGAAACCTCATAGAAGCTACGCGAGCCAAATCCGGTCCCATAATCATCGGAGAATCTTCCACCTCTTCCGAAATCATTAAATCCACCTCTGAAACCACCACCCCTCGGATAGTAGTCGTTACCCTCGTCGTAGTAAGAAGGACCACCACCAAATCCTCCTCTAGTGCTACGGCCACCTCTGAAACCACCGCCACCCCGTCCTCTAAACGGAGGGCGACTACCTCGAAACCCTCCCTTGTTACGAGATCTATCCTGATCCCGATCCCTATCCCTCCTTCTCTTCTTTGGTCTCTCCTTCTCCTCTTCGGAATCGCTCTCCCTCTCTCGATCCTTCTTCGTCCACCACAGGAGATGTGCTGGGATGGGTTTCTTGGCGTTTGGCAATGTGTCGGGATCCCTCTTCTCAAAGTAGAGCACAAGGCTCAATGCACCCGTGTGCGGACTCATGTCAAGAGGAATTGCTTTGATAGGAATGAAAGGATGTGTGGCTTCCGTGTCGGCTGCTGCCAAATTTGTGTAATCTTTGACTTCTGGTCTTGGTCTGTCTGACACAAAGACCATCTTCTGGATTAATTCTGCCTTTCTCAGCTTGCTAATTAATTTTGGCTCTGTATGGAATAAAAAAATGAAAATATAATTTATCATGAAACTGTTAAAAAGGGTAAAAAAATACATACATAAACACTGGTTCCATATGAAGCATCCCATCAGTCCTGTACATTCCAGATAGAACAGTAGGTTAGGCCTATATTTCTCAGACTAAGAAATGAGTCATTCACCTCAGAACAATTGTTGAAAATTTGCACTCAGAAACCCAGCTATATTACTTGCAAATATTGTGGCTATAATCTTAAGACATTTTTATTATATTTATGTGACCATAGAGGAAATGGTAATTTCTTCATTTTTTTGCATTCAATTAATTTCAAGGTGCACCATTTTAATTATCATAGGTTAATGTTGTTGTGCCACATTTCCATACAATATTCTCATGACAATTACTACATCGCACCAAGTTTTAAAACTCAAAGAACAGAATTTTTTCTCCCTTGTTACATGTTTTTTCAATGTCTATTAAAATGTTCACTGCTCAATGACTCCAGAAGAAAATAGATCTTCTCCTACAGTAGTAGAAACCCAGTAATAAATGCTAGCTCAGATCATGTGTAAGTAGAGAAACACTGTTTTAATTGTTATTTATTGTTAATTGTTATAATGGTATCAGAGAGAACTCGAGAGAGTATCACTAACGATTCAGTCTTACCGAATCTTTTTTTCCTTTTGCCAGTATGAATGTTTTATACACATATTCTATTAAATTCTACAATTTATTCTGCCAAACTAAATTCCAAGACTTTTCTATGTATTTTTAAATAACTTTTTAAAGCATTTTATAATGCTTGAACATACATATATATAAATGTTAATTCTTGGATGCTGAATGAATCAAGTTAATTCTACATTTCTTTTAAATAAATTAAGAAAACTAAAATATGAACCTTTTTACAAATTACACAAGCTTTTCCCAGAGCATTGAGGAGGCCTGAGCACCATATAAAAAAATTGTCGAGTGGAGAAAACAATAAAATATACTCACTCAGTCCTTTTGCGAATCTTGGTGGTTCCACAATAACCACAACCGTTTTTCCAGTCACAGCTGCAAGCACTGTCTCCAATATTTCATCCGGCTCTCCTTCAAAGAACTCGCAGTTTGTTATGCCATTTGCAGCTGCATTCATCTGTGCTTCTTCAATTGCAGAAGCTTGAGGATCAATACCAAGCAGCTGGCCACATTTCTGCAAGTTAATATGTTTCAATTAAGTTTCTTTTTTTTTTTAAATTTTATTTTGTGGATGCATCACTAATTGTGCTGAATCCGTATGTATTGGTATTGGCCAACTTTAGTACTATCAGCATCAGAAAGAACAACCCTTAAGTACTATGGACATTGATAATTACACAACAGACTGCTGTTTTGATTTTGAACTGTGAATAGCTGTCTTGCTATTTTCAATTTCTGATGTGTTTTATGTGACTAGACATGGTTATAGAAGAATGCTGTAAAGCACATTGTTTTCATTTATTACTGTTTTGTTAAAGAAACATAACATAATTTATGCAAAGAGGAAGAAAATCAGTCAAAAATTGCAACAATGGCTACTTTATCTTTTAGAAATTCCAAATTCTTAAAATTTCTACATTTTTATGTTGTCAGAAGACAGATAATTCGAAGTAATATGTTTCTGAAATTGAAAATGAGTTATGAGCCATTTGAAACACAACAAAAACACATATAACTACTATGGTTTGCATGTCAGACCTCTTGAAGAAATAGAATTCAATAGGAATTGAAAAAACAGAGGCAAGACCTCGTGGCCTTGATATCATGTAGCCAGCTTCCCAACTGAAAGTTATGTAGAAGGGTTGGAGGGACGTGAGAAATAAAGTAAAAGAGAAATTCAGCATGGTCTGAGAGACGGTCCATAGTTGTTAAAGGTTAATCACTGAAATTGAGAATTATGCAAAATTTTTATTAATTGTTTTAAGTATATCCAGTCTTTTTATTTTGTTACTTTGCTGCCACTTTTGACTTATTGTAATGTTGAAGATGAGTTCTGGGAACTACATATTATCACAATTAGTTTCAAGTTTACTTTATGCCCAGTTAGGCTAAATAGGTCCATAGTCAAGAGCGGAAACTGAACCACATTGAAAATGAAACTTGAGAATCTGTCCTTGCCCTGGCCATGGAAATTTCTTGTTAAGGCTCTACCAATCACTGAAAGAAACCAATGTGACCTATTTATGCTTTATGGGAGAAATTCACCTGTAACCTAGTGTCATCTGGTTTCCTAGATCAGGTAAATCATGCATGTCTGACTTTACGCTGGGGGAAGGCCATGTCTGTACGGGGCATTGGTTCAATGATTCCATAACAAAACTAAATCTCTCCCGATTGTATAATGCACAACATATGGTAACACTAACCTTTGCAACAGAGAGACCCTTGCCACCGCAACCACAGAACAGATCCAGGACTGTCGTATCCTCATTGATATCGGTCAACAGGTCATTGATGATAGAATATTGAATTTCTGTTGAAAGTGTGTTCAATGGGAAAATAGAGTCCATTTTTAGGTGCAGCTTCAAATCAAGGATGGTCTCCTCAACTCTCTCTTTTCCAAGAATGTGTTTTGGTGGTAGCTGTCTTCTTGGGTCCTTCCTGAAAATAAAAAATCAATACAGTATTCTTATGTCAGAAGCTTGCTTTAGTAAAACTTCACTTCTACATTTGCGAGTGTCAATATGCAGTACATTTGCTATACACTGGATGGTACAAAATTATATTAAATCAGGTGGTATTAAGTAATTAGTGAACTTATTTCTAGAAACTATGATGCAATTTCAGGGTGGCGACTCTAAACACCATGATAAAATTCAAGTATAATTTCTGGTTTTCAAGGTGAACTTTCAAAAAATTCAAGAGTACAAGCAGATGTTTTCTCCATTTCAACCTTAACTATTACCACCCCTCACATCCTCAAAGTTTGTTTTTTGTTGAATATATTTCCAATAATTTAGTTAGCCATTGAATTAGAATTTATGCGTTATCACAAAAAATGCAAGTGTCTTTTTTTTTTTGTCCAGCAGTGTGTATAGGTATATTTAAAATATTTAATTTAAGTCACGAAGTTTATATTTTCTACTTCACATAATACTCAGACTCGAAATACAGGGTTATTATAAATGATGGACCCATTTTCAAAACATCATATTTATTGAGATACAAATCCAAAGTGAACAAGCTATATACCAATGGAAAGAGGAAGGTTCAAAGTGTGTTACCACAATGTTTGTAACTGTTATAAATGTTCAATGTGGCCACCATTGGCTGCACGGCAAACATCGACGCGGTAGCCAAACTCGTTCCACACACGCGTAAGCATATCTGCTGACAGAGACGGTCCTCTTGCGAACTCTACCGGCTGCTTCCGCAACCACCACAGCCCGCCAGAAACTTTGAACCTTCCTCTTTCCATTGGTATATAGCTTGTTCAATTTGGATCTGTACTTCCCTACCTATGACGTTTTGAAAATGGGTCCATCATTTATAATAACCCTGTACATCTACAAACACAAGTCCCAAATCTTACGGGATACACTAATGTACGGAAAATTGTTAATTACATAAGAATTTCAAATTCAAATTTACCTAATCAACTTCAGGATATTTTATCTTGCAATAATCTTCCGTCTGTCAAGATAGATTGTTCTGCAAAGGACACTAACAAAATGACTGAGAGAATTCTGTTTTATTTTTCACGCAGATTTCTTTTCCTTCCTCAATAAAAATATAAGCTAACTCAGAGAATTTATAAATATGTAAAAATTGAATGAGATTTCGATTAACGGAAGTTGTAATTTTTCACGATGTGATTTTTACGCACACAGCTGGAAATTGGGAAGTATGTATGTAAAAATGTATTTCTTTGTACATGCTCTGGCCTAGGTTGCTTTTTGCCCGGTAGTCCGGGAATCCAACGGTTGGGTTTTCTCAACAGCTTCCCCGTTTGAAAGTAGGACCTTGCTCGGTGATTGGGGGCGAGTTGTTTGTCGGAGGATAAATATCCATTCCAGCTTTGTTACGGTCTCTCTTATGCTCTCCAATCGCAGAAAGTGGCCATCCCTCAATGGATTGACAGTTTTTTTTGGATGCAGCGATACACACAGAGCCTAAGCGCCGTAGATAAGCATAGGGACCTCTGCGTGATAAACTGCAGGGCAGGTTAGCGCTATGGTAAATAGTGCGCTTTTAGCTCTAATAAGTTGTACTGCACTTAATACGAGGATGGCATAGGGACCTCTGCTGATAAACTGCGGGGGCAAGTAAATAGTGCTCTCGTAGAGTGAAGTCTTGATAAGGGCAATTCTCTGTGTTTAGGGGACAAAAGGGAACCGAGAGCAGTTGATATTGGACTTGTTGTGAAAAGACGTATATATGGCAATGGGAAGAAGTGTAAATAAATGTTGTACATAAAGAGAGAACTCAGTGAGACGCTATTCATGTCAACGTCTACAGAGAAAAATTCACGCAGAATTCCCAGAGCCAATAATTCATGCAATTCAAGGAATTCTCGGAGTGGCCACCCTGAATATAGTGTAATGTAGCATTTTACATTTGCAGAATTTTTGATAGTAAGGCTACCGTGACACCCATGCATTATTATTTCTCATCTACTATTTGGCCAAGTGTACAGGTTTGAGTCCTGGACTAGCCATGGATGTTCCCTTATGAAGCTTTAATGATTTCATGTAATAATCATTCATCCTCCTCATCACAATTAGCTGATGACAGAAAAGCAACATAAAATAAGAAAAATATGAAAGGCTCTTTGAAGGTTAATGCACACTCAAATTTAAATATACAGTATCTATATTTAAAATATTTAGTTAAAGGTGCGGAGTTTACATTTGCCATTTCACATACTCAGACTCAAAATATCTACAAATACAAGTTACAAATGTTACAGAATATACTAATCTACGAGAAATTGTTAATTGTAAAGAATTACACACTTAAATTTACCTAATCAACTTCAAGATAAATTATCTTGCAATAATTTTCCATGAGAGATAGATTGTTCTGCAAAGAACACTAACAAAGTAAACGGACTGAGAGAATTCTGCTTTATTTTCCACACAGCTTTCTTTTACTTCAATAAAAGTAAAACCTAAACTGCAAAATACTTGCCTCAGAGCATATGTATAAATTCAATGAGATTTGGATTAATAAAAGTTGCAATTTTTCATGCCTACAGAGAATTCACACAGAATTTCCGGAGGCAATAATTAGAGGCACATATTTTTGGTAAATAAAAAAGCAAAATTTCGGTACAAAAACGGAGTCAATTTCAGGTTCAAAAGCGGTAAATAAAATAAAATATCGGTGTTATAGCGGTTAAAAAATGGATGAAAAGTGGTATATAAAAATACACTTTGGTTTTAAAATTGTGAATATAATCCTAAATTTGATTTAAAAACTACACTTATTCCACAGAATTAACATTTCACTTCTAACAGTACATTTATGTAGTTATCAGAGTATTAAGTTTATTTCTGTGTAAAGGAGTCCATTTTTGCTTCTCCAATATTAACAGCAGAATTAATCAATTTTCCGGGAATTGTATAACTCTCAGGATAATTCAGACCACAGAAGGTGTCGCGTCGGTGAATAAACCCTGAATTTCGTGTTTAAGAGTTAATTTCGCTTTTTGCAGTTCATTTCGCATTATTTCGTGACAAAATATGGTCACAAAATGCATCTCACACCTGTCAAAAACATGAAAAATTAACACTACAATGTGTTTTTTCAAATTTCGTTTTTTCGTTAAAAACGAAATATGCATGCCCCTAGCAATAATTCATGCATAATTCCCAGTGATAGTTTGTTTACCAGTCCAATACTTACAAAAACAGCCTGACGTTTTGCAATTATTTTATTCAAGGTACAATTCATATATACATACAATGGAACCTCTATTTTATGCTTTTCAGGGAACCAAGCCGAAAAAACTTACAATGTGGGAAAATGTAAAATCTAGGAAAATTTTATAACATTTTGTTACGTTGAGGCCATGAAGATTGAATGTATAATGTGGGAAAATGTAAAATCTAAGAACATATAATCGGGGTTCTACTGTACTGTACATATATGATGGTTACTGGAAAAGTTTCTGCTAGCTACCACCAACAGAGGCGCTAGTGTTCCGCTATTATAAAAATCGGAAGAATATACCTTTTTCATGTTTAAATTATCTTTGATTGTTTGTTTAAGCCATTTATTTTTCACAGAAGTTTGTAGTAGTAGTTTCGTGTGAGAAAAGAAAATTTCTCATGAACACTTTCGGGCAATGATTCTTTATGAATTCAAATGTACTTTAACACCGAAACAATGCATAGAGCGACTTCATTTGGCTTTTGGGGATGAAGCACTATCCAATAGGACTGTGTACAATTGGTTTTCTGAATTCCAGCGTGGTCACACATTTCTCAGTGATGAATTTCGTGAAGGTCCATCCACGTCTGTTGTTGCGAGTAATGTGGATGCTGTGCGTGAAATGATTGAGAGAGATCGGCATGCAACATACCGTGAGATTCAGGCATCTTTGAACATTGACATGAAAGCAATACATACGATTTTGCATGGTCATCTGAACGTACGGAAACTTTCAAGCTGTTTGATCCTACACAACTTGACTGAAGCTCGTTTAAATAGGTGTAAAGAAATGCTCAAAAAATTTGGTGTACTACATCGTTACAGGGGACGAAACTTGGATCTATTCATACGAACCTGAAACTAAACAGCAATCCACTGTTTGGGTGTTTCAAAGTGAACCGAAACCAACAAAAGTTGTTCGTTCTAGGAGTGCTGCCAAGAAAATTATTGCTTGTTTTTTCAGTTATACCGGACATGTGGCAACAATAGCTTTAGAAGATCAAAGGACTGTAAATGCTGAATGGTATACAACAATTTGTCTACCCGAGGTCATCAATGAATTGCGTAAAACAAACTCAAATCGTCGCATTATTCTTCACCACTACAACGCCAGTTCCCACTCAGCACACCAAACTGTTGATTTTTTGTCTAGTAAAAATGTCGAATTAATTACTCATTATACGTACTCACCTGATTTATCACCTGATGACTTATTTATGTTCCCACACATGAAAAATAAGATGCCTGGTGAGATATTTCTGTCGCCTGAAGCACCTGTTGACGCATTTCGAACAGCGGTTTCCGAGGTATCAGGAAAAAATGCTTTCAAAATTGGTTTGAGCGTATGCAAAAGTGTATCGATCTTAAGGGTGAATACTTTGAAAAAAAAAAAAAAAATACGATAGGTCACACTAAAAGTTTTTAGACACGCGCAAGTAAAACACTGGAGACCAAAAGTATGAATGCTATAATTTTCGAAGTATTCTCCATGACAGTTGATACACTTGTTCATCAGCTCAAACCAAGTGTGAAAGCACTGGGACCACACATCTGCAGGCACCTCTTGAATGCACTGAACGAAGGCGGTGACTGCCTCCTCGGGAGTAGGAAATGAAGAACCTCGTAATGTATCCTTGATTTTAGGGAACAGGAAGAAATCACAAGGGGCGAGGTCGGGACTGTAAGGAGGATGAGTCATTTCTTCGATGTTGGAGGCTTTGAAGAATTCAATTGTTCGTACTGCTGTATAGCTGCGCGCATTGTCTTGATGCACAATAATGCGACTTCGTGGGCGTTTTTCACGAACTTTCCGTACGATCTCCGGTAAACAAACCGTAGTGTACCATTCAGCATGAACGGTCCGACGTCCCTGTTGCAATATGGCCCGTCCGACTGAAGAAAGTGACAACCATTTGTTTGCCAACACTTCGTCCCTTCCTGACTTTTGTTGGTGGGTCTTCATCCGGGAAGATCCACTGCGTCGACTGTCGTTTGCTCTCGGGTTCATAACAGTACACCCAAGTTTTGTCACCTGTTATGATGTCATACACTGCATTTGATTGTCTTTGGTTAAAGTTGTCCAGCATTTTCATGCACCATGTGACCCGTGCCTGCTTTTGCTCCTGAGTAAGATGGTGTGGGATCCATCTGGCACAGAGCTTCCTGACACCAAGGCGGTCATGCAGGATCGTTTGAACCTGACTCTTACCAATACCCAGTGTTGCACTAATAACTGCATATGTCACCCGGTTATCCTCCTCTATCATGTGACGCACTCTGTCGACGTTTTCTTGAGAAGTTGCTGTCACAGGACGACCATCACGTAATTCATCACTGAGTTCCTGACGTCCACGTCGAAATTCTAAAAACCAATTAAACACAGTCGCACGGCATGGGGCTTCCTCCTGAAATGCATTTCGGAGCCTTTCATAACATTGCTGCTGCGTTAAACCTGCTCGAAAATCGTAAAAAATCATTGCTCTGAAATGCTCCCGTGTTAAATCCATTTTACTGTACACACACGACAATAATTGACTAATTTCTGGCACACAACAATTAACAACTATAAATTCTGCAGCATTATCACACTTCACAGACTACTAACTTCAACATATCCTAGAGACAATGTATTGCTGCAATCAGTGTTGCCGCATCTAAAAACTTTTAGTGTCACCCACGTAAAAAAAAAAAAAAAATAAAGCCATTCCCAGAATTTCACGTCTTTTTCATATTGATTGCAGAAACTTTTCCAGCAGCCCTCGTACATCTTTGTTTATGGTATATGTCTAAACACAACAATACTAATGTCCAAACACAGCATGAAGCTATTCCACAAGTAATCGCAAAGTGCGCATATCCAATAAACATTACATGGAGTGAGTTTGCTTGTAATATTTTCACAGATAAAAAAACTAAATCGGCTTAAACTCATAAACTTACTTGGGGCCATGCCATCTCAAGTAGAGGGAAGAGAGATTCAACGCCTGACCTTCGCCGCTCTCGAAGTAATCCTTTACCTCATCTGCAAGCTTGTCAAGTTCTTCATCTGTGAGACTCTGGGGGTGCACCATAATCTCAAACATCAGTTCTCCTGTTCGTGTTGATCTGATCCTGACCATTCTCCAATGACCCTCATTGCTCTCCGTCAGAGGTTCCCTCTCGGACTGCCTCACAAAATCTTCAAAGGCCTGCATTAGCAAAATGAAAAATCAAATCACGGTCATAATTATAAAATCAAAATCACACAAGAGAACAGTGCAATTCCTGTAGAACTTGCAGATTGCCACAACTCGTGTCCAATTCCTGAACGATCCTCTCATTTAGAAGAATTCTACTGATAGTTTAAATTAGGGATGGGACAGATTAATTCGTACTCTATCGGCATCGGCTGATATGGAATATCGGTTTATTAGTTCATTGCAAAAATTACAAATTATTTTATCGATCTATCTATAAATGTCTTCTAGCTTAGTGCAAAATTCTACAATTTTGTTATAATTTTTATGGATAATCTCAATAAAGCAGAAGCAGAATTTTCTCCATTTAGACATAAATATGCAATTTCCCTTGCACTGAAGTCACCTCGAAACACATTTATTATGGAGGTCAATGAACCATTCAGGTTCTTCTTGGAATTCTATATCGGATTGGTACCATATTGGTTATCTGTATCGGTAATATTGGTACTTTATTGGTATCGACAAAAATTCCATATTGACCCATCCCTAGTTTAAATTAAAATGTCTCATAGCACATCATGAGAATCCTTAGCATGTACTGTTGTTAGCACATTTGTAATACTAATTCTGCAGTGCTGCATGTCTAATGTCTACTACAGGGATATAACACTATCGGTTGATATAGGCAAACTCCGTAATAACACTGTAATATATCTGTAATTTAGTGCAAAATTTCACCATTCTCTTGTTATTTTTACGAATATAATACATATATTCTGATTTTCTTAAGTAAATATCTCTACACAACTTCTCTTTCAAAAATAAAACCCGTTGCAGCTGTCTGGTTATGAATTTTAACTTCCAATTTTAATTTGACACTTTATCGGTATTGGCAAACATTTCGTATCGGTCCATCCCTGAACAATATTTGAACAAAATGAAATACAGAGTAATTTGTCACACACTGCTCACCCTTATGTAACTTAATTAGGCATTAGTGGCTTCTTGGACCAGACCTAGTATGCAAGATCACATCTTGTGCAGGATTAATATCTATGTTTTCTTTATCAATAAAATAATCTACAACAGGGATTCCCAAACTCTTTTGTTTCACAACACCCTTAGTGTTTCAAGATTTTTCCGTGGCATCAAAGTCAGAATGTAGGTCTATCTAACACTTGTAATGTTCTGCTAGTGTGGTTAGATTGCTTGCCTTAAGTTAAAAAATAAACATACATTTTACGATTGCTTGCCTTAAGTTAAAAAATAAACATACATTTTACATGTGAAAAGTAGTAAATACGCACATATTTGGAACAATCATATCATTGATTCCATTTCAGGGAAAATATTAGAACATTTCGCGGCGTACACTTTGGGAACTACTGATCTATAACACATTTTATTCGTAGTTTATGCTGCAGGTTACAACTATTTTAACTGTGGCTTCACTTGAGGACATTTAAACTGGGCGACTTCACAGTCTTTTATTTTCACAAAATATCCCCCCCTTTTTTTGGGCTAGCTGGTTAATTCAAGACAACTTGCCTAGCTTACGTAAGATAAGTTGCACTTCCCAACTTATCCCTTAAAGAAACAAACCTTTCAACAGCCAGGAAAGGTTTCCTCTATTAGACAAAAAATCATATATAATTTCTTGTTTAGTAGCAATAGGTTTATAACAACTTCTTAACAATGTTTGTACATAATTTATGCATTTTTAACTTGCATTCAAATTTATAATGGAAAAAATATGAATACAGTAATATTTTTCTTGTATGTACGCATTGCATTCTAAAATTATTTCTCTTGTAGTCTACGGTTATTAAAAGTATAAAACAGTTTTTTATTTTATTTTTTACATTGTGATGTTTCAAAAGAACACACGATCCCTTCATCAGACATCTATTTTTAGTTTCATTAAAGTAACAGTTATAACAATGGTTAAGAATTTTTAACAAAAAAGAATCCATTATACCGTGTTGCATTGTTGTATTATAGTAGGGATGGGCCGATATGAAATTTTGGCCGATACCGATAAAGTACCAATATAAAATATACCGATATTCTACCGATCCAATATAAAATTTGAAGTGGTCCTTGAAGAACCTGAAAGGTTCATTGACCTCCTTAATAAATGTGTGTTTCAAGGTGACTGCAGTGCAAGACAAATTGCATATTTAGACATTTACTTTTTTAGAAAGTAAGGCATGGATATTATCCATAATAATTAATACAAAATGGCAGAATTTTGCACTAAATTATCAGTTGTAATATAATTAAGCCTTGTTTCCATATTGAAACCAATAAGTTGCTGACCAAGGCAGTTTATTAAGGTAAAAACACTTAGCACGTAACGTTTCGACCCTGTATCAGGGTCTTCCTCAGACGAAGAACTAAACTAAAATGATGAAATAAACTACACACAGAAAGATTACATACACATAGCAGGGTCACAAGCCACACAACAACAAATCAAGTTGACAGTCCTTATCTAGGAAGATTTCTACAAAGGAATTAAACATATCACCTCCTGACAGTTGTTGACTAATGGGTCTACTACACTGACAGGTGATTGGCAGGTCAAGATCAGCAAGAGTCTAAGAAACCACCTGCTCACCACTCCCCCACCCCTCCTGCCTTTCTGGTTATGGGTGAATACCTCCTCCTCTGGTCTTCTTCTTTTCTCTTCTTTCTTCCTTCTTCATACTTCTTTTTTCTTCATTCCTTTTCTTCATCCTTTCAACTTTCTCTAACACACTCTTCCATTCCTTGTTTATCTTGAGCCCTCCATTCCAATTCATGATGTCTTCTCCTTTCTTTTCTATTTCTTTGGCCTCCTTCCATTTTCTCACTAGTTCTCTCTTCTCTTTTCCTATTCGCCTAGCCGAATCCCATTCAACTTCATGTCCTGTTTCTCTAGTGTGTTTGAATATGGCATTCCTGTCTCTCTTCAATCTCACATCATCCATGTGTTGCTTTAACCTGTCTTTAAGTCTCTTCTTCGTTTCCCCTATGTATACACTTTCACATCCTCTGCACTTCACCTCGTAGATAACCCCTTCCTCTTCCTCCTCTCTCTTTTCTTCATTCTTCTTGCTGGCTATACTTAAAATAGTGCGTCCTCCCTTCCTGTAAGTTCTTATACCCACTTTCTTCAGCACTTTGCATATCTTCTCTGTGGCATCGCCCATACTTCTTATACCAAACCATCTCTCTTTTTCTTTTTCTTCCTTCTCTTCCAGTCCTCTCTCTTTTATCTCTTTCCTTCTTCTGTTGATGTTGTGTCTGTCTTTCTTTTCATAGCCATTCTCTTCTAGTTGTTCCCACAGGCTATTAATCTTGGTTTCTTCTTCCCCTTTCTCTGTGCATATCTTCTTTATTCGGTCTTCCATATTCCTTATAAAATTACGTTTAGTTCCATCACCCACATCACTTCTTTTGTGGCAGAACACTCCTGCCGAACACTTCTTTTGATACCATGTAGCCACTATTCCCATTCCTCTCTTCTTTTTCATCTCAATATCCAAGAAATTTAATGTTCCTTCCTGTTCCGTTTCGAGCTCAAGGTATATCCCTGCTTTCTCATCTTCTACATCTTTAACAAGCTTACTCAGCTGCCTTTTTGTTCCTTTCCATATCCCAAAACAATCATCCACATATCTACAAAATAGACTTAACTTATCTCCTCCTTTCACTATCACTTCCTTCTCCCATTCATTCATAACTAATTCCGCCAGCACAGGGCTCAAGCAAGAGCCTATATTTAGACCTTCACTAATCTTGATGATTTTACTTCCCACTCTGCTGTAGCTATTGTCCCAAATGGTTTCCAGCGCTTGTACCACTCTCTCACTATCCCATTCTCCTATAATGCTTTTCCCAACTTTTTTCCTCACTATATCCACTACGTGTCCCCTTTTTGATGCTCGGGAACATGTTCAGGTGCATGTGCAGGTGAACATGTTCCCGAGCATCAAAAGGGGACACGTAGTGGATATAGTGAGGAAAAAAGTTGGGAAAAGCATTATAGGAGAATGGGATAGTGAGAGAGTGGTACAAGCGCTGGAAACCATTTGGGACAATAGCTACAGCAGAGTGGGAAGTAAAATCATCAAGATTAGTGAAGGTCTAAATATAGGCTCTTGCTTGAGCCCTGTGCTGGCGGAATTAGTTATGAATGAATGGGAGAAGGAAGTGATAGTGAAAGGAGGAGATAAGTTAAGTCTATTTTGTAGATATGTGGATGATTGTTTTGGGATATGGAAAGGAACAAAAAGGCAGCTGAGTAAGCTTGTTAAAGATGTAGAAGATGAGAAAGCAGGGATATACCTTGAGCTCGAAACGGAACAGGAAGGAACATTAAATTTCTTGGATATTGAGATGAAAAAGAAGAGAGGAATGGGAATAGTGGCTACATGGTATCAAAAGAAGTGTTCGGCAGGAGTGTTCTGCCACAAAAGAAGTGATGTGGGTGATGGAACTAAACGTAATTTTATAAGGAATATGGAAGACCGAATAAAGAAGATATGCACAGAGAAAGGGGAAGAAGAAACCAAGATTAATAGCCTGTGGGAACAACTAGAAGAGAATGGCTATGAAAAGAAAGACAGACACAACATCAACAGAAGAAGGAAAGAGATAAAAGAGAGAGGACTGGAAGAGAAGGAAGAAAAAGAAAAAGAGAGATGGTTTGGTATAAGAAGTATGGGCGATGCCACAGAGAAGATATGCAAAGTGCTGAAGAAAGTGGGTATAAGAACTTACAGGAAGGGAGGACGCACTATTTTAAGTATAGCCAGCAAGAAGAATGAAGAAAAGAGAGAGGAGGAAGAGGAAGGGGTTATCTACGAGGTGAAGTGCAGAGGATGTGAAAGTGTATACATAGGGGAAACGAAGAAGAGACTTAAAGACAGGTTAAAGCAACACATGGATGATGTGAGATTGAAGAGAGACAGGAATGCCATATTCAAACACACTAGAGAAACAGGACATGAAGTTGAATGGGATTCGGCTAGGCGAATAGGAAAAGAGAAGAGAGAACTAGTGAGAAAATGGAAGGAGGCCAAAGAAATAGAAAAGAAAGGAGAAGACATCATGAATTGGAATGGAGGGCTCAAGATAAACAAGGAATGGAAGAGTGTGTTAGAGAAAGTTGAAAGGATGAAGAAAAGGAATGAAGAAAAAAGAAGTATGAAGAAGGAAGAAAGAAGAGAAAAGAAGAAGACCAGAGGAGGAGGTATTCACCCATAACCAGAAAGGCAGGAGGGGTGGGGGAGTGGTGAGCAGGTGGTTTCTTAGACTCTTGCTGATCTTGACCTGCCAATCACCTGTCAGTGTAGTAGACCCATTAGTCAACAACTGTCAGGAGGTGATATGTTTAATTCCTTTGTAGAAATCTTCCTAGATAAGGACTGTCAACTTGATTTGTTGTTGTGTGGCTTGTGACCCTGCTATGTGTATGTAATCTTTCTGTGTGTAGTTTATTTCATCATTTTAGTTTAGTTCTTCGTCTGAGGAAGACCCTGATACAGGGTCGAAACGTTACGTGCTAAGTGTTTTTACCTTAATAAACTGCCTTGGTCAGCAACTTATTGGTTTAAATTATCAGATATTTATCGGTATGTCAGATCGGTAAAATAATCTGTAATTTTACCTATACACCGATATGCCTATACTGGCAGATACCGATAGAGTACCGATTAATTGGTCCCATCCCTATATTATAGCAACTTAACTATGAAACAAGCAGTCTGTTTCATTTATATTTCAGATAAAAATTTTGATCACATTTTTTTAAAAATTAATGAATCCCAAATATCATCAGGCAATTCAAAATCATCATTGCTTTCACAGAGTTTCTTGGTGTTTTCCGTTACATTCAATTTTAAAGATGGTGGCTTACTCCACTTGTGAAAAGAAAACTCCATAGTGGGTCTATGTTACCATTTTCATTATTTAAATTATTCCTCTCCTGCAATGAACAAAGCTTCCCAGACATTCACATCTGTTTTTCCAGTCACTCTTTTCATGAAATTGCTTTCATAAACTGATTCTTTTCTGTTAAAAATTCTTAACCATTGTTATAACTGTATCTTTAAATCTAACTAAAAAACTGTATCTTTAATCAAACTAAAAATAAATGTCTGATGAAAGGAGCATGTGTTCTCCTGAAACGTCACAACGAAAAACTGTGTTTTTATGTTTTTAATAACCGTAGACTACAAGAGAAATAAAAAAATATGAAACCTTCAGAATATTTAAACCTGAAAATAACAATTTCATAAACTTTGCAATAAGTGTCACAGATGGATTGGTTATTAGGCTCACACAACGTAACTTGCAGCATGATCTGGAGGTTACATCTTAATTCCAAAAGTCATTGCTGAGGAAGGTCCCAAGTTGTCAAGGTTTGGCAAAAAAAATTGAACTTGTGTTTAACATTTCCATGGCCAGTCACTTTGCAGAGTATTGTTTAAATAGCCCATATGAATAAATTACAGACTAACCCTAATTTTACATTCCCAGATTGTACATTTTCAAACATTATACATTCAATCTTGATAGCCCCAAAAGGGGGGGGGGGGGTTGTAACAATGAAAAATTAAGAAAGACCGATAGTTCACAAAAGTTTTCCTTTCAGCTTTAAAATATATTTTCAACAGAACATATTATATTTTTATCCCCCTACAACTGCAAACAGAAAATCACAGTAAATCACTAGAAAAGTAGAAAGTGAATTGCCATATTAGAAGGAAACCTTCATTAGATGACAGTCAAGAAAATCTGCTGTCAACGCTGAGCTTCACCGCTCCTTCGTCAACGAACCTAGAAGGTATTGGCTTTCTCGACCCATTGTATTGTTTTAAAGTAAAAATTTTCTACTGTGCTTTAGATCCTAGTGATTCAAGTAAACAATAGATTTCAGGGTATGAAACAAATTAAAGAAAGCTTCACCTTTTTTCAGTTTGTAAGCCCCACCACCCTAACGGAACACACCGACAGACAGTTACCGAAATCCGCTACTAATTTCTGGAAGAAATTTGAAGATGTATTACACTATAGCTACAGAAATAGTTTGTTTTCGGAATGTAGTGTCAACTGAAATTGAAAGAAGAAACATGTTGAACATCAGCGAAGTTGCAGAATTCATCTTGATAGAAAACAAAATTCTGGCTAGTAGCATTCCTGACATATGCGCTGCTTATATGCTGTATTTCAACCTACCTGTGACGTCCTCATCAGCTGAGAGGTCGTTTCCAAGCTAAAATTGATCAAAAATTACTTGAGAAGCACAATGACAAGAATCATCGAAATCGATCGGACACGAAAACTATCAGAAGAATTTACGTCCATCAAAAACGCAGAGGACCGGTAATGGCCATTTTACAATATCGTAATTTTTGTAGTAACAGTGTATTTTCACATACAATTATAATACATATTTTTTTAGTTTGTTGTCTTAACCTTTCGTACCGGTTTCTACATTGATTCAAATGTGTTTTCATTTTTGTGTATACCTACCTAATATGAATGTAGGTGTGAATTAATATTTTAGAAAAGAAAGATTGCTTTTTGAAACGAGTAGGAGCGCACAACTGAAAGTTTGAAAGTTCTTTAATTGTGGTAAGTGTTTACTGCCTCCTACGCCATTTTTGTTTATACGTACTATGTATATATTCAAGAAGTGGCCATCCATGCTTTCCAGATGTATCAAATTAGTCATTTGCTTGGCAGCTTGTGATTCTTAATATCCATTCTGTATACAACAGTACAGAATGTTGCACCAATTTCTTGCAGGGCAAATAAGCCAGTTGTGCATCTAGTGTTTTTATATTAATAGTATTGCAATTTCACTTGCGTAAAATAAACTGAACCTTCAAAGCATGCTCGTTGTTCTACTACAACATGCAGAAAAGCCTCCTGTGACGCTCCAGGAGACCTGAGAACTCCAACCAGTATTTTCCCTTACTTAACCAAGATGGCACCCCGTAGGCTTAAACAATCCACCTGACATCTCTATGCGACATCCACTACAATTTCCTTTGAAACCTGAGTTCTCACTGTTATCACCTTATTTTGCAGGAAGCCCCCCACAGGTCACACTTGCAGCACCTGAAGCGCAGGTGGGAGGAAATTTGCCGGGAGGATTGTAACAGATCTTGATGCACCCCTTATAAAAGTTGACCCCCCCTCGCTGGGGGAAAAAAGGGTGGCAACAGAACTTAACGTCTTTACTAGTGAACGGTTGATGTGCGTTGCAGAGAAGACAGTCCGAGTAAAGCATTGATACGTTTAGGATCCGTGTTACGTTGGTTATTGGTTTCGCGGACTGTGAAAAACTGTAATTGAACTAATGGCCATGATCTCTGCCGGAAAGAGAGATAGTGACTAAAGAAGAAACTGTAAGTGAACTAACGGGCATGATCTCAGCCGGAAAGAGAGATAGTGTCTAAAGAATAAACTGTGAGTGAACTATCGGCCTGTGCAGTATCTCTATCAGAACCTGAGAAAAGGTTACTAAAGAAGAGAGGCTACATGTTTATTATGAACCAACGACAGGAGGATTAGAAGATTGAAGATGTCGAACTCGGTGTCAGAAAGATTTGTGTTTTCTCCCCAACTCCCTTTAAGTGTTCACCGTTAGTGTTTCTCAGCGTGTTTATCGCCAAGTGAAGTAAATACCTAAGTAGTTACATCGAAGACATAACTACTCTGTGAAATAACCTCTAAGAACTAAGTTTGGTCTAATATCTCAACAAATTCACACCGGAAGCTGACTAATGTGTATTCCGGAATCGTTTGTAAACCACAGACGTCAGGTGCCTGGGCCTTTAATAAATATTAATACTGTATTTTGTGGTGTATAAATACTTAGATACTTAAATATAAAAATTCACTGATGGTCTCCTTTTGTGTGGTTGACGTTGGTCGACGGCAGAATAAAAAATTTGCACTAAATAAAAGAAAGAAAAAACGATATAGGATCAACTACCCCTAGGAACAATTTGGATTATTATGTGACGTCAGAAACACCAATTTCAGTCTCCAAAATCTTTAATATTTTCCGAGAAATAGACATCAAATGCTAGCAAGCAACAACTTTAGTCACGAACACAACACACTCGAAACATTCTACCTCTGTAAGGAACATAAAATATTAGAACAGAATATCTCACCAAATGTACCTATCATGACTCGTGTACTTTGGGTTGAAATAGACCTTAGATTTCTTTAAACATATTTATTGATATGAAACTTTACATATCCACCGCATTGGAATACGCAAGATACACCACTACTTTGCGAACTAATATTGCAATTTATATGCAACATGAACAGCTGATTCCTTTTACTTCAAGAAAACTAGATCAAAGCTGTGAGTGGCTTGACCCACATGGCAACACCGCATCTAGTTACCCTTATTAGTCACTACCAATTACAGGTCCACAAGTCAAACATTGAAAGATATATTCAACTTTCATTGCTCAACTACTTGCGAGTTGTATGATAATTTGCACTTGATTTGTTTTAGTTTTGTTTTTACTGCAATTATACCCATATATGGTCACGTGACCGCGATAAAATTGAAATTACCATATTTCCTTAACCATTCATGGTTTTCAATGTACTAACAATTGAGTAAGATACTATACAAAGTTCAACTATTTTTTATAGAAATGTATAAGATTCTTGCTTCTTTATATATGTGTGTACTTGAACCAAATAATGAAAGCGTCACCTGTAAATTATTATGCACCATGAGGTTCAACACGGACTTTGCGTAATTAATCCTGCGACACACGCTTCACACGAATGCATGCATTTATCGACAATGTCAATTTGGTAGGTCTACCTATTTTGCGATGACATGAGCTCATGCAGAAATGTTTAGATAACAGCTTACCTTGTGAAGCCGGGAAAAGATGCTAAGCCACAGTCCCTATGCGAACTGTTTGTGTATGATATTTTCATCATTTAACTTACGCATCACCGTTCTCTATTATCTGCAGACATTCATCCTCCATTAGCAGTATCGAAACAATCCTCACCTTTCGTCCCACAAAACGTGTGACCGCCGAACTTCCACGGAAATATTTTATTTCCTCTCTTCACTACAATGTTCCTTTCGCTACCATTTTTCCTGCCAACTCACCCTTTTTTTTACCTCTTCTTCTCCTTCCCACCGTCTTTTTGTGTACAACACAATTATCTCGGATAACTGGTCAATTTACATATTTATATAATATCACAATACTTGCATATGTATGTGTCAGGATATTTTTGCAATAAATGTTCTATATTTATGAGATAGCATGGAGAATATCACGCTGTAAGTTTTAATTCGTGAATTCTCTGAAATTCGTATTGTACAGGTTTATGGACATGCATTGATTATCTAAATGTTCTCAACATTCATTACATTGTATTATACGGCGTACGCTTTTAGAAGGAACATGAGTTGAACCAATACGCAGCCAGTGCTGTCGCGCTGCTGCCAAACCAACTGCTAGCGGAAAGGAAACGCAGAGATTTCGCCGTGTAAAAAATTCAGGTTTTTTATATGTGTATAATGCATGCATGTGATATTTGAGTACAATGAAATATATAGTAAAGAATTCTACACAGGATTATATCATATCACTGCAGCATAAGAGAAACTCATACCTGAAAGAAGTTTGAAGGTATTTATTAAAGAGGAACTGCAAGACCATCATCATCACTCTCATTTCTGTTTTCTGGCATGTTTCCCAAAAGATTTGAACAGGGGTTTTCCGATTTCTGTGGTAGATACGTTACCCTGTTTTATAATACGCAACACAGTATGCACACAGACACCACACGGTTTAGCCGTAAGTTCTCGACTCTGAGAAAACACTGTTTCAGCACGCACTTCTTCCGACGCCAATTCCTTGAAGCAAAATACACTAGATTTCTGTCTTGTGAACGTATTATTTTACCCTTGGTGCCTGTACTACTTGTAATAGGTTTTGAGAGCGACATTATTAATTTAATTTGATTTGATTTACTTTATTTTATTTAACTTTTCTGTCACTTTTGGCTAATTGCAAAGATGGGAATGAGTATATGATGAAATTGATGGATGGACACTCACAAAATCCATGTCCAGGCTGGGATTTGAACCCGGGATCTGTGGTGTAGTAGCGCGATATGTTAACCACTCCACCATGGGGGCCGGTGCGAAATTATTAAGTAACACTCGTGGTGGAACACACACAATAGCATAACTATCGATCATAAGAACTGGACTTCACAACGCGCTGCTACGCCAGGGGTCCAGGGTTCGAATCCCGGCCCGGGCATAGGTGTTTGTAAGTGTCCCTTCATCAATTTCATCATATCATCATCCATCCTCATCTTTGCGATTAGCCAAAGGTAGCAGAAAAGCGAAGTAAAATAAACCAACATTTAATCAATCAATAAGGGCCATATTGAATCGTCTCACAACTGTTCTTAAGATTGTACAATTACAATTACGAGTACAATTATCTTATACCGCCCTTGTTACGAAAACGCTGAACTGAAAGTGACTCAGACTCGCAATGTTCGTAAACGCCCTCGACAATGAAGGGCCATTGTTCATATTCAGCCTAATTTCACACCCATAGCTTTACCAAGACACAACTCAGCGGGGTTAACAAGGTGGCAAATAAAAGAAAAAAATCAGACGGAACACTGAAGGAAAACGAAGGGTCATTGTGTGTGTGTGTAGAGAAGTGCTTTTTCCCTTGTTTCTTCGAGAAACGATATCTCCGGCTGTAAGCGACGGAAATGCATGGGACTTGGACAGTCAGGTTCATAATGTCCTGTCCCATGCAATTATGAGCCTTAAAGTGGCGAGTTTTATAAAGAACTTCTTGCACGCAAACCTAACTGTACAATGTTGCACTCCTGCTATTGGCTGGTCACCGAAGACACGCTCTCTGTAACTCCGCCCGATATCGCTTCTAAAACCATGCGTCATGTAACCTTATGATGCCATATGACAATAACCGTCATCCTCCGCATGTCATCTTTGTTGTTTTTGCAAAGAATGCCAATGTAAGATGGGATATCAACATCATCTCTTCTCATGAAACTTCTCTTTTAACACTTTCTCACTATCATTGACCTTTTTCTCTAATACACTCTAAAATATAGACCCTCTTGAAACTTGAGTCTTTATTTGTTTCAGCAGGAAGATTTCAGGTTCTGATGCCATTTTCGGTTCACTGGTATGATGCACACTGATGAAATCTAGAAAGCATGGCACAGGTGCCATATTGCACATGAAGATGTAACCTAGATTAGGTTCAGTATATGAGCACTATAGCAGTGGAAATGTTAACATCTGCTCACTCCATAAGAACACTGGTTATTTGGGTCCACCACAATATGAGGACAAGTCTCTTGAATAAAAAAAAACTTCAGGATGTAGGAATAACATTCTTACGAATAACATCAAAAAGGGTTTCCTGATATTAAAATGTAGCCAAACAACAAGATATACAGAAGTCTTGCAGAAGCCTCAGAACAAATAATGGATGAAAACTAGACATGATTCTCCTGGAACGAGAACATCATAAAAATTGCAAACAGCACATTGAAGAGAAAAACTGTTGTTTGTGTCTGCTAGCAAAACAACACTATATGCACGAAAAATAATTTTCTGAAGACTAATCTGTTGTACAAATTCTGTTGCCTGACCCAAAATGACAAAAACAACATAAGAATTTGAACTCTATCCTACCCTATTAGTGCATTTTCTTACCCTTCTAAAGTGGTAGATGGCATTTTTGCAGACTCTGGGAAAGTATCAGCCAATATTTGTAGTTTCAAGTGTTCCATCCATTTCTTGAAGACCGCAATCATGTTTTTGGTTTGAACCATGAGTAGAGGCACATATTTTTGGTAAATAAAAAAGCAAAATTTCAGTACAAAAACAGAGTCGATTTCGGGTTCAAAAGCGGTAAATAAAATAAAATGTCGGTGTTATAGCGGTGAATAATCACATCAAAAGTTCTATATAAAATGACCTTTTGGTTTTAAAATTGTGAATATAATCCTAAATTTGATTTAAAAACTGCACTTATTACACAAAATAAACTTATCCCTTCTAATAGCACATTTATGTAGTTACCAGAGTATTAAGTTTATTCCTGTGTAAAGGGGTCCATTTTTGCTTTTCAAATATTTACAGCAGAATGAATCAATTTTCCGTTAATTGCATAACTCACAGGATACTTCAGACTTCAGAAAGTGTCGCGTCGGTATATAAACGGTAAATTTCGTGTTTAAGAGTCAATTTCGCATTTTGCAGTTCATTTCGTATTATTTCGTGACAAAACAGGGTAGAAAAATGCACCTCAGACCTTTCAGAAACATGAAAAATGAACATTACAGCATGTTATTTCATATTTCGTGTTTTCGTCAAAAACGAAATTTGCATGCCTCTAACCATGAGGTGCAAATGCAGCTTATAAAAATGTAATAGCTTTATGTTTGGCACTTATACTTTGTTTCTTCGGTCAAATGAGTAGGAAAAGTATGATTCTTGAAGCAAATTCATGGTCTTTTCCAAGACATTTTGTATTGTATTATTTTATATGTGTTGTCTTCTTTACACAACAGCTTTTTCTCCAGGTTTTGAAATTTATTTATTTATTTACTTGATTTGATTTGGGGTTTTAATACTTAGTATAAACATTTGTTTAATTTACCTGTAATTATCATCATCAATCCTTAATTTACCCTGGACTGTATGGTATTGCGATGCCATGCAGTATTCAGGGCCAAGCATGTGGCATTTTCGGCTACCAATGAGGCTCGCACTAGTGCATCGCCTAAACGGTGCACAAAACGTTGAAAATTCAAGGATTTTTGAGTAAAACTCACCTATTTCCAACAACTTTCTCCTCTTTCCATTTTTCGCTATGTGCACTAATATTGGAGTTACCTATGGGACCGCACTTTTGAATCACCCTGTATTTTGAACAACTGCGATTTTAAACATTAGATCCATGTACGTTAATTCAAACAATATTGTATTCCATTTCTGTTAGACTTATACTTTTCAATTATGAATTTGTCTATCAAAATCTAACCTATTCTACCCTTCCCCAAATCTAACATAATTCCAGGTCCCATTGGCGTCCCATTTTCAAATTTTGTACAGTCATTGAGTAATAGTTAGGGGCATGCATATTTCGTTTTTGACGAAAAAACGAAATTTGAAAAAACACATTGTAGTGTTAATTTTTCATGTTTTTGAAAGGTGTGAGATGCATTTTGTGACCATGTTTTGTCACGAAATAATGCGAAATGAACTTCAAAAAGCGAAATTAACTCTTAAACACGAAATTTACCATTTATATACCGACGCGACACTTTCTGAAGTCTGAAGTATCCTGTGAGTTATGCAATTCCCGGAAAATTGATTAATTCTGCTGTTAATATTGGAGAAGCAAAAATGGACTCCTTTACACAGAAATAAACTTAATACTCTTATAACTACATAAATGTGCTATTAGAAGTGAAATGTTAATTCTGTGGAATAAGTGTAGTTTTTAAATCAAATTTAGGATTATATTCACAATTTTAAAACCAAAATGTCTTTTTCTATACCACTTTTCATCCAATTTTTCACCGCTATAACACCGATATTTAATTTTATTTACCGCTTTTGAACCCGAAATTGACTCAGTTTTTGTACCGAAATTTTGCTTTTTTATTTACCAAAAATATGTGCCTCTAGTAATAGTGTGTGTATGACATATAATTTTTTGAAAAAAAAAAAAATAATAATAATAATTAAAAGACCCATTTTTGAAAAAATGGCAACCAGTTTTCTTTACACCACCTTCAATTTTTTTTTTTTTTTACCCTGACATGGATGCAATATCTTGTGTGCGAGATCCCTTCATGACCTTTCCAACGCCGTCTGAATCACTTCTATAGGTGGCCTGATTGCCGAAATATTGCAATTTAAAGTTGTAACAAGATGTTGGAAAAAATGGCCAAAATCGTAAAGTTTGCAACACTATAATGTTGAAAATACGAAAGATATGGATTGGCAACTTTGCATATTTTCCTATTTTCCAGAATGCGAAATTTCAAATGAATCAAAAAATGTAAGGTTGAGGACATTGTTGATTTCACATGGAATGACCCAATGTAATGTTTTGCGACACCAAGAAAAGCAGTGCCATTCTAGTGGAATTTGAGCACGCACCTCCCGTCACATGGGATGCGTATTAGCAGTACTTGTTGGTGAGAAATAATAGAAAATAACTTCCTGAGCACTGCAAATCCATAACGTAATTTTGATCTGGCTTTCTACTATTACAGAATAAATAAGGTGGTTAAAGAGTGAGAGCTTTGGCATGGGTTGGTGACATTGTTTACACAAGAGGATATTCTCCTCTTGGTCCACAGAGCAACACATGACTCATTGAATAGGTATGTCATCATTCACTCTTGATCGGCATAGCAACATCTTTACAACCTACAACTAAGAAAGCTATTTCTTGAAACTGGATTGTACTGTGTTATATATACGAGATAGAATTGTTTCGTTACTTTCCCCATAAAAAACCAGGGTGCACATTTACACGCGTAAATATGATATGTATCAAGAACAACAAACTATGTGTGTGTATGTGTGTCATCAATATTAAGAAGTCTTCAGCTGCTTTATGTATGGCATGGTGACAGAGATGGAAAGACTAGAGGTTCAACTAATGAACTAGAGAGAGTATGAATTCTATGAGCTCTGTTATGGGGTTAGTCTTGGAGTTTCTGTGTAGAAGTTCTATCAATTTTGTTGAAACATTGGATCTGGATGTAGAAAAGGGGCAGAAGTACATCGTGAATAGTTGACCACTGATCATCCTGAAATTCAACATCAGTGGATTTCATCCGTATGATGAAAAGTACAAGAAGGTAAATTCATGAAGGGACATAATGATGATGAGGTAGGACCACAGACATTCTTAATCTGTTATAGGGGAGGTTACGTGATCCACTTCTATCTACAACTGGCACCCATTGATTAGAAGCTGGGTGAATCCTACAACCACATTACACAGGTATCTGAGAAGTCCCTGTAAACTTATATATACACACAGTGCATTGTTTACCCCATACACTGTCCTTTGTGCCCCCACAAAGGTCAATAGCGATTCCTCAGCACTGTAACTATGGTCTGCTCACATCAGCCATTTCCTCATTGCCTTGTAATCGGGGGGGGGGGGGCAAGTTCAATACCGAATGGAGGCACTTGGTGGTTCAGATCTCACTATAAACTGCAGGTTCAGTCCCAATTAGCCTTTCTGTGCATAAAGTAGACTTTAAAAAATGAAAACAAGATGACCTATGCACCCGAGCAAGGGTTTCATGTGACTTCACAGGAGGAATGCAAACAACAAAAACAAAATCATTCCCAAGCAACGGAATACTGACCACTTTTCAACAGGATAAATGCAAGTAGGGGTACAGGGACTTATCGGACATCCTGTACAGGGACTTATCGGACATCCTGTACAGGGACCCTGTTGGAAAAATACCAGGAAACTGAAGGAAAGAGGCACATGAAATCAATGATGGAAGTCTATGAGATCAGCATGGATCAGTCAATGAAATGTCACTTGGAATGGCCTCATCCAGAAATGTACGAAGCTCTTTTTCTGTATTGTTTCATATCTGATCTCCAATTTGTTCTTGCCCATGACTGTACAGCAACACACTGTAGTTAGTCCTTTGGTTGCTCTGTAGATATCGTATTTTAGTCTCTAATCCTGCTACTTACCTAAATTTTGGCAGTTTGGAATTTCCTTTTTTTTTATGTAATGTCTGAAATAAATATTGAAGTAACTTTCGGCATTTCCTGTTCTGCAAGTCATCACCCTATTGTGATTTTCTTCCCTGAATTTGTAAGCTAGCAAGTCAATCTGTTCACAATATACGATTTTTTCCCTACATATGCAATATCTAAATTACGTGGAATATTACCAATTATTTACAGTAGTGTACACATTTACACTACTGAATGCAATAAAGCTCTCAATCAATACACATACTGAATGAGTATTTAGCTTAAGCTCACATCATCTAAGTGTGGTGGTCAACACATTCATTGTTTCCCAGTGTCATAGTGCTATCATACACCATATCGGGCCAACCAGTTTAAACAAAAATGTTTTCACACACACTCATAAAATCCACACAATTTATTCATACTTCATGTCTTATCTAACATGATAGAAAGGCTCACTCTCTGCTTTGTTCTAAAAAGCATACTAGCACCACTCTTCTACATGGCAATTGTAATCTGTGCTTGCCATCTTGTCAGTGGCACGTTGTCTCTGCGAGACACGACTGCATCACAAATGCCATGATTTTGAGTGGATTTTAAAAAACTTATGACTGCTAAAAGACATTTAAAAATCGAGATATGTGCTTTATCTCATTCATCCTACCTTGATTCCCTCTTTCATTCTCTCAGGAAGATGTCTTAAGCAGTCAACAGGAGCAACACCAATTGAGCCCTCACCGTAAGCTGACAGACTAAATCCAACTGTCTTTTCTAGTGTCTCTGGATTTATGCCTGATGTAAATGGTACAATAAGAAAAATGTGAATTAATGACACACAGCATAGTGAAATATCTATATGTACTATGAACAAGATACTATGTAAAAACATAGAAACTAACACATTTAGAGATAAGTATCAGTAATTTATTTGCAGCCACTCTTCTCAGTTTATTTGTAACACATTAACCTTACAACAGGGTAATATACAGATTCATGCAGTAAGGCTGTATTGGAGACAGCCATCTTTAATGTTTCCAATCCTGTGAAAAGATTACATATGTATATGTGTGGGTGTGTGCATAGCTACATAGGATTTTCTTCAAATTTGAGCTCAAAAGCAGGTGGAAATTCATATTAGGTGTAAAAATGGAGAGAAGGATTTTCCTGTACAGTATGTAAAGTTTCAGTCATGCATTTTTAAGCATTTGGTACCAAGGTTATGGTGATGCATGTGCATGTATAATTTGTGCAATACTCTGGTACCTGGTTGAAGAGCAAGACCCTTCAGGACAGAACGAAAAGCTAGATAATAAGAAGAGAATAAAAAAGGTAAAGTTCTCCCCTGTGCTTTGCACCACACCATGAAGGCATATAGGGGGTGATGTAATCAGCACCATGCCTATGGCCTCCTTTACTCCCCCAGTTTCCTCCACTTCATAGGATGCTGGGTAGGTGCCGAGAATAGAACTCCTATTCACCACAGTTGCTTTCACTGCCGGTCAGAATTTGACAAGGATTGAAATAGATGATATAAAAAGATTTTAGTTAAGTTACCTCAATGCTGAGGAAGCTCATACTACTGTTAAACCAGGACAATACACATTCATACATTAATCCCAAACCAAACAAACTAATGGTGAATAGAATGTGGAAGTATATTTAGGAAATTAAGGTGCTCTGTACAACCATTAAGCTCCCATGCAGTGCAAATAAACAAATGCATGTATGTGTATTATGGTTGGTTCAGGCTAAGTGGTACTTTTATCAGTATCAGAGAGTACAGACATCGGTAAAATTACTGATAATACTCTAATATTAATAAATAACTTCAAGTAAGTGCAACATTCTGGCATTTTGTTATTTTTATGAATATACAGGTATATTTTATGTACTCTGTATCACACTCCTTATTTTCATATATTAAGGACAAGAATGAAGTTTTAACAGGGTATTTATGCTCAATATCAGATTGCTGGAATAGAAGTTGTCAGTAATATAAATTGTTTGACAATAATAAAACTGTAATATGTATGTACTTTACAACATATAGATTATGCACCTTTCCAGTTTCTTGCAACATTGGGGGTGAATAGACAAATCAAACATCAATGACTTAGCAAAGATTCATAGCATGCAAAAATAACTGGCACCAATCCAGGAGTAAAAGGTAGCAATATCATTCATTCACATCTGTAAATTCCAACTGCAGGGTACAAAATTACTTTTCCTTCTCCCTTAGATATAAAGCTGCAGACTAAAAAGATGAGAAATTGCTCTGCATTGAAGATAAAATGTATGACTAATGTACATTAAAAATGCACTAAAACTTAGGACTTACCTATTTTACATTCGGTTTTATTAACGTAGCCCTCAAAAGTAGGACATGCCTTTGTTTCCTGCACCTCACATGCACGGTCCTCATGTTTCTCTCTCTGCTCCTCCAGCCAGCCAGCTAAGCCCAAGTTGCTCTTCAGCATCATGTTGGCAACGTGCTTGAACAGACCCTGGACATCGTGGGTCTTTTTGAACACCTGGAATATAATAATAAAAATTTGATCATACTTCAACAAATGATATGAAGCACAAGCATATCCAATGAAGAGATTTGCTCACATACAAGTTACTTCGTGCTTACCATCACGTGCGACACACAAACAATTTTACATGTGTAGTTATTCAAGCTCTGGGTGGCCACTCTAGAACCAAGATAAAATTCAAGTATAATTCCTGGTTTTCAAGATGAATTTAAAAAAAATTCAAGGATAGAAGCAGATATTTTCTCCATTTCAACCTCATGCACTACCACCTCTCACCACCCACACACAAATATATTAACAATATAAGAGGTCTGTGTGATTTCAATGTATGCGAAAATTCTAATTCAAACGGAATGTAGATATTTAAAATATTTAATTTAAGATGTAGAGTTTACATTTGCCATTTTGCATGCCCTTGAAATACATCTATAAAAAAAATCACAAATGTTACAGGATATACTAATCTAGGAAAAATTGTTATTTGTACAGAATTTCAAACTCGAATTTACCTAATCAACAGCAGGATATCTTATCTTGCAATAATCTTCTGTCTGTCAGATAGATTGTTCTGCAAATGACACTAACAAAATAAACTGATCAAGAGAATTAGTTTTACTTGCAACACAGTTTTTTTTAGTACAAATCTCATCTGAATTTAGCATATTTATAAACATCCTGAGGCAAGTTTTCACATTTTAGCTTCAATTTTTATCGAGGAAGGAAAATAAGCTTTTGGATTAATAAAAGTTGCAATATTCCACTTCTGCGGAGAAAAATTCAAGTAGAATGCAAGCAAAATTCCCAGAGCCAATAATTCACACATAATTCCCGGTGAGTAGCCACCCTGAACCTGTTATGCACAGAATGGTTGGTGAGATTGAGCATGCCTTGCCGAAACTTGGGTTACTTTCTGACGACCCCCTCGGCAAAGTAAAGGTTAAGTCCACTTTATGCACAGTAAGACTAATTAATCGGAACTGGACCTACAGTTAAAAGTGGGATCCGAACCACTATAAGCCTCCACGGGGTATCGAACCCGGTACCCCTTGATTACAAGCCGATGATTCATACTGAATTTGAAATACCTAGAAAGCAACAAACCTGATGAATGTAAGGAATGTCAGAAAGTGGCAGCATGACCTTCTCCAGCCTCTCTTCTGGGGCCATTGTGGCCTCTTCGATAAGTTTCGCCCTCTTCGCAGATTTACTGTTTGCACCTCCTTCCCATTTCTTCTTCTGAGTCTGACGAACAATCTAATAAAAAAAAAAGCATAAGTGACAAGCATCTTTAATAAGTTAATTATTAATACATAATATACTTTTTCAATGTGTAAAATGGAAAAAAGGACCCTTTCTAAATACTAGTTAGGTGCTTCCTGGCCATTTGTTATGTTATATAGGCACAACAGCAATGAAAGATTATGTAACAAACCTGAATATCTGGAACATTTCCCAAGTTACAGTGTGTTTCTAAAGGCACATATCAAAATAACTTAAGGGCATGCAATACAGTCTCCACGGGACTCTTCCCAAGCTTTTCCGTCCGTGACAGTGTGCCAACTTGGCTCTCTTGGAGCCGGATCTGACTCTTTGGGGCACTTGTTCGGCTGTGAACTGGAACACCCACCCCCTTGCCCCACTAGGATGCCATCTCTGGTTCCGGCCCACATAGACCAACTTTTGTCATAATTATACATTTTGCACATGACGTGATATTGTCATATTGGCTGCATCGCCCCACTCCCTCTCATCTCCTCAGCTACCTTTTTATAGCACCATGTTTGACTTGAAATTGACATAATATTGTTATCAGAGAATTCTATATTTTCGATTTCATGTACCATTATTGAGATGGGCGATGCCACCGGATCTAGATAGTGAAAACTAAGAATAAATTGTCATCAATTTAGAATTAACGATAATAGCAGTGCCCCCACCCCTTTGAAAACTAACATTACCCTAGGAGGCACTTTATCCAGCCTTCGTAAATCTAGCTCCTTGAAAGTCAGTTTTAACTCCATTTAAGGTGTCATTTTGTTCTTTTATGCGCAACAGGTTTGGCAACAATGCCAGGAAGCAGCATTGATCATATGGGAGAACGATTTGATTCGTTCTCTTGGGAATATAAAACTTCCAATGGAATAGGAAAAGATGTCAACGGGAAGAGGGCAGTTTGAAGATGCATTTCGCCAGTGGAAAAGTCGAAACTTCCATTTGATCAGCCGTAACTTGATGCTGAAGTTGATTCCCGATAAGGAATACATGGGATTCCGAAAATTCTTATTCATCATATTTTTCAAACATCGTGTCAAGCTTAATAATCAATCCACTTGAAACATGGAGATAAATTCATACTCTCTGATACACCCAGGGTTTTATTAGTAGCAGTGCCCCTTCAAACAATATTGCAACAGGGAATACCTCATCCTGGCATTCAAGTGTTGATCAGATATAATTATAACCCGTGTAACCTTCTAATACACATCAACAGTTTATGCTGCAAATAGAAAAAAAATCACCGAGAAGCAGGGTGGATAAAAATCATCTTTTTTTTTTAAAAAAAAATCATTTTTGATGATTGCTGATATGGTTTTTGACACCATACATATAGATATATGTTTTTTTTTATAGAAAGGCCATTTGTAGTAAACGACCCTGTAAAATATTTGAAAATTTTGATTAAAGAAATAAAAAAAAATATGTAAATGTACATTTTTCAGTTTCTGATACTGTACATATGAACCTATTATGGAAATGTTTGTTGAGTGTGTTAATGAAACTATAATATATAATTTCAATAATTTTCTTCCTGTAAAATAAAACATTCTGGATGTACTCTGCAATTGTAACTTACAATATACTTTAAAGTCTTTGTAGCTGAATTTTGGTATTTTTTAAATGATAGTTTGCAAAATATCAGGTGTCACATTTATTTACAGTTTAATGATAAGGACACTATTTACAGTTCACCATGATTAGTATTTTGTACACTTTTCTACAGAAAATGTTTGCTATTTTGCGTATAAAAATTATTGATTTTTAAATCAAGAGAAATTTAAGTGTGCTTACAGTTTACACATTACATTTCATTTTGTACCAGCTTCACCCCATCAATACATATATTTTTCCCCTTTCTTAGAGCCTAATGAACACTATTAAATGAATACGAGATTAATGTATTTTCACTAAAAGTGATTCTGATATCTACAAAATCCTTAGGTTCGTTATTGTATAAATTATTTATTTAAAGTGATTTAAATCAGTGATTTTTTTTTTAAAAAAATCCCCCGATTTAAACCAATCCGCCTTGCCAAGAAGAAGGACACTTTTCTACTTATCTATGACTTACTTCAGCTCGCAGTTTTCTCTTCTTCCATTTACATCCATTCATGCAGGAAGCGGCCCTCTTCTGATCTTCCTCGGTTTTGAAAATGACATAAATCCATGGACTATTCTTCTTTACGGACTTCACCAAGAAGTAATTGAATTTGAATTTGTTGACCAACAAAATTTTGATTTCCTATAAGAGAAAGTGAAAGTATTGGATAAACACCAAATGAAAATGTCATCAATAATGTTGATTTTGTGGAACTTGAGGCACTTTCTGCCTTGCCCCTCCTCAAAACTCACTCTTAGATTAATTTTCTTTAAAAAAAATTGATCTAGATACTAATTAAAAACACACCAGTAAGCTCAGGTATTTACGCACTTATTTGGTAAAATCCCTTCCAACTTTAAACAAAACAAATAAAAAGTTGCATTGTTGCACTTACTCTTTCAGTATCAGCTGATATGACATATCAGTGTATTTGTAAAATTATCAGAAATTTTAACAACCCCACATGTGTACAAATAGCCTCTAATTTTGTTGTAAAATTCCGTCATAAACACAATCCTTATAGCAAATGTCTAAATATGCAGTTTTTCCACAAGTACAAAAACCCATTAGTCCCTTGGGTACATACTGCAATTAAGGTTATGAACCATTCATACATTGAAAGAACATTTGCAAATTTATACTAGATAAGTAAGATATTGGTTATTGGTATCAGCCAGGGTAGAAACGTACAGGCACCCAGTTGCCATGGTGCATGAATTTTTAAGTTCATTTCTAAAAATTTATTTTTAAATATTTCACGGTCACTTATGCATGGAAGCATGCATATTTTGTTTTAGACGAAAACAGAAAATATGAAATAATACATTGTAATGTTAATTTTTCATGTTTCAGAAAGGTGAGAGGGGCATTTTCCTACTCTGTTTTGTCACAAAATGATGCAAAATGAACTGCAAAATGTGAAATAGACTCATAAAAATGAAATTTAGTGTTTATTTACCAATGTAACACTATCTGAACTTTGAATTATCCTGCAAGTTATGCAATTCATGGAAAATTGAGTAATTTTGCTGTAAATATTTGAGAAACAAAAATAGACCCTTTATATAGGAATAAACTTAATTCTGTTACCTATGTAAATACTTTATTAGAAGGGATATGTTTATTTTGTGTAATAAGTAGTTTTTAATTCAAATTTAGGATTATATTCACAATTTTCAAACCAAAATCTCATTTCTACATACTGCTTTTGATCAGATTTTTCACCGCTATAACACAAAGTTTATTTTATTTACCACTTTTGAACCCGAAATTGACTTATTTTTGTACTGAAAATTTGCTTTTTCATTTACCGAAAATATATGACTCCACTTATGGAAAATTTCATTACTTTTTGAAAAGAAAAAATAAAATAACAAGTACGTTATGTGTTTCTTAATGTTTGTCTGTTTTCTGTATCACGCGTATCATTAAATCATTAAATAAACATGTCATTATAAATATTTCCACTGTTGCTATCCAAACTTCAACACTACAATAGAGAATTTATTGCATACTTATTCATGCTGTTACCATTGGGAAGGTCGCTCTGGCACAAGTATTAATAATGTTAAACGTTTCAAGATCACATTCCATAGCATATCGTAGTTGGATTCATGGCTTTCTTAGCCTGTATTTGCAGCCAAAAAAAAAGGAGCAAATAGGAAGCAGGTCTTACGCATGTCATGTTGCCATTTCCATAATTTGATGAACCACTTCCTAGTTTATTCCAATTTTTTTTAAATGCAATTGAGGAAATTCACATTGCACAATTATCGGGTTAACGTTCTGTACAGAGATTTGTGTGTTCCTGCGTAGCTTATTTGCAGCCCGGCATCTCCCGAAAAACGTGAATAACAACAAACAGCGACAAAACAGATTGGTTTCTGCTAAAAATGTCAATGTTCAGCAAGCGTGGAGCTTATGGGAAATGGGGTTGAACATGCAGAACAATACTCACATTATGAGTGTAAACATCAGGTAATCCAGACACTTCAACAACGTAGGTTCCCGTGGCCTTCTTAAGTGATGAAAGGTCTAACTTTTCTTGATTTTCATCCTCATCTAGACCATCAAAACCTCCATTCTTGGTTTCAGTGGCTTCAGCCTGCTCTTCGGTATTCTCGGCAACAGCTTCTGTATTTTCATCCCCATTCTGATCCTGAGCAACTTCCTCCGTCTCCTCTGGCATTGGGACATCAGCTACTTCGGCTACTTCAGCCATTTCCAAATGCTGTGACACTCAGTTTTGGAACGAATCTGGGAAATAAAAAAACATTTTTACACAAAGTGGATTTGCATTTATGCTCAGATAGGCTAATTGAGGCTGGGCTTACAGTTTAAAGTGAGGTCCTAACCACAGTGGAATATACCTTCACCGAGGACCCATCAGGGAGGCTAAAATATATTCAAAATACTCTTCATTACAGCCAACAAAAGAAAAAAATTGTAAGAAAAAACTAATTTGTTTCGTAACTAATATTAACACTGATCAAACTAACAGGGTCATCCAAATGAATGTGAGATTTTTTTCTTCCAGCATTGTTTATTGGTTGGAATATGTGAACATACAGAAAGTAATAGTGATATATGGTGTATGGAAAAAATACTTCACCCACGGAATCTTTATACCAGTCTTATGGAAGAAGCATTTCTTTCCATGACTGTACATATCCACTAGATATAGTTGCCATGTTCGTTCAAGCAAGTGTTCCAACATGTCACTAGATTGTGGATTCTCTGAATGATGAATGTCCGTGGTTAGCTGCGATGTATGCAACATATTTCTTCATACTTCATTTTTTTTATTCATTAAATTAGGCACATACAGGAGATGTACTATGTAGATTTTCAGCGAAAAATGCAGGCTCAACCAGGACTCGAACCTGGGTCTCTGGCAATCAGTGACATTGCTCTACCACTGAGCTACTGAGCCAGCCTGGCTTCCCCTGCATTTTCGCTGGCGCTGTTTTACCTGTGTGAAATAGTCTCTGAAAGTGCTACTGCAACGGGATCTGTTGCCTTTGAAACATTTTTCGCTGAAAATCTACATAGTACATCTCCTGTGTGTACCTAATTTAATGGATTGACATCTCTACGCTGGGAGGAACCAGGCAACGTCGACGTCTGTAGTGTTTCAAAGGAAACAGATCCCGTTGCAGTAGCACTTGTAGAGACGATTTCACACAGGTAAAACAGCGCCAGCGAAAATGTAGGGGAAGCCAGGCTGGCTCGGTAGTTCAGTGCTAGAGCAATAGCACGGATTGCCAGAGACACGGGTTCGAGTCCTGGTCGAGCCTGCATTTTTCGCTGAAAATCTACATAGTTCATTTTTTTTATTTAGCATTGCTTTCCTGCCACCTTTGGCCAATTGCAATGATAAGGATGAGCCATGATTAGGAGATTTTGATGATGGGCTCTCACAAAGCACACCTATGTACAAGCTGTAACTCAAACCCCAAGACTTTTGTGATGGTCAAAAGTTGACCACCAAGCCAGCAAGATTAGAAAAAATTGTTAGTGTATTCCTCTCTTTCACTTTTTGTTACTCACAACGATGCCCAGGTCAGGACTCAAAACCAGGAACCCTTAATGTTGAGTTTGTGAGTTGATATTCAACATGTTGAGTCAGGAAGTGTAACTAAAGCTTCCCATTTTACTCATGCAGGGATTGGATGGAGCATGTTCAGTGGTAAACTTTCAATCTCACCACCAAAGTTCCCAATCCAGGATGTTCTTCAGTGTGTTAAGTCCAGAATTTCATCTAATCACTAATCTTCACTGTTGCAATTAGCCATAAGTGGCAGAAAAGCAATGCTAAATAATAATAATAAAAAAAAATTCCGTAGAGGAATATACAATATGTACAAGAAGCCAGGTTGGATAAAAACTGAGACTTATTTAAAAAGACACAAAATTATTTGTATGCATTTTGGCATGGTACATATAGGTACAGCAGAACCTTGATAACCAAGTAGAAAAAATTTAATGCAGGAAAACGCAAAATCAAGGAAAATTCTATCAATTTTGCTATGTTCGGACCATCAAGATTGAATGTATAATGCAGGAAAACGTAAAATCAGGGTTCCTTTTATTATTATCATCTGAAAGGTGTTTTCTGATCAACCTTTCCTTTCTATAGTCTATGGATATAATGCTATGCCGCATATCAAAAGAAGTACTCACACGTCATCTTATAAAACTACTGCGTGGCTGCTACACTGTTACATAATCGAACGCACGGAACATTTGATTCACGTAGTGGACGGTAATGGCGGCACAAGCTATCGTACGAGATGCATGAATGACGAAACATACATTACTTACAGGCCAAATAAGTTGCACGATTCGAAAAAACAATTTCCCCGGCTTCAGAAAGTCGTCAAGAACGCAATTCCATAAGTACTTTCTCGTCTTTTCTCCTGTAAATTTGAAGAAATCCGTCTCCGACTTATACAACAAAACACAATCACGACGCGTGATGATGTACGAAGGTGTACGTGCCAAAGGCTATTGTCCGTCAGAGAATTAATTTCCAACAATGACCATGAATTTCCACTATCATACATCCCCATATCACACAAAACACCTTCTTGATGTTAGACAATACTACAGAAAGTTATTACAGTAAACAGGTTCGGTAAAAATCTGATATTCCCCAGACACCTATAACTTCTTCGTTTTGCCAATTTTTGACATTTGTACTTACCTATCTGCTTCGCAGAACATTCTTTAACGTGTATTCATGTTTTTTTGATCAAATTGCAATTTTTTTTAAAAAAGTGTTTTTATAACTGAAGAACGTACATTTTTGCACATGGTTTATGGGGCTGGGTAAGACTGCAGAATATGGGATGCTTAGGAGGAACGCGGTTCATAAATTTTTGCAAACGTTTTGTAGTTAGTAATCGGGAAAAGTAAGTTTTAAGGTGCGGAAAAATTATTTTCTAAAAAAAACAACAGAAAAACGTGTCCAGGTTGGGTGGTATTGAAATCGTAGCGGTACTACTTTACTATACCGAAGACACCTATCAATGATTTATTTCACAATTTTTTACATTGCTAACGTACTATTCTGCATTGCGGAACATTTCTTTAGGTGAAATAATGAATTTCTAACGAAAATAATGCCTATTTCTTACATTAACGAGTACTTAATGTTGTTTCTTATTTCCCAAAAACCATTGACGTTAGCGCAAAAAATCACGATAGCCCCACGAACCATCAGGGGGATGAGGTATGCCTACTAGGTTAGGTTAGGTTCCATTAGCACTCCTTTCGTTCAATTTAGCATATACAATATGAGAGCGTATTGTGCTCTCGTGCAGAAAGCAAATGGGGGCAGCAGCAATAGCACGTCGGAAATTGATTTTCGTAGAAAACCACATGCATTCGCATTAAAATGGATCAAAACTACATTCCCGATCAACAACGCTACAGAAAATGATTTGCGTAAGTACTTTCTCCTGTAAATTTGAAGAAATCCGTCTCCGGTATAGTAAAGTGTTACCGCTAGGTTCAGTTCTCTTAGCGTAAGTAATAATTAGTCATTGTATTTATGCTAATGAAACCTAACCTAACCTTGTAGGCATTCCTCGAAGAAATAATGAAAGAAACTGTGCGTAAACATTATGGACATGAACGAATGGAGAAATGCATTGCTTTTAGTAGGAAAAACATTTTCCATTGTATTTATGCTATTGGAACCCAACCTAACAGGCCTAACCTAACCTTGAAAGCATTCCTCGTCTGAAATAATTAAAGAAACTGCGTCTGTGGGTGGAATCCGGAGCAACAAATCAACTCGAATGCCGTGAAACGAAGGGTCTCACTTATCGCACAACACTTGAGCGCGTAAACAATATGAACGCGAACAAATGGAGAAATGAATTGCTTTTAGTAGCAGGAAAAACATTTTTTACACACAATAATATAACAGTAATCGTAAAAGGAACGCCGGAAAATGGAAGTAGAAGGTACGTACTCTCAGGGGATATAAGTTTTGTTGTCCGATACGAGAAATTTACCAAAAGGAGCCCATGTTCTGCAGCGAGACCTTTAACTATTGTAACCTATACGTCACCCTACCTAACCTTACCAGAAATGGTTCGTGGGGCTATGCATGAATGGTTGAATTTCCGCTATAAAACATTCCCACATCACACAAAACACCTTCCAAATGTTTGTTTGACAATGAAGAAATCAGTCCAAGGAATATCAGATTAGTACCGTAGTTTCTTCTGTAGAAATGAAGAAATCTGTCCCAACAATAGTAAACTAGTACCGCCAAAACAAGATTACGAAAGATCATGCTGCAAATTCTTTCTTTCCCCAAGAGAAAATCCTGGTTGCGACATTGCCAAGAACTCTATAATCTCTAATGTCTCAGAGCGCCGGTCACCGGTCCGACACGAGGCAAAAAGCCGGAGTTACATGGCTCATGCATAACATATACGATAATAAAAACTCCTGCTATTCATTTTCTATATTCATGGCAACGTTGTTAGTGATTCTCTTATCTTACAATAATACATACCAGAGTCAAGTTATTCCTATCAACAAAAACAAGATCTCCAAACTCCAAAGGACGCCTATTCCGCCATTTTCACCAGCAGAGGGTAGGGGTATCCCTTACCGCACGACACCTCTGCAACCTTTGGTTCTGACGTCACTAAAGATACATATTATTTTTACGCTAAATGCCCAAGTTGTTAGGTTATGCAAGCTAGGTTTAGTTCTCTTAGCATAAATAATACATTTTCAGTGTATTTATACTAATAGAACCAAACCTAACGTAACAACGTACGTCTTTCTCGTCTGACGTCAGAACACAAGGTTAAAGAAGTGTTGTGCGATAAGGGAAACCCAGAGGGCAGAGACACTAACCAATGTTGCCAGGGTGCAGGACTGGAAAAAGTCGCCATTACATGCAAGAGGATGTGTGTGAGCGAGGAATGGAATAAATTGCGTTCATCGCCTTTTACAAATATGTAATAGAATCGATATAAGCGAGGGAGGATGATTACTAGGGGTTGGAAGTTGAAAACCTATAAATTGCCAAAAAAGACCTATAAAAAGACCAAAAAATATAAAAAGGACCTAAAAATGAAAAAAGGACGTATAAATGTGATCCAAATTAATTAATAACTTCAGTTTTAACCTCCCCACCCCCTCCCTCTGCGCGGCACCTCCTTACTGACTTGAGATCTTTACAGGCGCGTGCTGTCTGGTCGTATACACCGTGCTCCAAGCTTCAAAACAAGAGAAAGTTGCCACTTACTTCGCGACCTTCCAGACAAGTTACGGAAAGGACTTTGTACCGTACCTGCTTCAGTCGTCCAAAAATATTTTTCTCTCTTTTCAGGGATGGTTCCAATATATTTATTTTATTTCGTTACTACAGAAAGGATGTTTAAGAGGTGATGAACTGATGATGATTCGAATTGAGAATGGGCAGTAAAAACCTGGTCGAAAGAAAGTGAAGTTGCAAAAAGAAGCCGTTAAGATCTAAAAAAAGGCTAAAAAAGGACCAATAAGTCAAAAAACTCCGAAAAAGGCAAAAAATCACAAATAAAACCCACATTTTTCTGGCCTACAATGACCCAAAATGAACATATATTATGTTGGGCCTCATCTTCGGACACTAGGAAAAAAAGGATTTTTCCTCAACTTCCGAGCCCTAATGATTACGCATCAGCAAATTTAAGATATCTAAACACCGATAATGATGTAACGAAAGTGTCACCACTGCTTTCTTCGTGGTTCCTGGGCAAGGCGCTGGGTTGGTCCATCGAACTCGAAGGTGGCCTCGGTAGGTTCGCCCAATCCCTTTACAAGTACCGACTCAGTGACGGCAATTGGGTACCGTAACTGGAGGGGCATTTTACTTCCCTTTTAACATAAGATTTGGTATAGTGGATGACATGTCGCACAAGTTCGATTGGTCCTCAAGTGACATGTGTCACTTGATAACGAGCCAATTAGTAGTAATGTTTTGCACCAGTGGCATGACAGGCCACAAGCTTGCATTCAATTGGTGAAATCTTCAAGAGAAGCCTGTCGCTTCTTCCTGAATTCTCCCTTAGAGTGATTTTAGACTGAAACAACAAGCAGTATGCAACACATGTCGCTTGGGGACGAGCCAATCAACAGCAATGTTTCACCTGGTTTCACACCGAAGTGGCATAATAGTCTGCACAATCCTACGTTCAATTGATGAAATTCTCAAGGGACACATGTTGCGTGTCGGTGTGAAATCTCATAGACTGAAGGGGCCATGTTTCTTGTTGCTTCAGTCTGAAATAGACCCCGAAGTGGGACGTGGCAGGCAAAGGGTGCCTACCCATTCAGCGCACATATATCCAGGAGACGTCTAATGGACGTCCTCTGGATATCCATAGTATGTCCAGTAGACATACATAGGATGATCCCTGGATATCCAGGGGACGTTCATAAGATATCCAGGAAGGACGGGTTTGGACATTCTGTGGATTATTTTTGGATGTGTTTTGGACATTCTGTGGATCATTTTTGAATATGTTTTGGACATCCTATGGATCATTTTTGGATGTGTTTTGGACATCCTGTGGATAATTTTTGGACGTGTTTTGGACATTATATGGATGACTTTTGGACATGAGTTCACGTGATTTTCTGGATGTTTTTATTTCATTGTGGATAAGGATATATTCTGGACTAAAATTGTACCTAATCTGGACATTATGCTGATATTTTTCTCACGATAATAGAATATATAATGGATACGAATAGAACATTTCTGGACTATTTACACAAATCGAAGACCTCGAGTACACATATGTTATAACAAGCACTCACTCTCTCTCTCTCTCCTTCTCTTTCACAGACACGTATCTACATATCCAACAAGTACTTTGTATTTACACACATAAGCATAGTAAGCAACGCTTATTCTTCACTACCACGCAAGGCAACTTCCTCATGCAAATTGCTGCTGTGTTTGAGACGAGACACTCAGGATGGGAGATTCTCTGGATATATAGGAAGGGATATTCCATAGACGTCCCATGGATATTCCATTCTGGATATCCAGAACGGGACATCCATAGGACATCCACAATATCCATGGATCTGAATTGGGCATTGTGGACATCCTATGGACGTCCCTTGGAGATGTGTGCTGTATGGGTAGGTGAGTGTAGAGTCTGGGACATACAAGAAGCACGAGGGATATATAACCAAAATCTTACCCAAAAGGAACAATATATATATATATATATATATATATATATATATTTCATATTATTACCTATAAATGAACGCGAAATCTGGTCCGTAAACGACCAAAATGAACGTGGATCCTGGTCAGCAGGACTTAAATGTAAGCTTATTTGTAGGTTACTACTTACATCCCTCTGTAATGGATTATATCACTATAGGGCTAAGTTCATCTCAATCGTCTTGGGAGTTGTAAAGAAAATACAGGTGCACACTGATAACTATAACTATGTATTATAATTTATACACATAACACATAATCACACTTCCCTGCACTCCTGTCAAGGGAAAACTGTTTACACAAAGTTTGCAGCTGGTGTCACAATAACACGCCAATAATGAAACATAGCCACGTTAGGCTTACGATACCCATAATTGTTTGCGACGGTTTCTGGCTGTTGCCCGAGTGGCTTCTCCATGAACACTGAAACTGAGTGCAAAGATATGGCAGTAACAAGACACCACACTCAGAATGAATCAATGAGTGCGTTTCTTAGAATATTTGATGTACACAAATAAACGATTGAAGTTGTATGCAAATATAAAAATATATAAAGAAAGAATAAACATGGTTAGTTTTATAGATAAATCTCCAACAATAAGCAATAAGTAGAACGTCTTGAAATTACTAAAAAGCCCTTTAAATCAAGAATTATGGAAGACTAATAAAAGTTTCTAGATAATTGTGGTGGTATAGCCGGTAGAGCGTCTGACTGTAATGCAGGAGACCCTATATAGTTCGATTCCCGGTTGGAATATTTGCAATAATGTCCTTGCATTGACCATTTCTGGGGTTCACCTAGCCTCTGACCTGCGGACACAGGGGCAACTCTGATGGATAACAGTCACTACAGAGTAGTGCTGAACGTCACACCACCTCTACAAAGGCCATAATTCGAATGTGTGCAGCCCTACTTCCACATATACCCCCTCCCCCAAATGTACATCCACAACTTGTTGCAATGTGGAACTTTAACTTTGGCACTGGTTCGATATCATTACATTTAATTAGAACACTAGGTGTGTTCAATATGAAACTATTATTTTACATATCAAAGTGAGAATTTTGAATCATACCCAATAATACTTTCTACAATAGTTTTCTTTTGTTTACTAGCGATTGAATTTTCACAATGTAGTGAGTTTACATAAGATTTTTACTTCGTGATTTGATTATAAAAATGAACGAATAGTGTATATTATTTTTTTTAGATTGACAATGAAATATTTGAACACGATTTTTATGTAGTACTTTGTTTAGAATACCACTTCAGTAATTTTGGATATTTTAAAGTATGCTAAGAAAATATACGAAGTCAGCAGAGATCACACTGGGTGCTCAATTAGCACAGGCACCCTATAAACTTGTAAAAAACCATAGACAAACAAATAACTTTTATCTGACATAGGACCCTAGGGCCGGTTCTGGCAACATGCTACAAGCGACAGCAGGGGTTTACACTGAAGTGACAAGTGCTTACAAGAAAGCATTCACAGGTTATGTGATGTGACACGATGTCCGCTATTGAGAAAATGACCCAGTCCAAGAGACATGCGCAGCTTGTAGTGTCTCTTCAGCTTGAAATGGTGGGTTTGCTTTGATTTTTAAATCGGAATATGCTAGTATTTTTTGTTTATAAGTGTTCTATTTATAGAGCGACATGGGAAAAAACCTTGGACGAAAAGTCCCCATGCAGCTTTCCCTTCTTCCGGTCCACTCTCCCCCTCCCCTCCTTGCGGGAGTGTGGTGCACAGGAGTCATGGGTCTGTGCAGGTTTCTTTGCTTGTGGTTCCACTATAGAATTTTTTATATTTGATTACTGAGGGTCAGTTTCCATGGGGACATGTCAAGAGATGCACGTCACTTATCATTTCAGCCTGAAAGCTCCCTTAGGGTCAGGGACACTTCTGAATTGTAATGATTCTATTGAAAGTTAATTGGATTGTTGCAACCCAGAAGTGTCCATGACTGTACAGGGAGTTGTAAAAAGGAATAAAGTAAAACCTAACACAAATGAGTTGTACATTGTAGAGTTTTACAATGAGGGGTATGCTTTAAGAAAAAAGTTTCATCTTACTGCTACAATTTTTTTTCTCTTCACCCTGTCATGCATAGTTTTATTCCAGATATGCAGTTGGCATGGGGTGCAAAGTGAAAGTATTGGTGCTCAAACATTTCTATAGAAGCTACATCAAGTACATGCTTATTACTTAAAACCAGTTACCACATATGATTTGTTTTACTGATGATTATATAAAGGTGAGATATTGCTTGATAATGCTTTCCAATATCTTTCTGCTAGCTTTTCTTGAAATTTTTGTACAAACCTGCCTTTTCTTTTTGCAATACTTACACCACCACCTGCAGCACCAAAAAAAATGAATGCAATGGAGACACACTTACATAAAGATATTAATTGAAATGGCAGATGGAACTCTTTCTATGAGAGACAAAACAGCCCCTTCTATTGCCTTCTTTGCATCAGGGAGAAATTATTCTAACAACAGACTTCCGAATTAGCATTGCCCCCAATGACAATGCCCCTCTGATCTCCAGGCCATGCAGATCCAATGGAACCTTAAGGATGGGGTGAATGGCATAAATAACAGGATAACATTCTCTACATTGGTGATAGGATTTCCTATTAGGTACCCAATAAAATTCTGTCGGATCTTAACCCCTGCATGAAGAAGGCCAGAACATCTGTCTCCGGTGTCCAGGCAGATCACATGGTGGTAGAACTCAACAGAACATGAACCAAATAAGTCGTCCAGTGTGGTTCACCTCATCGAGGGTTCAGAATCGTCGTCCATCTAATGAATGGAACAAATGGAAATATGAAGGTGCAATGTCTGGGGAATGGGGCAGCTGCATTAGTGTTTCCTAACCAAGTAGGATAATAGTGTTACAGGTGACCGTAGGGACATGAGGACTGGCATTGTCTTCAAGCACAAGAACCCACACACATTCGCCAACACTTCCAAGCTGATGTAGGTGTTGGTTAGTGGTTTCTGCACTGCAATTGAATTCTTCTCCAAATGCCTCATATGATTTGTCATTATCAGTCTCAATAGCCACTTTGAGTGGCTTACGATTTGTGGACATCCAGTACATGGTGCATCCTGGAGTGGTTATTAAAAATAATTTCATTATTTTCTTCACAACTTTGTCGCTGGAAGTTTTTACTTGGAATTACAGAACAAAAAATGGCCAGCTACGACATTTTCTACTGCACGAATATAAAAAATTTCCACATACTTTATTTGAATATTTTTTAATGCGAATAGGCTTGAAACTATTGATAAATTCTGAGCACCACCATCACCTATGACAATTAAAAAACAATGTCAATTTTTTTCATAATGAATGCTTCAATTTTACGGTATGTTTCAACATTAGGAATGAAAACAATGTAAAAATTTTGTTTTCACAGAAAATTTGTAAAATATGTAAGCAAGTTACCAGTTTTTTGTGTTCACCATCGTATTCTCTACAAAATTTCCTGCAAAACTGCAGGTACCGATTTTACATAAGCTAAATTTGTAAATCGAGAAATTTCACAACAGCGCACTCGTATTTTCCCATAAGAAAAGCACTGTCCATAAGAGCCCATTGTGTCTTCTGAACGTGAAAACGACTTTAATATATGGAGTCAGGTGGTTTGCAGATCACAGAAGCTAAAATGATACAGGGAGGCTGTTGCAAAATTTATCTTATATTGTCATGCATGCACATGAAACATGATGTATCAGAAGTAAGACTTGAAGCTTTCCTGGCGACGAATGATGAATAGATTCTCTCGGGTTATCGATATTTTCCGCAACTCACCTGGTCGATAACCCAAGAGAATCTATTCATGATGTATCAGGGAAACAAATAATCGAGTCATTGTAACATGGGAAAGAAAAATTCAAAAAAGAATCTTTGGACCTAAGCAAGTGAATCAATAATGACAAATGAGAACAAAGAGTCAATTAGAGATCTTTATATGAATACAGTTATCATGACTAGCACAGCTAGGAGTCCAGTGGTGGCGATTGGGTTCCAAAACTGGGGGTGGGGGGGGGGGGGCAAGGACAGTTTAGTTTCCCTGGTTAGGGTTACCAGATCGCTGTAAGGTAGGACATGCTGTCCCAAAATGTTGGACACCAAACATTCTCAATAAATTATACATATTTGTACAGAACACGTTTCAAAGTAGTTGAAAAATGACACTTTCCAGTTTTAAGAAATGAATTCTTAATGAATTTTTAAATGCAAAATTTCAAAACTTGCAATCATAGTAATAAATGCACCTCTTACTACATAATTTAAGTGGTACTTCTCAGAGGAGACAATTTCTCTCAAAATCTCAGGTTTAGTCAAACTATATTTATATTAGAGAGGACAGTCAATTTGAAATTATAGGGACCAGTACCAAACGAACATTTCACAGACTTTATGAAAAAATAATTTCTCTCTTGAGTCTGTTGTGTTGATAATGAAAGTACTCTCTCAACATTTGAATTATGACCTGTAATGGCAAACAAATATTCAGCAATTGCCGTAATTTAAAATGGTTTGTGAAGTTTCATTTTGGATAGTTTTAAGTTCAATAACAGGGTGTCTACCAAAATAACACACCAGAATTCGTGATTTTTTCTGGACTCTTCTACACCTTTTTTCAGTTTTTCTTAACGTTTATTTTTTCGACCCCTACTTAGGTACAGCTGGAAATTAGTAATTAAGAAAATAAATATTTATTTAATGAAAACCCCTACCAGAGGGACAGTTAAGATAAAAACTGAAACTGAATTTAAGAAGAGAATTACATCTGATTTCTCGTATTAATGCATCCTGAACTGTGTTTGGCAGACAAGTGAGGCTTTGGCATCTGGACTCACAGCCAGTATAATCTTATGTAGGGCTTGTGTCAGTTGTACCTCTATGTTTGTGACTGTCCCTTCATCCATCTTCACGATTAGCCAAAAGGACAGGAAAAAGTGAAGTACAATAAACTAAATCAACCAATCAGTCATTATGATAGCAAAAATTCTTGGCCACAAGAATAATTTATTGCCTTATTGTTGACTTCTTGATTTCTTTAATATTTCTTGACTACCATGACTTTCTTGACTGACAGACACCCTGAATATCTTTCTTCTCTATACCTCTAATTTACAATCAAATTATATTGAATATTGAATAAGAATGGGCAACACCTTGTTCCATCAGTATAAACCCTAAGGCAAGAAATTCTGCTTAGGCATTGAACAGTGATGTTATCAGAAAGTAGTCCCAAAACTTTGTTCATTAAGTGCTTCCGTTTTCCCGTTTGCTTAATTACAGGAGAAACTTTTTTTCTTTTTGTGCAATGACTGAATCAAAATAAATTTCACCATTGAGTTTGGAAGCGCAGTCCATAGACTTGCAACTTGCATGATTTTTTCTGTTACCTATGTTCCTAATTAATATTATGTAACGCTCAAAATGTAGGACATTTATGATATTTTTCAAATTCCTCCCGGATGCCGGACATAAGGCTAAAATGTAGGACATGTCTGGGAAAATCCAGACGTCTGGTAACCCTACCCTTGGTAGATAAGGTTTAGCATAGTGTGGGGGTAAAAGTGGCAACCCCCCTAATTGATAATTCCTGCTGCCACTGGCTAGGACATGTCATAAAAATAGATAAGGATCAGATGCTCAAAAAAAGCTTTTCAATGGAAAACCTGGAAAACTAAAGTCTTCATAATGTGGGAATGGACCTACAGAAGCCAGGTGTAAAAAAAGGAAGGCGAAAGAACAGGACTGAATAGGCAGACATTATTAGGGAGGCAAAAGTCATATTTTGACATGTGTACATAAGTAAATAAATATTCAATGTTATATTCGAGAACTGATGTCCGTCCACAAAAAATGTCTGCCTGATTATCAGAGAAAAATAGCCAAATTGTCTTGAAAGAATGAATTAAAATTTTTTGGGTGCTTTGGCACTTATAGCCATTTTGTATCAAAGAGCATGAGGAAAAATCCTGTTATCTAAAACCCTTACCTCAAAGTTAAAAAAGGAGGAGTATAAGTAGACCTGCATAGGCCGCACACAACACATTTAAAAGGTAAGAATCGACCACAGTCATCATCTTCCGACATGGATGATAAATAAATGGGAAGATTAAAACTTTCTCTGCGGAAAGTAAAATAGAGAAAAATATAGACATCTCTATTGCACAAATGCTTGCAATTAGATGATAGATATACTGGTTACTTATGCAGATTGTTCATGTAATATGATTTCCTACTTAAATGTCACATTGGCCACTAAACTAGGACAGTATTAGATCAGAAATCACTCGCTGCACTTACTTTCAAGAATGCCGTTAAATCTCTCTATCTTTGTCAATCAGATCACGTCCTATTTTCACTTCTGGTTGCTTGGTTTATGTAACGTTACAAATTTGTGTAAATAGGTTATCCAGGACAGGGAGATGGCTGCGGTGGCCCAGTCGGTAACGTGGCTGACTACCATGCTAAAGGTCCCGGGTTCGATCCCCAGCCAGTTAAAATCCAGGAACTCTTCTAATGTTGGAAGCGGTTCCGGCACCCACCCAGTGTCATATGACATGGCTACCTGGGGGAAACCCTAGGGGGTAAAGGCAGTCAGGGGCGTGATGCTGATCACATCAACCCCCTCACGACCGGATCAAGAAAGTGTGGGGCATTACCCACACCCCACCTATACGCCTTCATGGTATGGTGCTAAGCACAGGGGAAACCTTTATTATTATTATCTTTTTAGGACAGGGAGGTGAGAGAACATGAATCAAGAAACCAGGAGGTGGAACAAAGCAACTCGAGTTGCCATAACAGAATTCACCTACACTAACTGAAGGAAAATCATGGGGGAAAAGATGGCCAGTCAAATGGTTTGAACCGGACAACTCATTTTCTCTACTAGTATACATTCTGCATGCAGGTGATTTTACTTGGAACAAAAAGTAATTATTGGATATGAACATAGTTTTCTTGCATGTAGATCCTTCTAGTTTGCAAAGATACAAATCTAATATTTGTGAAACATAAGATTCTAAAAGTGTTTCATTGCAGTATATTATAAATTTCAGATATAAACACAAATGGTTCACATCAAGTCATGGGAAAAGACATTTCCCTGAAAGATAGTATTAGAAGTGGAAAAATTGGATAGTGATCAATTCTATACGTAGCTTAGTAATAGAGACTCACTGTTTGTATCATTTAAACATCCATGAAATACTTGCTTCGAAATCTATTTTATTCATCTAGAAGGAAACACTTGTATCTACACCTTTTCCATTGGCAAAATGATGTACCAAAGCTCTAACAACAATTTTGCCATCGCTCTGCTCTTCTTCTGCTGGATCCATTGGAGCTCTCTGCAATACAATCCCTTGTACAGGAGTAGTTTTCCTTACTGCCCACTGTGTAACCCGATGTGTGGGAATGCCATCATCAATTTCGTAGCTATACTCTTCCTGCTTGGAAGATGAATGGTTAGTCTTCTTTTCCAAGTGGAACATATGATTTTCTGTGCAAGAGGCCTCTACCAGCAGTGGTGGAATATGCAACGTTACCAAAACCTTTTTGGTGCCATTTAGCGATGTGGGATTATTTCACACGCCTTGTGATTGTACCTTCCAATTGTGGCAGGATGCACCCTAAAATATTTCTTCATTCTATAAATGCACATAATAAGCATGAATCTTCATTAACTAATACAATATTGCTGTAAAGAATTCAAACATGTAATGATATGAACTGAGTATCTATCTACACTCATTATCATCTGGTGGCAATGCAAATGACAGAAAGTGTTTTCTTAACACTCAATTATGCATATGGACTAGAAGGGGAAAATACAGGAACAAGATTGCAGTGAAGCAGATGGTGATGACTCCCCTCCCTCCCCGTGTTTTGTATCTTGCTCAATCTGTTCAGTAGTTTGGCCACTAATACATTACAACTTCAGAATATTATTCTACGGATTAAAATAGTAAATAAAATGCATGGGAATATTGAAGTATGGACAGAAGTGTAAAAAAAACAACAACTTTATTTCATCACTTGTCAATCTTTCATGGATTCAATATACACTTGAAGACAAGTCGTGATACACTATTAACTCAAGAAGATTGAATATTATCGACACTGTGTAACGACCGCCATGTTAGGCAGATTTCAGTTGTATATTGGCATTTATTTTATTCATATACTTTCAAGTTAAGAACTTGGATTAAATTATTTATACTTAATTGTTTTCATAATTCATGTATATATTTATGTTTTATCTTATGTTATAATATTATTTGCCTATTTTTGCAACATACATTCAGAATTTATAGGCTAATATTATCCCAAATAATATATGCAACATTTTCATTGTTTTTCAAATCCAAAATGGCTAGGATTATTACTATCTTTCAAGCAAAAGTTTGTTGTTTAAGCACAAGTTAAATACATCTCTTCTTAATATCGATTTTTGTTCAACAATATACAAGATTGAAGTAATTTGTCTTAGTTATAAACTAAACCTTTATTTAATCATTTTTGTGTGCAAGGGCAAATATGATTTATTTGATAAAATCAGTTTAGATATTTCTATATAGTTCAATATTGTAATATTATAGCACAGTATTTCTCCCTCATTTTCAATAAAATATAGTTTTCCTATTGGCTTCGTGTTCTTGGCGATGTAAAAACTTCCATGTTGGCAATTGTTGCCAACCTGAACTTTAGCTTACTATCGCTAATTAACATTGATATGTTATATAAATTATCAGTTTTTCTTGTGTTCTTTTATGTTATGAGTTTGAACAATCTGTTATGCTGGGCCTCGCGCTTGAGGTTAGCAGTTGAGGTCTTGCTATTAACTGTGAAGCGGTGCGCGGACTCTCGTGTTAAATAAGTTGTTTATCACTGCCTACGAGCGTGCATGACCTAATAAAATACAATTTTTAACTTGTGTGAATCAGTAGGTACGCACGCGATTCGTGATTAAAGATTTTGGACATTTTAATTATAAAGTATTTGGAAATTTAATTACTGTCAGGTGTCACAATTCGGTGGTTTCTTTCCTGGAGGAAGGGTGGAACGTCTTAATCCCGATCCCTGGGTGAGAACTGGTGCTCCCAACTGACCAGCCGGAGCAAGGAGCGGTGTGTTGCCAATTCGGATCTCCATACCCTGGAGTTACGAGTGGTGGCACGTTGCAACTGTAATTGGCATGTAAATGGAAAGATTTAAGTGTGGCTTGTCATTGGTTATTCCAATGTATACTAAATATAAATGACAAAATTAAATGTTCTATCAGAATGGCGCAATAAAATAAAAAGTTGAAACCCTATTTTGTGTTCCTAAAAAAAAAGTAAAAAGTGCTCCCCTGTGCTTAGCACCACACCATGAAGGCATATAGGGGGTGTGGGGGTAACACCCCACACTTTCTTGATCCGGTCGTGAGTGGGGGTGAAGTGATCAGCATCATGCCCTTGACTGCCTTTACCCCCCAGGTACCCATGTCATTTGATGCTGGGTAGGTGCCGGAGCCGCTTCCAACGTTAGAAAAGTTCCCGGATTTGAACCGGCCAGGGATCGAACCCGGGACCTTGAGCATGGTAGTCAGACACGTTACCGACTGAGCCACCACGGCCACCATTTTGTGTTCCTAGAATTTACATTTTCCAGCATTATACATTGAATCTTCATGCAAGCTGCTGTAAAATTTTCCCAGATTTTACATATTCCTCTAATTTAAGTTTTTGCACCTTGATACCCTCGAAAACATGAAATCAAGGTTCCAATGCAGGACTATTTTCTTTTCACTTAAAGTATCACCAATATTTGGTTTGGGAATAATATTGATTCATAAGGGATTGATATGAAATTTTTTTGTGGTATTGATATAACTGATATTCTACTGATGCAGCAAATAATTATGAAAGTTCTTAGAAAAATATGACTACTTCATTAACCTCCTTAACTACTGCATGTAACAAAATGACTGCAATAGGTTTTGCCTTAGAAATGGAAGGGGATTATAATATTTTATATAATTATAATCATTTTATAATTCTGGTTATTTCATTTGCAGGATCTATAATATTACAATTTTTTAAGGGGTTAAGCTAGGATTAGTTACTCATCATGTATTTGGACATTTGCTTAAAAACAAATAACAAAAAGGAAATTTTTTGCATTAATTTACAACCTATTTATCAGATTGGGAAAATTTAGCAGGAAATCTATGTGCCTATAATGGCAGATACTGATAGAGCACCGATTAATCTGTCCCAATTCTAGCATTAAATTCAAACATTGCATTTAAGAGAAAACATGTACAGAAATAAAGTACCTTCTGAGTTGTTAACTTTTCATAAGCTCTGAATAAATCCAGAGAGAGAATTTCCTTGGAAACAGCAAATAATAAGGGAAAAACTAACAATATTCCTTTCCTTAAATGAAACAATCCTTCATTTGCTAGGCATTAACAAGAATGCAGAATTCAAATATGATTAAATGATTTATCTCTCTTCCAAAATAAAAAATAAAAAAAATAGGGTAGGATTCAGTCCAATTAACATAGCTTCATAACTATGGCACAAGAACCTGCTGGTCATACATTCTTCACAATTTTGTTTCTTAAGTCTCATACATTCTCAACAATAGTGAAAGACAATTGTTAGGAGACAGAAGTTGTTTGCAAGGGGGAGTGGGGGGGGGGAGAAATATAACTGAAATTTACGGAAGTACACAGAATGTAATTAAAACACTCAAAATGCTGACAAAGTAGAATTTATTGTAGAATAACACACTACAGTGGAAACTTGATTTTACGTTTTTCAGGGGATCAAGGTGAAAAACTTAAAATGCAGGAAAATATAGAACAGGAAAATTTTATAACATTTTGCTCTGTTGGGACCATCAAGGTTGAATGTATAATGTGGGAAAATGTAAAATCGGGGTTCCACTGTGTACACATAACACAGATTTTTAGTGCGTTATTTTTACAATAAGTTCTGCCTTGTTCAGCATTTTGAGTGTTTTATTTAACATGGAAACAGGGCTTAATAATGTTACCGTAGACTAGGAATCAAACCCAGGATATTTGAGTTGAGCATTCTATGCCAGATACGGCCAACTCTTATCCATGCCAGCAATACTGACTGTTATATTTGGGGCTTCAACATATGCCACCAGACATGGGCCTTGGTGCAGAACGAGGGGTTACTATACCTTCCAAAACATCAGCAAATGTTACATAAAATTGTATTTTCCCTTGGAATTATTCTTACAGCACTTTAAACAGGACATTAAATCCAAATTTCACTGTAACCCAGTAGTTGTTTGGGTGTTGGGTGTATTTCTTTATACATGGTCTTGCTATTCATGAAATCTACATCCTGGCATATTGCATACCACACAAGATACCTGGACTAAATAATGGTAGACGTGTAATATTGTTGTGCTGGTACAGGCTTACCACTAACACATGCCACACAAATTCCTAAGGTTTCAACTACATGAAAAATGCAACGTTCACTTTCGAGTATATAAGTGACTTTTACTACATCCAAAAATAATACACTCTTTAAATAACATAATTTTTAAAAATACACTGCAATTTCAAATAAAAAATTAACACTGTTCATTCACCAAAAATGTAGTCACATCACAGGCAGCTGGGAGCTGTATACAAAGAAAGTCATTACTTACTAGCAAATTACAATAAACCTACATTCATATATTCACATTATGCTCATACAGAAACTGAGCATTTCTTTTCTGAAATATTACATCCTGATACAACAGTAAATTCTTTGCATGATATATTCACTGCACACTGCAAGATAGATCCAAAACATTACCTGCTGTTTTCAAAGCAAGCTCATCAACTGTTAAACTCAATTCACTTCATGTTACAGTGTCAATGTAACTGTGTGTTTACATTCACTCAAATAAATATTACACATTACGGTATATATTTTCTAACACTCAAGATAGAACTACAATATTGAAAAACCAATATCAATAACATAAATATCAAAATAATGTGTGCTCAAGATATTAAGAAAGCTCACAATGTTCTACTGAACTGAAGGGCAATACACAGATGTCAATTACTAAAGAGGAGAAAATAAAATCAATATAAGAGGATTTTTTTAAAAAAAAACTAAAGTGTACCAAAGTTGCCACATGAACACATTACAAAGATGTCGGACTGGTGGTGAATTCAAGAGAGAAAAGAAAACCATGCCAAATATGAGAAAGGAAAGAGAGTGCATATGAGATTGTAAATATGACCAAGTTCAAGTCTCTATACTTTTTAAAGGAAAATTGGTCGAGTATTTGAAAAACTAAATCTATTTGACAAGATATTAATGCATAGAAGAGGTAACTAAATTAATAGGATATAGGATGAAAAGAGATATTTGACAAAATAAATGTGTAAACTATTGCAAAGTTTATAGTGTGAAAACAAAAATTCTCAATGGTCTGCAAAGTACAGTTTTGGCTTACTGCCTTCTTTCACTTAACTTCTTATTGCAGACAGTATTTCCTTCAGTGGTGAAAAATAAAAGATGTAATGTTCTAAACTTTCAGAAGAAAAGAAAAAGTCTGATGGAAGTTTCTTACTATGACATGTTGTACTATGTCAGATACAAGTTGGTTGTCCTCTACAGAACTGATTGAAACTTGACAAAATCAACCATGCTTTGCACAACACAACTCTATGTTTAAAACATTTATTACCTTACATAAGCTACTATTGCCACCTAGGTCCACCAAGGTGCATGTTTGGCTCATTTCGTCTTGTGAAAATATCCAGAGGTGGCACATCCCTCCGAGGACCACCCAATGGCCTTCCCAACATACTTGGTGGCATGGGTTTGCCATTACGCAGGGACAAGAGTGCCTGTTTGGCTGGCACAGGGAAATTAAATTTAGCATCCGCACCATACTTTTCAGATGAAAATTCTTCAGCACGAGCATTGTAAGTATCTCTCAGAAAATTCGAAGACGCATTACTGCCTTGTGCTCTGGGCCTGTCGTATCCATCTTTGAAATCAGAATTCAACTGCCGTGCATCATGGAACATGTCATCCATTTCAGGTTCCATTGGCCTTCCACCACCGAGAACTTTCCTCACTTCAGAGGCGACCAAATCCCTAATGTCGGACAAATCACGCTGTGGAGCCGGAGGACTCCTATTCAACCCCGATGCCGATGGAAACGATTCGTTCATAAATCGCCTGCCCATTTGTCCCCTTCCCATAATCGAGGGTCTTTTCGCACCAAGTTGCCCTGGTTGCTCCATGCTCATTCCAAAGGCATTCGGAAATTTACGTGGTGACTTTTGGGCAGGCCCACCTTGAGTTCCCAACCTTTTGACTGGTTTCCGAAGAACTCCCGTTTTCGCCTGGTTCTGACCTGCCATGGCCTGTTTCTTCACTGCTTGGATTTTTCCTTTCTTCAAAATCGGAAACTTTGTAATTAGCTGAGTAAAGAGTGCATGGGCAGCTTTAACGAATTCATCTTCTAAAGCCTTGCTCCAATCCACGTCTGCTATCTTGTAATAAAGCTGGTGCAATTTGTTCGTTACGACAGCCTTGGATTTCTTGACTTCATAGTCAAACAATTGTGCTGCTGCCTCTACAATCAGATCCTCTTCCTTCACCAGTGCTGCTGATGTCGGGGTCGGCGTGGCCACTGTAGGTGTCACCGTCATGGGAGCTGCTGCTTTAGGCTTTGCAATAGGAGTAGGCGGAGTAGCTTTCTGTAACGTGGAAGGGTTTCTGCGCTCCAGATAAATAACCAGCTGACAGTGAGATGCAAGAGGGTACATATCAACAGGTACTGCCTGGATGGGTACAAAAGGGTAACCCTCTGAGGCAACAGCAGGTGGGCGACAAAACTGACCCAAATTCTTCTTTGCTTCATTAGGGTCAATTGCAATGTACACAATTCTGTTCAGCTTCTGTATACTCCGAAGTTCACTTACAGTTGCTGCATCTGGAAGTAAATTTTAAAAATGTGTAAATGATGCAAACACATACAAATATTCTTTTCATTTACATATTAGATACGCGAAGCTTTCTATATCTATGCAGGTGTATAATTGCATGATATGATACAAAAACTGCAAAGCTCAATGTTAACGTTTGAAGTAACTATTACTGTGCCACATAAAGAACTGAAAGACATGTGTATTACATACATACATACATACAAATAATTTTATATGACATTTTGCAGTCACCAGCATATAGTACGATATGAAGCTGATAAAATATCCTAATAAGTACATGTTTCACACAATGCTCACTGAAAATTATTAGCAACACAAAGATGCAACACATTTGAAATTATAGTCGGGTGCAGAAAATACTAAAAATAATTAAGGCACCAGCCCCTTTTTCTGAGGAAACAGCCTTATTTTAAAAAAAAAATTAGGCTAAGAAAGCCATGAATCTAACTAAGATGAGATATGCAATGAGATCTAAAAACATTTAATTTATTCATTAATACAAGATTGGATTAAAAGAAATTAATCCTTGCACAGGAGTGGACTTCCTAAAGAAGGCTCAACTAGTAACAGCATGAATAACTATGCAACAAATTCTAATATATGGCCAACTCTACCATTATAACTGCAGATTTTAAAATTCGGCTAGCAACAGTATAATTTTTTTTTAAAAAAAGGTAACTTGAAATATTGAAATACTATTTTCTCATTATCATGCAGCCTCGGTCTGCTGGTAGTACAAACACACTGGATGTGTGTGCGACAAACATTCCAGGCCCCATTTAGTCTGTAGATTAATACGTGTATCATTAAATCAGAATAATAATATGCAATTGGTCTACACACTAAATGGGGTTGGAATGCTTGTTACTTCAGTGTGAAACTCCTACGTTGCCTGTTGCATGTAGGTGTTGCTGTGGTCTGAAAGCTTAAAAGTAGACGAGTGCTGGACGAGAGCAAATGATCCTCAACCCTAAAAACGGCAGTACATGATACGCCACTTTTTTTTTCCTCCTACTTTTGGAACATACTGTGACACAGGTAATGTTCGGAGATACATGTATTGAGTGCTACATGATCCTTGAGGAATCCTATTAGTAATTACAGTAGAGCATCGATTATCCGAAACAATTCGGGACTGGGGGTGTTCGGATAACCGATCATTTACGAAAACAGTAAAGTAGGCCTACAGTTTAGGAAAAGAAGTCCAAAATTTTGTTTCAGAGCCGAGACTCGTTTTCTTGCCACTAAAGACAGCAGTTGGACAGCATCACATTCTTCTTGTTGTTCTAACCACTTCATAGCCGTCTGAAGGCACTGAAAAATGCATCTTCACTGGATGGTCCTTTTTCATCATGGTCGTCATCGCTACTCTTCCTCTTTAGTCGCCATTACGAACGGTATAACAACTACAGCACGAGCTGTCACAAATGAAGGCCCAGACGCCACTCACGACGCAAGGTTAGTCACGTACGCCAGTTGGCAGGGAGGGAGGAAGTGCTGCAGCAGCACAGGACTAGCGGCCGCTAGCGAAACTACATTTGAATTTGCAGACTGGAACGCTTTCGGTTAACCGATGTTGGTCGGATAATCGATGCTCTACTGTAATAAAGTTTAAAGTGATTCTGACTATATTTGTACGGGGAAGGGGGGATTTCCCGCTGAATAAAACATTAGAATTATTTTTCTTCCCTCCAAGTATCAGTAGTGGCCGCGGTGGCTCAGTCGGTAACGCGTCTGACTACCATGCTCAAGGTCCCGGGTTCGATCCCCGGCCGGTTCAAATCCGGGAACTTTTCTAACGGTGGAAGTGGCCCCGGCGCCTACCCAGCGTCGAATAACATGGGTACCTGGGGGAAACCCTGGGGGGTAAAGGCGGTCAGGGGCGTGATGCTGATCACATCACCCCCACTCACGACCGGATCAAGAAAGTGTGGGGCGTTACCCCCACACCCCCTATACGCCTTCATGGCGTGGTGCTATGCACAGGGGAACACTTTACCTTTTTTTTTTTACTTTACCAAGTATCAGCAACAAGTATGCAATTCTCGTCACGAGAATGCAACACACATCAGGCAATATGCAGGTACTGTTTTGAACCCTCACATTCCGGCGTTGCTTACGTGGGGTCCCGACAAACTTCAAATGTAGTTCAAAAAAGAAAGAAAAATACAAAGGAAAAAAACAACTTTTGTATTCTTCTTTCAGTTGTTAAATGAAACAGTGGCGACTTGTGGCTTTTTCGGAGTGTAGGAAGAAGTTATGGTAAACTGAGGAGGGTTTGAAAAATGTGTTCAATTACAGTCACAGTATTGCTTGTTCTATCCATCGCATTTAGAATGTTAGCTGCAGGTCCATGCACAAGGTAGAGCAAGGGGTCCCTGTCCCCCTTGAACTATAAAATATTTAAATTTGAACTTACAAAAAACCACGAAAATGACGAACAATATTTCAGATTTTGCAAGAATTTTGATTTTGTCCCCCTTCCTGTAGTTTGAGGATGATAAAAATTGCTGCTTAAACTCTGAAATTATGCTAAATGCTTCTAAATTGTGCTACAATTTATTGTTACTTATTTTTTTCTGGATAACTGTTACTATGCACCTACATTTTTATTTATATATATATCGAATCAACAACTAAACCGATATGCCTATATTGGCCAATACCGATAGAGTACCGATCAATCTGTCCCCTCCCTACTTTTAGCTAATTGTAATGATGAGGATGAGTGATGATATGATGAAATTTAAGACACTCACAAAGAACACTCATGCTCAGGTTAGAATTCAAACTTGGGACCTGAAGTGTTCCAACATGTTGTGCTAACCACTTCACTTGTAGGTTTCAATAATTGACAAGTGCACCAAATTTGGATATCATCACTAAAATAACTAAACAGATTTCGACAAAATGGCACAAACTGGAGGTCAGCCAACAGTGAATAAATTAAAAAACAACAACAAACAAATCAGATTTGCGGATGAAATAATTGCCTGTTTCGTGTATATTAAGAACAGAGGATAGTTAAGAAATAGCCTGTACTTACATATACCAACCCTTGGTGGATCAATGACGGCAACAACTTCATCACAAGTAATTTTCTCCTTTGCAGCCGACAAAGCATGCTCCACTTTCCCATGGAAAATCTCATAATTGGTGACACCATTCAAACGTATATTTTCTTTGGCATCGTTCACTGCATGTGGTTGGCATTCAAGTCCCAGCACTTGTCCACATTTCTGATTTGGGAAATAAAAATTAAAACTTGAAAATACACATACATCGTCAAGTGTAAAAAAAAGTAAAAAAAAATAAAGTGTTCTCCCGAGCTTTGCACCATGCCATGAAGGCATATAGGGGGTGTGGAGTTACGGCCCCACACTTTCTAGATCATGGCCGAAGATGGTGTTCATGTGATCAGCACCATGCCCCTGGCTGCCTTAACCCCCTAGAGTTTCCTCCAGCTACCCAATTTATACAATGCTCGCATGGTAGTCAGACGTCCTAACGACTGAGCTACCGCAGCTCATATACATATCATCAAATGCCAAATTGAAATTTGAACTTCATTATACAATGAACAGGGCTAGGAAGTTGTTGACCAATAAACTTTATTTCTGGGCTTTGAAGAAATGCCAAAACCTGATAATACCTAGGTAGTTCATTTCACTTCAGTTAGAACCAGAAAAAATTGTTTTAATTTTTCTTACTTTCTCATGCCTTCTTTTGTTTTTAGGTCATTTCTTTAGTATTTTTTGCAATTGTATTGCATTTTTCATCATTTTTTTAAGTTTCTTTTTTCTCTCCTTCCCAGTTGTTTCATAATTTTAAATGCATCTGGTAACACAACTTACATATTTAAATTCCCTAACATGGTCTTTTTAGCAAGTACGCCATTAATCGTAAATATGGTCGATGCAAAAGCACAATATTATTTTTAACTGAAATCTTTGGCAAATTATTTTGTGGAATTAATTGTGGTAAATTTAGTTTTCTTCCAGCAAACTTAAAATACTTCGGATGAAGCCTACTTTGAGTTTTCCTTGTTGGATAATAATATCATTTTAAGGGCAGTTTTTATTTTTAGGTGTCATTTTCAATAATTTTAAGGTCATTCTATGGGTAATTTTTGAAATTTTTTTAGGTCATCAACTTCTGAGCCATAATAATGATAAAGAAATATCCATTCAAGGTTGAAATATCTCCCCCACCTTTGGCAGCTTTTGTTGGTCTTTATGTTCAAAGTACACAGTCTCCAAATACCATTTCTTCCCCTCCCTCCCCCCATCACTGGAAAGATATTTTTCTTTATGGACAATGCATGGATATTACATTCCTATGCTTGACATAGTGATCAATCTAGGCAATTAAATAATTTACAACCACAAATATTCATTATATTGATATCTATATATATATATATATATATATATAAATTGTCAAGCCTGATGAGAGAAACACATTTTAACATGCCAACTGTATCTTCACTCTAACCTGCCAGCCATGTCCAACACTTATTTCCAGTTCCACTATCTTTACATCCGAAAATGGGGGCAGCGAAAATTCCAGCATCTGGTGAGAGTTTCATATTTCCTTCTCATTTTTTAGTATGAGCCCTTCTGGCCATCCTTCCTTTCATCATAGAAGTGCGAATGCATGCACATGCGCAGGTGTACACACAGACAGACAGACAGACACACAACACATCACACGTTGTCAACAATGATTGCATGGTTTTTTCTGCAATTCTGTGATTTTACACACCATTGGGTGTGATAGTCCCTTCAGGGTGTCCACAGAATTATGAAGATCTATTTCCCTGACCAAATGCAACAAATATATCTGACTTCACGCAAATACCTTTGTTTGAGTTATTCAGCAAATGTTCCCTATCACAAAATTCCACTGGTTATTTTTTAAACTGCTTAAGTCAATAGGGTTTATACTGACTGACACCAGTGCCGAAAATTCCCAAAAATTAAAATAATTCCTAGTCTGTATTGAGAATTATAGTGTGTTTTGAAAGTCACTCTAACTTTGGGCACATAACATGAAAACTGCATATTGTATCAGGTTATTTGCATTATGAAGTTTCATCCATGGAGACATTTTACTTCTGATAGTTTATTCCATACTGAAAATTCTAGAAATTGCACAGTCAGTGCTTTCTTTCTTTCTTTCAGAATGCTAATGTCAGGTGAGAAAACAATATAAGAAATTAATGAAGGGTGATAATTCTGTGACTAATGAAATGTTTTTCTGTGGTTTGCAACCAAGTGCAGCACTTGATGGGTTTGGGAATAACGATTGTATGGGTGAAGTGAAGAAGTCACATTTTGGTGGCATATAATCTGGATTGGCTATCAGGTCAGAAGTTTGTTTGAAAAAAAAACAACACATGTGCCCAAGTATTGACTTTTGAAGCACTCCGTATATCTACAGCACATTCATGGATAAATTGTAAACTTTTATATTTTAATACAGTGCGCTCTCTTTAATCTGAACTTGGATAATTCGAACAAAAGCACATTCCCCTTGAAACCACTATCTAAAACAATGTTAAAAATGACTACTTAATTCGAATTTTGAAGGTTAAATTTGGATAATTCAGTCAGGTTTCCAATAATTTAACATAAATCTTCCCACGACCAAAGTGGTTGCTACATAAAAAATTCCAACAGATGACTCTTGAAAAGGTTGTTTCTATGGTTAACAGATGTGCCAACGGCAGATAAGAGAGGGCAGCAGGAATCCCCAGAGCTTTTGTTTGTAGGAATATGACCTTCACGCTCTCAGAAACAAGTGGAGAGGGGAGCGGATAGCCGGAGAGAAGGGGTAATTTGTCTGTGTGTTTTAGTGGAGTCATCACAATATAGAAATGTGGTGCGTACAGTAGCGTAACATTAGATAAGAAAGTTGAAGTGCGTGCGAAAGAGAAAGCATATGTTTTAAAGTGGTTCAAACAATCACGTGATGCGAATATTCAAATAAGTGTACTGTTCCTGGATGGAGATATTGATAAAACATAGCAGTTGTAAGGTAAGGTGTACTTGCAGTTTTTATGTTTAATACAGTGTGTTATTTCATAGTTTTTTTTTATTTTTATTATTATAATATTCTGGTTAATTTGAATTTTGGATAATTCAATTTTTTTTCGTAGCCCCTTGAAGTTCGAATTAAAAAGAGTCCACCGTATATAAAATAAAAAGACAGAATGGTGTACTCAACTACAGACTATTGATAGAAATTTCGGACGAGAAAAACTATCAATAAACTAAGTCTTTGCTGGTGTTAATTAACCTGCCTCATCCCTAATACATATATAAAAAATGAGACATCATGCTCTTCAATAATACTTACACCTGCCAGAAGAATTCCAACAGTACCCACACCACAGCAAATATCCAATAATGTCATGCACTTTTTGGGTTTGACAAGATCCTCAACAACATTGTACAAGACTTCTGCTGCGAAAGTACTTGGGTGAAAGAATGACTGAGGGGAAATGTGGAACTTTTTCCCACCTACACTCTCCAGAATGCATGTTTCCCCTGCCAAGTGTTCTGGCATAACAGCTTGCACATCCTGTGCTGGCTTACTGAAAGATTAAAAGAAAAAGCATAAATCCAAAAGGGCATCTAGTTGCATGTTCTATTGAGTGACATCAAAAGCCTCCATTCTAAAAGAGGATTCCCATTCATCATGCCAAATCAAATCTCTTGACTTTTCCAGTTACTTTCAAAGTACCATCCCAGACTGCTCTATAATGCTTTAATGCTAGTTTCCCCCGCTCTTCAAGGTCTGGTCATAACTCTCCTTTCTTCAGCCCCCATGTTTACAACCCTGGCAGAGTTTCTGTGACGTCATCAGGGTGAAACTTCTCCGAGTGTCTGCTATTTACAACACTGTAAAGCTTAGAATGCTTTTGTTTTTAAGAGAAGAAACACACATTGAAGAGCATCACAACTTACATAGAATACATGAATGTGATGGTGCATATAAAAAAATATAAGTAAGCAAAAACACAAATTTATCCACGGTTAGTTGCTGGAAAGAACTGGAAAAAGAGCAGTTCTGGATCCATTGTTTTTGCTTCATGGTATTTGTCCTTTAATTTTTTGGATCCTGCATTCAAATATCAAATTCGGAAAAAAAACATTCTTGTTTGACAAAACACGAACTACTTTCTGTTTTTTTGTTTCTACGATTTTTTCGTTTTGTATTGAACAAACGAATGATAAGATTGATCATGATTTTTGTTTTTGAGGTGACACACTTACTTAGAACATTTTTCCTAGCAATCTTGTCATCACACTAAGGATAGTCAAAAAATATCCAGATTTTGAAAAATTTAAAATTTATTAACAAAGTTCACAGTGTGCAGTACTTAAATATCGTCTTCCTCATTTCATGATCATGTACTCTGTAAGTAAAAGTAAAGTGCTCCCCTGTGCTTTACATAACACCACGAAGGCGTATAGGGGGTGTGGAGGTTAGGGCTCCACACTATCTTGATCATGGGCGAAGGTGGGGGTTATGTGATCAACACCACACCCCTGGCTGCCTTTAACACCCCCTCCCCCAGAGTTTCCTCCAAGTACCCACTTTATACGACGCTGACTGGGTACCCGAGCCACTTGAACAGGTGAAAAAAATCCCGGTTCTTCCCTCCCGGGGATCGAACCAGAGTCTCTCGAATGGTAGTCGATCATATCCGTACTACGTAAAAAAAATACGCATTTGGCAATTCCAACTTCACACATCCTATTGTCACTCAGACACTACAATATAAATTGCATAAAAAAATAACTGGAAATACACGAATACAAGAGCAAGGAAAAAAACTGAGAAACACATTTCCCTTGCTAAAACTAGTGGATACCAAACTTTCCCCAGCGATCTTTCATCCCTATGACATCACAGTTTTACAACCACCTCGGCTTGCTCAAAAGGGGCATTATGAACGGACCTTCCAAAGCAGGCAGCAAACAAGTCAATGGACCTTGGCTTTAACATAGTACTAAATAACTGTTCTGTTGTCAAGTCTTCAACTTTGTACTACAGCACACAGTGTTTCGTAAGTCCCTTCGGGCATGGGTGTAACCTGGAGCCTAACTTTTGGGGAAGGGGAAGCAGAATCAAAAAGTTTTCCATCCAACATAAACAGCATCCAGAACTATTTTGATAATTAACTGTTACATTTATGAAATAATAAAAAATAGTTTTATTACATAGACCCTCAGGTCCAAAGAGGTTTACAAAAGTACCCTTAAACCAACCTCCATGATAGAGTGGATAGGACAGTGTGCTATGACACCATGGATCCAGGATTTGAATCGCCACCTGTGCATGGGTCTTCTTTGTGAGTGTCCCTTCATCAATTTCATCATACCATCATCATCTTTGCATTCAAAAGTACCATTCACATTAAAATTTTAATCAACCTAGGCCTCCCCGATGGCAAAGTGGTAGCATCGTCGCCTTGTAATCAAGGCAGCCCGGGTTCAATACCTGGTGGAAGCACATAGTGGTTCGGATCCCAATTAGTCTTACTGTGCATAAATTGTACTTAAAACACCAATCAACCTGAAAATGGGGGCAGGGGACAAGCGCAATTTTAGACTTGAATAATTTAGATGTGAATTCCCATCCCTAGTTTGAATAAGAATTCATCAGATTTGGACTAAAACCCAAATGAATTTAATTTTCAAATTCTCATGAAGTGTATTTGCATTCTCATCCAAAAATATTTCTTAAATGAGCAGAAAATTACCGATTCTTCTTCCCGTAATAGTGAATCCATGACAACTGATATCAGTATTTCATCACATAGCTATGGATCTCTAATATCTATACCTACACTCTATTATTTATGCTAATTGCAATGAGCAAAGTGTTCAACTAACCCTTTTTGAGTGTTGTGGAAAAACAGCGACGTCACCCTCAGCTGTTGACCTTCTGACAAGAAAAAAGCTTTCAAATCCAACTTTATTTTATTCAGTTCTTCTTCAGTAATATTATCTGAACAGACAGACACCATCACCATCAACTCATCTAAGTTGGATGTTCGAAGGACAAGCTGTTGCCAGAATCCTGCACGTGATCTCCCATCAAACGGCTCCTTATCAGACTTTTGAATAAACCCCTGAAAAACCTGTGAAAAGAGAGACAACTCCACTTTGTACACTGTACACATGACGTAATAACATGCAAAAAGTTTATTTTACTGCTATATTAAGTATACATAATGTGCATACAAAACCAATGACTATAATTTTGCTTATTGTATTCTAAATATTGCACATTTTGTAAATGAATGTGACAAAATGAAAATTATTAAAGGGCAGAATATAGGACTGAGCTAATGCAAACGTTCCAGTTACTGGCAGATACCAGTGACATCGGAAGGCACTGGATTTTATTTACCGATACCAGCTGATACATTTCCATGCATTTTAATCTTTCACAAGGTTTGCAAAAATGTCACTCGGCTAGGGTGACAAACTCTCCCGTATTTCCTCCGAGATCTCGTGTATTAGAGCTAATTTTTTTGGTTCCTCCGAGCACCCATATTGGCATTAGATTTCTCGCCATGCTGCTAAAAATGTGCAAAACTTGACACAACTAAATTTGCTGTAAATTCAATCCTGAAAATAGGAAATCTCTCGTAAATTCATGGCCGAGTTCGTCACGCCACACTCGACACTACTGGGAAGTTTCATTATCCTGGAGGTGTGAGCGGCATTTTGCTACCACATTTTCTCACGAAATGAACTGCAAAATGAGAAATAAACTCTTATTAAACATGGAATTTAGGGTCTATTTATCAATGCGACACCTTCTGAGGTCTGAATTATCCAGTGTTATGCAAATCACAGAAAAGTGATTAATTCTGCTGTCAGTATTTGAGAAGCAAAAATGGACATCTTTACACAGGAATAAACTTATTACTCACATAATTTGGTTTGATTTGTTTTATTTCGCTTTTCTGCCACATTTGGCTAATTACGAAGATGAGGATGAGTGATGCGATGAAATTGATGAGAGAACACTAACAAAGAACATCCATGCCCAGAACGGAATTTGCACCCAGGACATGACATTGTAGCATGCTGTGGTAACCACTCCGACACGGAGGCTGGCTAATACTTTGATAACAATATAAATGTACTATAAAAATGAAATATTAATTTTGTGTAATAAGTATAGTTTTTACATCAAATTTAGGTTTTTATTCACCATTGTAACTCCAAAATACCGCTATTTTATATACCACTTTTGATCCCGAAATATGCCCAGCTTCTATTCATCAAAAATATGTGTTTTTCTTGTATGTACGTATGGCTTACATTCTAGAATTATTTCTCTTGTAGTCTACGGTTATTACAAGCATAAAAATACAGTTTTTCGTTGTGATGTTTCAGGAGAACACACGCTCTTTTCTTCAGACATTTATTTTTATGAAAAACTAAATATGATGACCAAGGCAGTAATAATAAATTACTGCCTTGGTCAGCATATTTAGTTTTTCATAATCATGGAAACAAGACTTAATGGTGTTATAATTTATTTTTAGTTTGACTAAAGATACAGTTATAACAATGGTTAAGAATTTTTTAAATAAAAAAGAGAATCCGTTATACAATGGATGTTGTCAATGTTACATTGTTGTAATATAGCAACATAACTGTGAAAAAACAAGCAGTCTGTTTTATTTTTATTTTTATGCTTGTAATAAACGTAGACTGCAAGAGAAATAACAAAAATATGTGGCTCAACTCATTGCAAATACACAAATACTTTATTTTCCATGGTTACCTCTCATTTTGCAAAATCAATTTCCTTGACTTTCCAAGTTTTTCAGATACGTACTTTTAGATAACTTTCCAAGGCACTCTATAATGATTTAACATAGTAATAAACAAGTGTTATGTGTTTGATTTTGCATGTCATCCAAACAAATAAAGTGAATTCAACAATACTGAAAATAAATGAAAAAAAAAAGAACTTCTTTTTATACAAAATATTCCCTAGAAAGAAACCAATGACCTTTTTCACTTCCAAGTTCATTTCTCTGACCTTTTATGGTTTTCCACAAAATCCAGGCCAGTGGGAACCTGGATGTATATTTCTACCTTAGGAGAAATAAACATAACATTTATTTTACATGTAATCTTGTTATACACAGCACAGAAATTGAAACGAATGTATCCAGTGTTTTACAAACATCTTGTTTTCATCAGGATTCACATGGAGAGTGATCAAAATCACAATGAGTACACAACAAAAACAAAAATCTAGATAAAAGACTGACATTTTACACAAATTTGCAACATACTTCAGAAACTAACCATAAATCCTTATTGAAAATATCAACGTACTATCAGTGAAAATTAAAACTGAATTGGATTTCAAAGAAATACATACATCAAAAGTAAAAGTATACATAGGGGCATGCATATTTCGTTTTTGACGAAAGAACGAAATTTGAAAAAACACATAGTAGTGTTAATTTTTCATGTTTTTGAAAGGTGTAAGATGCATTTTGTGACAAGGTTATGTCACAAAATAATGCGAAATGAACTGCAAAAAGCGAAATTAACTCTTAAACACGAAATTTAGGGTTTATTCACCGACGCGGCACCTTCTGAAGTCTGAATTATCCTGAGAGTTATGCAATTCCCGGAAAATTGATTAATTCTGCTGTTAATATTGGAGAAACAAAAATTGACAGCTTTACACAAAAATAAACTTAATACTCGGATAACTGCATAAATGGGCTATTAGAAGTGAAATGTTAATTCTGTGGAATAAGTGTAGTTTTTATATCAAATTTAGGATTATATTCACAATTTTAAAACCAAAATGTCTTTTTATATACCACTTTTGATGTGATTATTCATCGCTATAACACCGATATTTTATTTTATTTACCGCTTTTGAACCCGAAATTGACTCAGTTTTTATACCGAAATTTTGCTTTTTTATTTACCAAAAATATATGCCTTTAAGTATACACTATGCCATAAAGGCACATTGGGAGCATGTGATCTCAGGTATAATGGAGGCAATGTGATCAGGACCATGCTTTGCCTGTCTTTACTTCCAACATTTGCACCCATCTACTCAATGATTAGAGGCTGCGTAAGCCTCATGAGTGTTTGCATCAACTTCAATTTGCTTGCGAGTAAGAATAAACTCAAGAGTTAACCCATGAATTGGTGGAATATCTGTTCCACCAATGGAAACGGATAAGTTTGGAGTAAAAAAGGGTCATCTCAACCCTTCGAGATCGGCGATTAAATGCAGTTAACACACGTGCAGTGCAGTAATGGCTGCCAGCTGCATCCGGTAATGTATCACTTCAGAATTTCAAAACTAAATAAATTTTAAATGGCAAGTAATACTATGTATGTAAAAAGCGAGAAGTGTGAAGCAGGCTACTAAATATACATACTTTGGTAGATGTTTACTGAGCACATTTTGTAGAACAGAGTTTGTAAAATTGCACGTGTAATACAAACATAAACATACACCACAAAACCCGGCATCAAACATTACACTAGTATCATGAACGAGTGTGATTTTTTAAATTACAAGCTGCATTTGATAACACAAAAAACGAAAAAAATTATTACACGTAGATTAGTATGTCAGATTCTTCAGTAGAACAAGCGAAGGAAAATAAGCATGAAAAATTAAAAATATTTACCGACGTATAAACATACCCATAAAACGAATGTGAATGCTACGTGAAGGAAAATAACTAGATGTACACATGGAAATCTACTAAAAACATCACTGTAACACTACTTACTACGATTGCCAGCTGCATTAATATATCAAAATTTATTCATGTAAATATGTTTTTGCTCTTCTTTATTCCATGCTTGAAATTTTCGTGCCCTTTGCTTGTCACTGTTTAGGATACCAATGTCCTGGCCCAGTTACTTTCATCCTATCCTTGTTTCCTACCACACCACGTGTAAAACCATACTTACCATGCCTTCTCGAAAGAGGTAACCAATCACGCACTTCCATCTGTATGACGTTTAGGCACTTGCTTAGAGGCTAGCTACACTCCTAGGATTAATCCAGAGTTTCGTGACTCTCTATGTTCTTCGCACTTTCCATGGTGGCGGAACAGATGATCATCGTTACTCGAGGATTACCCTGACTCATGGATCCTTTTACTCGCGAGTTGGTGCAATTTTGGTGCAAAAGGGCATCAGAGTTGATTTATGCAGAGAAATACACACCGTAGATCATCCAACATGGGAATTGAACCTGGGTCTCCTGCATGGTATTCAGACACCATACCAAATGGGCCATGCAGCTTAAGAAATACACTTATTACAAACTATAAATAATGTTAAAGATAACATACTTGAAAATATTATTCATGTACGCTCACAGTTCAAAAATTACAAATCACAAAAGGATCTTTTCATTATTCCAAAATGTATGATCTGGCAAAAATATCATCCATTCAAATTTCCACTTTGCGTGTATTTAGGACTGTTTTGTTTCCAAGAAATGGCCACAATCTGATGTGAATCCTTTAGTGTCTCATGATGCAAACAAAAATGTTGTGAACACCAGAAACAGTTTGAATTTTTATTATTTGTATTTTTTGTTATTTAGCATCGCTTTTCTGCCACTTTTGGCTTATTGTGATGACGAGGATGAGTGATTAGATGAGACTGACGGAGGTACACTCACAAAGAACACCTGGGCAGGACTCAAACTCAGAACTTCGGTGGTGAGATCAAAAGTTGACCACTTCCCATGCTTGGCCGAAAGCGTACTTCATTTTCTGTGCTGTGTAACTTTAGATTACTTATATATGTATAATGTTATTTCCAGCACATGGCACATTTGAAATAAAGTGAAATTTAATGAAGCTGGTATATTACTGCAAGTCAACATGTTCAGTTTTTCACATTAATACATTAGTACAGGGGTTCCCAAACTTTTTTGTTTCATGTCACCCTTAGTGTTTCAAGAGTTTTCTGTGGCACCCAAGTCAGAATGTGGGCCTATCTAACACTTGCAAACACTCAGTTAGTGAGGTAAGGTTGCTTGCCTGAAGTTAAAAAATAAACACACATTTCAAATTCAGAAACATTTTATATGTGAAAAGCACCAAGTAAGAACATATTTGGAACAGTCATCATTTCAGGGAAAATATTGGAACATTTCATGGTGCAACTGTAAGTCAGCCATGGCACCCGAGGATGCCATGGTGCACACTTTGGGAAACACTGTATTAGTACATATAAAACTTTGTTCAACTTCCCTCAGATATCAATATCAAACAAGTTTAAATAACTAATTGTTATGAAAACTATACATAGGCCTACCTTCGCAGCTTCAATGAATATTTTAGGCAGATGCTTTAAGCTATCTGTTGCTTGAACTACTCCAGGTCCAACTTTTTGAAAATGGCGAAATCCCACGGTACGCTCCTTGGTCTCTTCATTAAAACCTAATATAAAAGCGAGACCATGGAGAGTTTATCGTGGAATTATTAATGAACATATACATTGTTGCTAGATTCCCCTAATGTTGGAATCAAGTACAAATTCTATATGCATGGACACATGTGATGCACACACATTAGAGCATGATTAGTCTCATGTGTATGCTTATATTAACAAAGAAAACTCCACAAAATAAATGGAACAAATATATATAACAATTGGAGAATGCATGTTCTTGAAAACTCCAACTATTACTCTCGGACTTACATGTTCAGGTGCTGTTAGGTAACTAAATGGAAAGCAAGACACCATACGTTGGATGCTTTTTATGCAAATCCATGTAATTACAATGTGATACTGTAAACAATTATGGCATATTAACTTCTTCTAAGATGTTTCAACACCACACATAAATGTCTTCTTCAGTCATGCATGTTTCTGTACAGTACTGCATGGCCGTAGGAGACACCTATATGTGGACGTTGACATATTACGAACAATGCTGCCAGCACTTAGGTCAATAAATTCACTAAATGTTTATGAAATACAGAAAACATGCTGAGCCAATGCTTTCCTAAAATTTTTTAGTGAATTTCTGACTTGGAGACTGAGTATTATTTATTATAACGTGTGTCTGTCAGCTAGTTTCTATTTAACACAATTACATCAGCTTTGGCGTAAGATACTATCTATCAAATATGCTATGTCATTATTATTCTCTTCTGTGTTAATCAAAGTGAATCAAAAAGTCATTGCCTTTTCCGTTACAGATTATCAGATTCAGTGACTTGTCGCTGTGGTTAGCTACTATCGTCCCCAACAAAGAGGAGACATTGCAGTACACATGCCATAATTATTGTTGATATAATGTGTGAGACCAAGCAGGATTGTTTTACTGCAAACACCACAGCTTTATTTACATCTGTTAAAAGAAACACAAGTCATGTCTAAAAATTGATCATGAATTTCTTGCAAACAATTCTGGTGGTCTGCTTCTTTTTGTAATATATCCACATAGTTTGTGTCCTACTTTCCTTCACCAACTGATCATGCAGTTCCAGTAATTCAGAATTGGTATCAATAGGAGTGTTAGTTTTGTAATATGAACTGGATGTCATTCATAATGAAATCTCACTTGGATCAGAAATCCATGTTTGCAGTCAAATCAGGGTGGAAAAGCATAGTGGGAGCATAAAATATACACATCTAATATCTTCCAACAGACATCTTTGAGAAAGAAACCATTGATAGACATAAATTTCATTTAAAATATTGATGTTTTCAATGCATTCTGAATTGTTAATTCCACTAGGAATAAACCTATATGCATAATCTGCACAGACCTCTAAACCAACTGAACAGATGAGATCAGAACTGAGTCAAAGCAGATGTACGAGTGCTGGGTATCTTGTCGGGTACACAAAATATCCCATGGCACATTTGCAGTCTAATTATCCTGAAAATTATGCAAACTGTATATTTTTTATTAACTGAACATCAGCACATTGTGGTAAAAAGGATATGTAATAATTAAAGATGGCTATTTTAATATTTGAATGTTTTAAAGCAAAATTCCGACAGATTGAAATGCAAATCTTACTGACCCATTTTAAACTGTTAAAGAGTATTGCCATTGGTATTGGTTCAAAAGAGTATCAGCTCAGCCGAAAAGAGTAATGGGCAGAAAGTATGGTTTCTGCTTCGCTATTTAATTGAATAATGAAATAACAGCAGTTGAATATTGACTTGTATGTTTGATTGATTGATTGCTTTATTTTACTTCACTTTTTGTGCCACATTTGGTTAATTTGTGAAGATGAAGATGAGTGATGATATAATGAATGGACACTTACAACATCCATGTCCAGACTGGGATTCGAACCTGGGATACCTGGTGTCATAGCACGATGTGCTAACCACTCTGCCACGGGGGCTGGCTTGACTTGTATGTGTATCGACGACTAGGCTACGATGTATAAGATTTGCTGAAATCCACTTTATATTCATGAGATTTGTTTGTGCCAGAAGTTGCCAATCAATATGCACAGATAACTTGGTTAAGTGCTCACAACAGATGTTCTATCACAGAAACAGCAAAAATGCATAATGAAATATTTATCTCCAAACTCCAAGACACATGGCCAATGTTTTATCAACAGGTAATTGTATTTTTGTCATTTAGTGCTTTTGGGTAATCACAACAATTAGGATGAGTGATGATATGACGAAGGGACACTCACAAAGAACGTCCTATGACCTTCTCTGCCTTTATTTGACTGTAAAACATGAATTAATAAACCAAATGAGTTATCATGATGATAACAGCTTCAAAATGCCCAATCAGTTGCAGATTGAGGCACTCTGATTATGAAACACACTCCTTTTCTTGATAAATGATTGCAAAAGAACCCAGACATAACAAAACAGGCACTGTACTACTTTACAAGGAATAATTTTGTTAAGTCTGAATTTTTCAGAACAATTGCAATCATCATGAAATGGTAAGAAAATGCTCAAAATATACATTCAACTGTTTTAGTATTGTAGAAAAAAACAACCTCATGTTCTCTCTAGAAAAGTAGTAAAAATGTGCAATGAAGTTATAGACATGTTTACCTAAGGAACACAATGAAACATATTATTCATGAAGTTCTCCATTTAACATATAAAAAGTCAACACTTTATTTTGTCTCATCAGCATCTTTGCAGTTGGGTGATAATACATCATAAAAAATAATGCTCTAAAGTAACAAAGTAGCAAATAATCAGTAAAATTATCAGCTAATACCAAAAGAATACCAATTAATCTGTCCCACAAATAGGTGAAGAATTTTCACAATACTTACCAATGCTAAATTCACACTTGTTCCTACAATTTTCGAACACTTGCGCATATTTAACTTCACTTAGTTCACAAGCCATTCCGTCCATATTTTGGCGGAGATGTTCGACATATCCACTTAAGTCTGGGTTATTTTGCACCAACTTCTCCGCAATTCTCTTCAGTGCAGCTTTAACAGCATCTTTTTTGAACTTCAGCTGAAATTTAAAATAGTGCACATATATATATTTGTTTAAATTTGGCAATTTGTATTTGATTAACTTTATATGCAATAAGTAGGGCACCATATTTCTGGTAAATAAAAGATCAAGATTTCTGTACAAAAACTGGTCACATTTTAGGATCAAAAGCAGTATATAAAATGGCATTTTGGACTTAAAATGGTGAGTATAGTCCTAAATTTGAATTAAAAAGTATACTTATTACATAAAATAAATGTCCTTTCTAATAGCACATTTATGTAGTTATCAGAGTATTAGGTTCAGTCCTGTGTAAAGACTCCATATTTGCCTTTCAAATTTTTACAGCAGAAATAATCAATTGTCTTGTAGTTTGCATAACTCACAGGATAATTCAGACTTCAGAAAGTGTTGTATCGGTAAATAAACTCTAAAGTTTTTGATTACGAATTTATTTCATATTTTGCAGTTCACTTCACATCATATTGTGACAAAATATGGTAGAAAAATGTTCCTCACACCTTTCAAACAAATTAAAAATTAACATTACAGCATGCCGTTTCACATTTTGGGTTTCCATCAAAAACAAAATACGCATGTCTCTACTAATATCATATCAAGTCATGCTACAAATGAAGGATAAATTGAAACATACAGTACATAATACATTAAATCACGCATAAGAGTATTATTACAAATGAAAAAGGGAAATAAAAAGACAGAGTGCACATGTTACTGGTTTCTTAATGACTTCTGTTTCTTAAGCAACAACAAAAAATATCTACTCTTATCTCTGTGATAATGATTTAAGCCAGTATATTTTGTTTAAATGTATTAGCAATATAAATCTTTGTCAGAAAAGTTCCAGGACTGAGCAAGTAAAAAATAATTTATTCAACTTAGGAACTAATGGTCCTAGATCTTGCCAAAATAGTCCCCTCAGCTATCTATGCACAGCTGCCACAGTTTCTGGAGGTTATAGAATGGAAGCAAGCAGGGGAATCTTCATCTGGGATGCTTCTCAGTACATCTGTCACAGCCGTTTGGATTGCTGCGATACCTTCATGATGCTTCCCTTTCGCGGACATGGGGAAACAATAATAATAAAAAAAAAATCACACAGCGACAGGTTGGATGAATATGGGGGACGTGGTAGAGCAGGGATACGATGCTTAGTCAGATATTCCTGGATAAAGCAGTATGGGGCCTTGCATTGTCGTGCAATAAGAACCACTGCCCAGATGCCCACAAATCAGGACGGCACCACCAAATTGCTTGATACAAATGTTTCAGGATGTCAATATGAAAGTTTTGTGATCAACATTGTCTTTGTCACTCTGGGATTATCTTGCACTGAATCTATGCCCTCCCGAAACCTTTTGTGCCATTCAAAGGCACGGCTTCTCGATAATACCTCATCTCCATATGCTTGCTGTATCATATTCCATGTTTCACTAAGGATTTTTCCTAGCATAATGCAGAACTTAATGTTAACCCTCTGCTTGGAATCCACATCCATCACGTCACTCGTGTAACTTCCAGCTAAATGTGCCAACAAGCTGAACAGTGGGTTGCTAAGCACAGCCCTACCACCTAGCGAGTTAACATGGAAACACTTCCAAGGCCATGTCTATCCAGAACACACATCAGGTGACTGAATAACACCCATTTCTTGTGTTTGAATATCACAAGTAAAAAATTTAAAAAATCAGTCCTGGAACTTTTTTGACAAAGGTTGTATCTCTTGGATAGATGCACATTTGTAGCATTGAAACGTCAAGTATAGAGGCAAGCTATACTATACAAGGAAGAGTGCTTTTTATATACAAATTAAAGTTCACATGCATCTACTCATGAATCATAATATTAACTCTAGCTCACTGAAGGAAAGGGGGTTGCCAGGAACACCACCGCTTTTTTAAATTTAAACAATTGAATATACATTACATCATTCCCTTGGATGTTCCCTTTTGTTTATAAAATAATAAAGGTAACGTACATAGGCTAAATTCACGCGGTGGGACCACCAGCCCTCCGAGGATGTGCATTCTGACATAACACATGCAAGTGACTGTAAATAATTGATTCTTGTTTTCTTGTGAATGATGGTATTTTTGTAATTACTGTAACTACTACAGTGAAACCTCAATGTTAAGTTTTTCAGTGAACCAAGGCCAAAAAAGTGAAATGCAGGAAAATGTGAAACTGAGGAAAATTTTACTGTGACCATCAAGATTGAATGTAAAATGTGTGAAAATGTAAAACCCAGGTTCCACTGTACATAAAAACAAACAAAAAATAAAAACACTGACATAACTTTACAGGGTGGCGAGTCTAGGACCATGATAAAATTCAAGTATAATTCTCGGTTTTCAAGGCAAACTTTCCAAAAATTCAAGGATAGAAGAACATTTTTCTCTATTTAAACTGTACATATTACCTCCTATCAGCCCCCTCCCCCAAATACATTAACAATATAAACGATCTGTGAGATTCCAATGTATCCAAAAATTCAATTCAACTGAACTGTATATGTATATTAAATGTAAGGTGCGGAGTTTATATTATCCATTTCGTATACTCATACTAGGAATACATCTACAAACACAAGTCACAAATGTTACGGGATATAGTAATCTACGAAAAATTGTTAATTGCATAACAATTTTAAATTCACCTAATCAACTTCAACATAGTTTTTCTTGTATGTACGCATTGCTTGCATTATATTATTTTCCTGTAGTTTACGGTTATTACAAGCATAAGAATAAGAAAACAGGCACGAACACGATTTGGACATTATAAATCTAAACCCAAGAACAGGTTTGTCAAGTCATATCATCGAAGAGAAGCATTTGATTAAAAAGAGAAGGGTTTTAAAAAGATTAACGGGAAACACAGAGTTGAATGTCTGGGAAGCTTCGTTCATTGCAGAAGAACACTGGAATAAATTAAATAATGAAAATGGTGACATAGATCCAGTATGGAGTTTTCTTTTTCACAAATGGAGTAAGCCACCATCTTTAAAATTTAATGTAACAGAAAACATCAAGAGACTTTGTGAAAACAATGATGAATTTGAATTACCTGATGATATTTTGGATTCATAATTTTTTTTTTAAAAAAAATCTGAAATAAAAATAAAACAGACTGCTTTTTTCACAGTTAAGTTGCTATATTACAACAATGTAACATTGACAACATCCATTATATAACAGATTCTTTTTGTTTAAAAAATTACTAACCATTGTTATAACTGTATCTTTAATCAAAATGAAAATAAATGTCTGATGAAAGGAGCGTGTGTTCTCCTGAAACGTCACAAAGAAAAACTGTTTTCTTATTCTTATGCTCGTAATAACCGTAAACTACAGGAAAATAATACAACTTCAAGATATCTTATCTTTCAATAATCTTCCGTATGTAAGATAGATTGTTCTGCAAAGCACTAACAAAGCAAACGGACTGAGAGAATTCTGTTTTATTTTGCATATAGCTTTCTTTCCTTTTCCTTCCTTGATAAAAATGAAAGCTAAAATGTGAAAAACTAGCCTCAGGGCATTAATAAATATGTAATAAATTCATAAACTGTGTAATAAATTCAATGAGATTTGGATTCATAAAAGTTGAAATTTTTCACGTTGGGTGACCATCTGGTGATTCAGGATTTTGGAATTGTTACCAACCTGATCTGGATAAGGTAAATCAGCTAACGGGATAACAGCATTTTTTAATTTTTCCTCCTTTGTTAGTTTTGTCTGCTCTAATTTTGGTGTTTTACTTGGCACCTCTGAAGCACTCTCTAGTTTCCTCTTCCTCTCCAGAAGCTCTGCATTCATTGGTCCACCTGCCAACTAAGAGAATAAATGGAATCATTTGAAAATTGAACTTCGTATCAACTACCAAAGTCTTTCTTTTTCTTTTTTGCAATAATATTAGAGATCCACATCATTGAATGTAGTTATACACCATTCTCAACTTAATTTTGAGAGTATTTGAATATTTTCTGGACAAGAGTTTTTACTGACATAAAACTAAACAAAATATAACATTTAGGATATTGTATTTAAAAAAGTTAAAACACACTGAATCTTTTTGTTTTTTTGATGAAAACATTCACTAAACGACCGAATTGTGAAAGTGTGTTATAGAATTATGATGTCAGTAAACAGATTAACTTCTCGCATCCCTATAAAAATGAAATAAAATAACTAGATATTATGTTGTTATGCTCTTTTGTATATTTCAAATACATATTTTTTTAACACGCACAATAGAAATTACACTTTACATTTTCCATTTCTTGCGACTGATTCAATTAAATTCTGATAGAAAGGAAATACAAAATATTGAATTGATTGAAATAAAAATTTTGTGTAGGTCAACACTTAATTAGATATAATAGAAATGAAACACCAATGCAGATATGTAAATGAAACAAAAGCAGAAGTCCAAACCTTCAAATTTTCCAGCAATTTCTTTATATGTGAAAAAGTTGGTTTACCAAGGAGAATAAGCCACTAAACTGCACAGCAAAATTACACAACAAAATTGGATTTTAAAAATGTGAAGCTTTTCATTTTTTAATAACAACAAATCAATCTTGAAAAAGTAGTACAGTAATTATAGAAAAAAAAGTGAAGTATGAGATTAAAGGTGGAGCCACAGAATTCATGAATAGAAGTTGTTTGAGCTACATAAATTGTCTGGCCCATGGTTAGTACAAGAGAAATGAATCTCTATGTTTCAGATGTCTCCAACATGGGTCAGGAACTGGTCCAGAAGGCATCGTCAGAAATGTTGCAAGCAGTTTTGTCTGGAAATGGACCTCACCTGGAATATATTCTAGAGTGAATATCGGACATAGTTTAGGGACCTTTAAAATTATGCCAGGACTTGAATATGGGACCATCAGTGGAGAGATTATGAGTCCTGCACTCACTGAGCTCACCCATCAACATTGATGTTAAATATTAGCATCATTTCCAATTTGAGCAATGTTTGGGCATATACATGTAGAACTATAGGGATCATTCATGTGGCCCAGAAAAGTGGTACTTTCACTTCCGTTTTAGGCACAGTCCGAAAATCAATCAGGTATCCACTTATGGAAGCTTATTCTTGAAACTCAATCTGGTAATTAGCTTAACTGAATTTTAGCAAGACTGGTCTATACATTATTAATTGTCTGATGCCTTTTATGTTAATTATTCAAACACTTCACTTCAAGAGAGTACCTTTCTCTTTAGTTATTCCAACACTACATTCCCAGAGTGCACTTCTTCTGTCGTCTTCAGGTTAACTCTTTTTAATCATTGGTGGGGTTAAACCTATAACAGACCAGTGAGTTACAAAAATTTGGTGCCTTAAACAACTATTCCACAGTGCAGGGTATGTATTTATTTGTACATTCTTATATTGGAGGAGTTTCCAGTTACTGAACTGACTAGATGTGAATATACGAAGCACATCCAGTAAGTAGTACCAGTTTGGTGGAAGGATATACAGGTAGCATACAAGGTCACCTGGTACGAGTCAGTTGTGCATGAGCTTTCATGGAAGTTACATTGTCGTAGCGGTTGTGACATGTTTCTGTGGACAGTCAAGATGAATCAGAAAATCGAGAATGCTGCCCCTGCAAAGTGTGAAGTGAGAGTTGTCATTTCGTTTTTCCACAATAGAAAAACTTGACCTTCTGAAATTCATTATCAAGTCATGGAGGTTAACGGTGATGAGAACGAAGAGCTCCAGCAAACATTGACTGCATTTCTCAATGGATTGAGGGCAGAAGCGTATGGCAAGGGTACAAAAGCTTGTCGCATGGTTCAATAAGTGCCTCAATGCCATGGATGCCTATGTAGAAAAAATAGATTAAGGAATTAACATTCAGAGAGAAAAGGTATTGTTCATTCTATTTTCTTTTATCACCAAATGGGTACTATTGTCTGGACATGCATCGTAATTTTCAATTCCTTGCCTGAAGATGGCACTTTACATCAAATCAGAAGTTACCAGAAAAGGCCATAGCTCCTGCACTGAAATGTATGGCTCAACCTTTATTTATACCTGCAGCTAAACTGCAGAGGTATCCCCTACATTCCTAAAAAAAGACAAGGAAAAAAGTGACATACCAATACTGTCAGTGTGCTACCTTCCAGTTCTAGCCCATTGAGAATGGCTGCAGCATACTCTGCATCCCTAGCATCTTTAAAAGTTACAGGTATACAATTGCTACTATTTTTCTTCACAGGTTGTATACGGTGGCGTGAATGCTGCAACTTTTCAGTCAGGAATAATTTGAGAACCTGAAAAATAAGCAATACAAAAATTTTAGCTACACACACAGGATTTAATTACTGATTCTTGAGGTAAGTGAAATGAATCTCTATGATACACAAATTGTTTATTAAATGGTGGACATGAGAATGCTGCGAGAATGAAAAGCCTTGTATTTTTCATCTTTTTGTGTTGCTTTTTTGTCACTTCTGGCTAACTATTACCGCCGGAACTATGGAAACCGGTCAAGATTTGATTCACCGCACCGCAGACAAATGGTTAACGCAGAGACCAATACTGAAGACCTGCAGTTAACACCTGAGCAGCAAGAGGTCATAAATGATACAAGGCGCTACTTTTGGAGTCTCGATGGTCATAGTGGCCAGGAAAATGCTCGTCTTGCCTAATTAATTCGTTCCGAGTTGGGCAAGGATTGTGCAAGGAACTGGTAATCTGATTTTATTTAACTGTGTCAGCCTGTCATTCTTCCTCTCAGTACTTCCATCCACACTATCAACTTTCCTTCCCATCATCAGCTTATCTTTTTTACCAGTTCTTACATAACTTTGTTGCAATTATTGTGTAAGTGGTGTCATGCACTTGAAATCTTCGAGTTTTGAGCTAACTTATTTCTCTTCTACTTACACCAGTGGTTCTCAACCTTCATGTGCCTGCGAACCGGTAATTTTTTTTTTTTTTTTTAAATTTGATGCCCCGATTCCAAGGGGCATGAAGGGTGACAGTCCCCTCAGCAGCTTTGATTTCTCACCAGCACTGGTGAGAAAGGATTTCCTCTTATCTGTGGTGAACCCTGAACAAAAGGCCATCTTTCCAGGTGGTTGACAGCTCAGGCTGCAAGTCGCAAACTTCAGGAGAGCCTCTCGCGGTAAAGTATAATTGATGTCAAAGCCCAGTCCCAGGCTGTGACCTTGCGGTTGAGAAATGCTGGGTTTTGCTGTTGAAATACTAATCACTGTGTAGGAGGTAAAATTCATGTCTTCCTGAAACAGTTGCAGATCATACGACTTTCCTTCCTGCCAGAGCTTTGTTTGCTTTCTTTGTAGCACTCAGTGGCAAGAAAAACAGTTTTCAATGTAGCTCTTATTTTTGGAGGTAATAAATGTAGAAGGTCCAACGCTTCCATTATTATTGTTACAGGAATTTGGGATGGAGATAGTATCACTTATGGTACTTGATGGGTGGGAGTTTTAATTTCTACAATCTGACAGCAATTGAGAGAAATGGAATGATGGTTTGTGTAGTTTGCTGTGCCATGCTGCTTGGTGCAATGTCATTCGTGTCCATTGGGTTAGGGTGGGTCTGCTTTACCTCATGCAGGCTGAGGGTGTGAGTTTTCAATCTGATTATGTTGCTACTGAGGAAGCCTTTGGAGTATTACAACATCCTGTGGTTGTGGAGATAGTAGGGCATGTGGTGGTGTATAAGGCCAGACTTCGGTATTTCCTTCTAAGCATCATTCAGAGGTTCATGTAATCTGTTTTGCAACACATGGATGGCTCTGATGATGTAGTTGAGCTAGCATTTATGTGATCTTGTATATGCCATGGAAGTGCTGGTATTGTAATATTTTCAAGAATTGTTAATTATCAAAATCCTCAATACATATGAACATAAGGAAAAAAAACTAGGGCTTAGCCGATACCACTTTAAACTAATATCCATAACAATGCCAAAACTCTAATTCCCACAGAATACTTGAAATTTGTAATAATTATGAATTATTCAAAAATACTAATTAATATTTGCCACTCCAGTTATATGCATCAATTTACCCGAGTTTTTCTTTAAAATATTCAAGAATGACATCAGAATATTAAAATAAATGTTTTGTAATCACAAAATGTAGTTGTTCATGTACAACTTTGAATTTTCCATACTTTTCAGGATAATTAGACCTCGTGAAAGTGTCAGTATTCTTGCGAACCCCGTGAAATTGTCACAGTATTCTTGTGGACCCTATGAAAGATCAAAATACCAGAAAAGTATAAGTAAGAAATTACATCCAATGGTCTCTGCTACTGATATCACGGGTATCAGCGGATACCTACAGCATACATCAACATCGGTATCGGCTCAACCCTACAAACAACGCAACAAATAAAAATAAAGTACAAAATTTACTTACACTGGTATGGAGTTTTGGAACACCATACATTTCAATTACATGGTCCCATGCTGCTTTCTTACTTCCAACCATTGTCCTAGATAACAGGTGCTTTGGCGCTTTCTCCAAATAGCAAGATCAGGTGTCTCAAGCTAGGATAAAAGAGGAATGAAACATTTAACACTCTATTTCAATTCCAAAAGACAAAATGAACATAAACATTAGCTTCATCACTGTGAAGGACTTTTCATTCCCAGGAAAGAATCACATTGTAATTGTTCGAGACAACCATTCATAAAGCTCAACTCTTCGTGGATGTATCATATTAAAATCATGTGAAATGGCTCTCGACATGAGGCTCGAAGGAGTGTCGAACTTGAGGGCTCCTAACCTAACTATCAAAGCATTTAGGGATTAGCATTTGGCAATTGGAAACTACACAATAGATCATCGTAGGATAAATGAACTGATTCAGAAAACCATTGTAGGCAAATAAGCCACTGTATCCGTCAAGAATTCTGTTGAATTTTTTTAATCGACGATTTCATTGTTTTACGTAATATAACATTTGTTCCAGTGCATGGAAAACACAAGTAACGGAGATATTGATCCCAAAGTATGGCCCATGTAAGCCATATGAAACCTGCCATCTCAGAGTACTTTCGCCACTTTTTAAGAGTAAAAACTGTTTGTAAGCACACTAAGATAGTGACAGATCATGTTGGAAATTGATATCAACTCCAAACCTAACAATGTAAAATTATAGCTGTTGTTCTTGTGGAATGCTGCATTGAGTGCTATATTCACTTGCGCGAAACCATCGGGTTGTTCTGCTTCATGCTAAGGTGGCACATTAAGGTAACAGATGTACTTTATTTCACAATAACACATCTCTGCGAGCTAACAACAACGGAAAACATTCATAAACAACATAATCTTCAGAGCAGGAGCGGCTGCTTATAAGGATGATATGGATGCCGCACTGCCGTGTGTAATCACAAGTGAACAAACATTACAATAACATTTATGTATTAGCTTTTACATGGTCTGAATTGCAAGTATTCCGTTGCTTATTCATTCTTGCACAAAAATTGTGAAGTTTGCATGCCACCGTGCAGGGGAATCGAAACTTCGAGAGAAATGTGGTGGGGCGCAGTCCTCCCACGTTACATCTCAGCAAGCATTCTGAGGCACGGGCACGAGAGGGGGGAGAGGCAAGGAAACTGGGGGAATAACACACACAGGACCTGTGCATGGGAGGACGGAGGGTTTTGTTGTCCGAAACCCACCCCTAGGTGAAACTGACCCTCTCTCCAGAGAATGGTAAACAATGAAGAGTTGTCAGAAGCAATGAAGTTAACATAAGAAAGACAAATACCAACCATTGAAAAAAAAAATTCTGTATTCCATAATCTTATTCACTTATGACATAAGAGTACAGCAATAAATAACACAATTTCCAATGAGGAAAGAAAATATCAGTAACTGAAAAAGTACAGACTCTTGCTTGATTTTTGTTATTTACTGGCACTTTCTGCTACCTTTCGGTAATCACGACCATGAGGATGAGTGATGATATAATGGAATTCATGGAGGGACACACAAAGAATACCCATGCTGGTACGAACCCAGGACTCCTGGCTTTATAATGCAGTATGCTAGCCATGGAAGTCGGCTACGGATTTTTGTTACTTGCATACAATATTTTCTCAGAGTTTAGTGGAAAGTACATTTTGATTACAATGATGTAGAGTACATCATTTAGATTTAATTACATGTTTTGATTAGCATGTTCCAAAAAAATCCTGATAATGTGACAAAGTTGTCACACTTTCTTTTCAAGCCAGCTGTTAAATAAATTAGAAACTCATTATCTAAACTCACCAGGAGCCGCTACAGGAACTTCTGAACTACAATTTTTTGAAAATTTGACAAAATTGTCTGGCAACCCCAAGGCAATAAAACCACCAGATGGGAAGACGATAGTATTGACACTTGTTATTTCTTAGTTTTTCATGGAGAAGTGAAGCTTTTTCGGTAGTTGTGTGCTGTACAGTAGTTGTGTGTTTGTCGCGATAAACAGTGTGGAGAGCTTGGTGTGAAGTTTTCTGAAAAAATAAACATAAAAAACCTAGGCTGAATTTGAATCTAGAACAAGTGTCCAAGAAGAGAGGTTGCGAGTTCACTCACAAATTTTGCGTTTAAACTTACGAAAAGTGCGATTGGTTGTGCGGTTGTGGCAAGAAAAATGCTTTCTTTGTTTTCTCGTACATGAACAAATATAATCTTCAAGATACGTTTGGCGAATGCATGAAGCTTCTAAAGTGCTAATAACAATCCCCATGACCATATCAGAAGCTGAAAGGTGTTTCTCCACTATGAAGCATGTAAAAACATTTTTGCGAAACACAATGGTGGAGGACAGATTCACAGCTCTGGCCATGCTTTCTATTAAACGAAAGTTCATCCAGGATATTCCAGATTTTAACAACCGTGTTATCAACACGTTTGCTAGCTTGAAGGACAGAAGGATGGATTTCAGTTACAAACATGCCTGAAGAAGATTTCTGGTAAGTTTGAAGTTTCTACTTAGTATATTGGTAGAGCTTCTGGTAACACAGATATCACCTTTCCTGTGAAATAATTATTTTGATGCCCTATTTCACATATTGATTAGTTTTGTTGGAGAGGGACCTTTTTCTGTGTAACTTTTTAGCTAGTAATTTTCACGTTCAATGCATGTAAATATTCGTCATTGTGCTTATCAAGCTGTGTAAAAACTCATATCCAGGTAATTTCATGTCAAACCAACCAGTGCATAAACCTTTGATGTTATGGATTTGACTAATTTTTGGTATACATGTTTCTTATCATCTGAAATACTGAATTTTTTTTATTACTTTTCATGTTGCCGGTTTATGAGTTAGTGAATTTTGAAAATTGACAAAATTGCCCAAAAACTGCTCACTGCTGAAACTTTAAATACAATTTGCAAGAGACCTGTTTCAACTACAGGGCTGGGCATGGTCTCATTTTAAAACTTATGAAGAGGGCTTTCATCTGAAAATCTTATATTGGTACACATCTACTGAAGGTTCAGTCAAAATTTCAAGGTGGTACTTTTTGGTATCATGAGTGAGAGAAAGTTAAAGCTCAAGTGTGAGCCATCCCTTTCCAGCAGTGACTTGTTTATTCCTGCTCTCCCATGCTTCTTTGTCCAACTGGATCAGTTGTGGTGTAGCTCTCAGTGTGTGTACATCTCAGTTAACTTCTGTGCTGTGGATTGTTTGAAACTTGCTTTATTAGTGTCTTCATTTGTTAAAAAAAAAATCTTGATACGGGTGGCAAGAAGTGGTCCATTTACTGTTGTAATCCTTTGAAGAAAAAGGGACACTAGTGTAGTAAAGATCTGAGGAATGTGGCAAGTTGGCTGATTTCTTTAAATTACGGAATTGAAGAAAACATGAAAATTTGCACTTCCTGAAGACTGCAGTTGGGGAAGGAAAAGTACAGTTGGGAGCTGAGAAGACTGCAAGGCTGAGGAATGCGAAACTGACCTGCCTGTTGTCGCCGTGTGCAGCCAGCTCGTCTTCCCTTCAGGGTGGCAGCGGCATAAATAAAAAAGGCATGGTACGAAAACGCATTGCAAATGAATGGAACATATTACATAGTAACAAGTGAAAGCAATACTAATAATGGAATAAAACTTCACAAATCAAAGCAATCTGCTTCCAACGTGAATAAGAAAGTAAGGGTGTGTGCGTGCTTTTTGTGTATTTCCTAGCGTCTTGTTAATGCTTCTTGCCTGGACATGGATCAATTAATTTTAACTTATGCAGGGTAGTACATTTTCTCCCTCGTTTGTATTTACATTTTGATATGTAGCATCGCTTTTCTGCAACTTTCGGATTATGGAACATGAAGTTGTAATGTCTCGGCCCCATTGATTTATCCACCAACTACGCCCTAACACCCATGGGCGTCCGCAAGGGGGGGGCCACGCCCCCCCCTGCAAAATTAATGTGTACATAAAAATTATATAATTCACACATAATTTCATTTCAATCACAGTAATTTATGTTAATTATTATAAATTCGTTGAAGAAACATGATAATTTTAGACTGAAACAGTGTTTTTTGAGGGGGCATCACTATTTTAGATGAAAATATGTGTTCTTTGCCCTTCACTGGAAAAAAATACCTTGCTTGCCCCTCCCTGGAAAGAATCCTGCGGACGTCCATGCTAACACCCCACACAATTTTTATAAAAGGACAAATTTATGGTCATATTGGCTCTAAGTATACCTTTTCACACACATAAACACAAACTTACACCCCTCAATAAAAAAAATAATCTGAATAAACCTTTGCTCAACCCCCGAGTCGGCTTTCCCTCTTTTCGTTGCATGTTAATTCTATTGATAGTTAACCTTCAGCGACCCAGTTTACTGGATATAGTCTGCTCTATACATATACATTTACTTATACACACACGCCAGAACATTCATTCGATTTTTAAAACAAATTTATTTCCGAAAACAAGGGAGAAGTGTGAATTCCTATGCCGTTGCTGGTCTTTGAGATGTCCCGTGGCTGACATCATCCGTGGAGGTTCACGAATGGTTCCGAACTTTTCCCAACGCCAGACAGCACCTCACACTGTAAGTCCCGATTCCATTATCAGATTCTCACCCTTTCCTACAGGGACTTCTGCATGTCTGGCAACACTGAAAAATTGAACACCAAGTCGAAGCTTCCCTCCCCACACTACCTCCCCGTTCACCCCCGAACCTCACCCCGCACTGGCAGTCTTCTCAGCTCCCAAATGTAGGCTCATTCCAGAAAAAGAAAATCCTTCAGGGCCAGATGATAACGCTGGTCTTAGTTGCAGTAACCACGATTCAGAATAGTATATGGATGTTGATACAGGGTTCAGCTACTTGAATGCCTTTTTGATCTCTCTTGGTGAGTCTCCAGTGACTAAGAAGAAACTGAAGAGTTCGAAAAGGTATTGCAGAGAAAAGATAAGAAATACTTATACGGTACCCAATCCCTTTTTAATGCTTCATGATTTTGTCGATTTTGCCCAAATGTTGCTCATGTGGAAAAATTGAAAAGAAGTTTGGTGTTATTAATTACATAGCAAGGGAAGCAAAAAAAACTCATCGAAGAGAAGGAAATTTTGTCCTCTCCTAACCCCAGACCTGGAAAATCTTTACCAAAAGAAACAGCCTCATTAGTTAAGGGTTTTTACTGCAGTGATGAAGTTAGCAGGCAAACGCCTGGTAAGAAAGACCATGTTTCTGTGAAGGACACAGATGGAAAACGTATCAACATTAAAAAAAGATTGATCATGGGAAATCTGAGAGAAATATTTACACTTTTTACAACTACATACCCGCTACTTAAGATTGGGTTTTCAAAATTTGTAGAATTAAGACCAAAGAGTTGCATAATAGCAGGAACCAGTGGTACCCAGACTGTATGTGTTTGTATCACTCATCAAAATGTTAAACTAATGATAGCTGGAGCGCACTTAAATAAAATAACTCTCCCAGGACATGAAAATCCATTAAAAACATACCAAGATTGTCTTTCAAAAATAATGTGTAGGGTACCACAAGACAAGTGTTTTCTAGATCAGTGAGATTCCTGTCCCAGCATAATTGATTTCAAGGAAGTCTTGCTAACAAGCCTTGAGGAAGAGATGATCGAAAATATAATCTAGAAGCAGTGGATATCAGTGGATCGCTGTTCTTTTGAGACAATTACTAAATCTACAGAGTAATTTGTTAAAGATTTTTCACATCAGTTCATCAACCTCAAGAGACACGATTTTATAGCCAAACAGCGATCCGAACCACTATGTGCCTCCACCGGGTATCGATCCTGGGAGCCCTTCATTATAAGGCAACAACACTACCACTGCGGTATCGGGGAGGCCCAAACACACAGTAAGTAATCGTTAAAATTCCCAAGTATGTGTTAACATACATAGATAGAAATCGAACTACGTAAAACATGCGTGCGTAGCATGATGAAATAGCAATTAAACAAATGGAGCTTGGCACATGGGCGTTCTGTCTTTCATCTACTTCGTAGTCACTCAGTGACCAGATCCCATTATTTTCTCGCCTGACACTTGACAATTTACTTTATGGTAAAATTCTTATCTCTGCAAAACGTATTTCTTCAATTTTACAGGAGAAAGTCCTTACGGAACTGAGTTTCTGTAGACTTTAGGAAGGTCGTGGAAGTGTTTTCTCCCTTCGTTCAATTTATCCGGCCGGTAAATCAAATATTTTTCGACGTTAATGTCTCTACGATGCACAAAAGCTCTTGCCTCCATTACTTTCGACTACGTGAATCAGATGTTCCATGCGTTTCATGACGTAACCCCTGGTTAGTGTTTCCAACCATGCGGTTTTGTAACTAAATATCTAGAATTTTCCTGATGTTGAATAACAATTTTAACTATGTTTGCCTTACCTAAGCTAAGCTAACCTAACCTAATGGTTCGTGAGGTTATGGAATGGATTTTGGGGCTATCCGTGCATGGTTCGTGGGGTTATTGAATGGTTTTTGGGGCTATCGGTGTATGGTTGGTGGGGTTATTGAATGTTTTTTTGGGCTTTCCGTGCATGGTTCATGGTACTAGGTATATTTCGGTGAAGAAGGTTGGAAACACTGCACACCACAGATCGACAACACTAGTCAACCTGTGGCCGCCATATTGCGTCTTACGGAAGCGTAAATACAACGAACAATAATTACTCGATATGTCGAAAATAGATAATATTTTCATTTAAAAAGCAAAATCCCATCTTCAACAATGTTTCGCAATGCAGAATAAGTAAGTACGAATATTAACAATTAGGGAATAAACGAGTTAAAGATGTTTCTCGGAGATTGGAATTTTAATGACAATAGTGTTTCGGAGCGAATTTACAATATAGAGATATTCTCCAATTTTGTTAATATTTCACATACTCACTAATTTAGGCCTCAGAACCATGAATCTGAACTTAAAATTTGGGGTCCACGTCTAGAAATCGGAAAATAAGGGGTCCATGATCTCAACCAACAATGTACAATTGCTCATTATTTATGGCAAGATCTATCATTTCACAACGAAATATACATATTCCTGATATACTACAACCACAAATTTTAACTATGTTTGCCTAACCCAACTGCAACTAAGCTAACCTTACTGTGAATGGTGCGTGGGGCTATTTGCCAATGATGCGTGTATGGCTTACAACCCCAAATTTTAACTATGTTTACCTAACCTAACCTTCCTGTGAATGGTACGTGGGGCTATTCGCCAATGATGCGTAACCTATGCATGCATGGTACTACGACCCCAAATTTTAACTATGTCTGCCTAACCTAACCTTCCTGTGAATGGTGCGCAAATGGTGTGTGACCTATGTGTGCATGGTTCTACAACCCCAAGTTTTAACTATGTTTGCCTAACCTAACCTTCCTGTGAATGGTGCGTGACCTATACATGCATGGTTCTACAGCCCCAAATTTTAACTATGTCTGCCTAACCTAACCTTCCTGTGAATGGTGCGTGACCTATACGTCCATAGTTCTACACTTTTGTAGCACGTAACTGGTGAAGAGACATTTTTAATCAAAGGAACTGAATCACAGTTTTCAAACTTACCTCTAATTAATATCCACATTCCACATGCTCTTGTCCTTCCGGGTTCTCACGTTCAATACTTCCATGCGTAGTTATAAATACACGCACGGTTTCTGTACAATTTCAAAGTGTGCCCGCGTGGACACATGTAACCACCCTCCTTCGGCAGAACACCAAATTCCATCTATTTGTTAACCAAACTACGACCATCCTCTTCTACACTCCACTTCTATACCTGTAGCACATTAACTACCTTTTCATTCCTCTCTGCCATTATTCCACGACCAATGCTGTGAACCAAAGAGAATCGCTCTGAACAGCGTCGCAATGCTCTAGACAGCGGAACAGACGTTGATCGTCATTTCTTCACATCATCAAACTTGGTTCCTATGTTTCTTTATGGGGAATCATCGCGATAATTAACAATGTTAACAACTCAATGTGCAATTTAAACATGTTACCTCCAAATATTATGTGCATATACGGGTAATTATCCGATAAGGCCCGAACACCTCTCTCATTTATTTAGTTAATTTTAGCATTGATACTTATCTATTCTGCATTGCGGAAGATTCTTTAAGGTGAAGTTATGCCTTTTTCCATAAAATAGTGTCAACTTTTCATATTACGAGTCATTATTTGTCTTCTTTGTTCTGCTTGGGTAACAGCCAATATGGCGTGCACTCGTCATCGATCATCGCACGTCGTGCTTGTGTTTTGTAGATTTGGAGTGGGTATGCAGTGTTTCAACCTTCTTAACCAAAAAATACCTACTTTCGTGTTCATTATGCCATCACAACCCATTGATGGATAGCCCCATGGACCATTTCTGGCAAGGTTAGGTGACTTTTGACGCTCGCGCCATCTGCATGCACATAATGGAAACAATGGCATAATGTTACGGAAAATGCAAGTTCCTTACATAACAAGTGATTATTTCTTGTTTTGCAGCATTCTATGGTGAAGTTTTCAGTTTCAAAGAAAATACCTCCAAGAACTTCGTCAATGCTACAGAAACTGATTTCGGGAAGTAGTTTCTCCTGTAAATTTGAAGAAATCCGTTTGGGCGATATCGGATATTTACCCAAATATGTAAGTACGACTGTATATTTAGTGAGTATAACAACTAGTAAACTAATCACACAATATCTCTATATTGTAAATTTGGTACCACTTCGATCTCGTGAAGACACATATAACTCATTTATTTCGTCCTTTTTAACATTCCTGCTTACGTATTCTGCATTGCGGAACATTCTTTAGGGTGGAATTATGTTTTTTTCACGAAAATAATAGCGGATAGCCCCAAAACCCATTCATGGATAGCCCCACAAACCATTCACGCATACAAACACCATTCACGCATAGCCCCAAACACCATTCACGCATAGCACCAAAAACCATTCACGGCAAGGTTATGTTAGGTTAGGCAAACATGGTTAAAATTCATTTTTCTACAAACAAATATGAATTCGCGCTAAAAGCGATTACACGATGAAAGAATACATTGACGAACTTCGATAATGCTATAGAAACTGATTTCGGTAAGTAGTTTCTTGTGTAAAAATGAAGAAATCCGTTTTCACTAGGTCGAAGTGTTATCGTAAATTCTTACCAGTGTCTCTTTGAGTGCATTATTTCATCAGTTTCATCTGATCACCATTTACGTAGTCGTGATTAGCCTAATAAGCAATGCAGAACCTTAAACAAAAATGCAAATATATATTATCAGGGTAACAACATATTACTATAGCCGACCTCCGTGGCGGAGTGGTTAGCACAACACGCCATGACGTCAAGTGATTTTGGGTTTTAATCCCGGACTGGGCATAGGTGTTCTTTGTGTCAGTCTCGTCATCAATGTTATTTTCATTCATCCTCATCTTCGCAATTAGACAAAAGGGTAAAATTTTTGTATCCCCAAAACGTATTTCTTCAATTTTACAGGAGAAAGTACTTACCGAAATGGGTTTATTTATTTAGAATTCAAAAGAAAAGTACAAAAAATATTAACCGATAACTGTGTATATATAGGGTAGAAGAATTTTGAAATTAATTGTATTAGGTAAAATAGTTATGATTGTAAAACAATAATGTTAACAACTAAATTTATGTAAGTGGTGTTACGTTTCTAAAATGCTTTTTGGATGTTTTTTTTTTTTTTGTAAGATCTATAGATACTTTATTTGTACATTTCTGACGATTGTAATACATGTGATGTTCTCACATGTTTCTACAATAAAAATTATTATTATTATTATACTTTAGGAAGGTCTTGGAAGTTTGTTTTCACCTCGTTGAAATTTTTTTGCCGGTAAATCATGTAATTTTCGACATTAATGTCACTCCAATGCACGAAAGCTGTTCCCTTGATGTCAGTCTACTACGTGAACCAAATATTTGCGAGCGTTTCATGACGTAACAACCGGTCAGTGTTTCCAAATACGCGGTTTTGTAACTGTGTAACAGTTCTAGAACGTAAATAAACGTGAGTTACTGTTCATCATTTCTGATTACGAACTTGCGACAACATGACGTGCACAGGATCAGTGGCGTGCTCAATGTGAGGTTGATGGGGGCTATAACCCCCCCTTTCGCCCAGTATCTCTAAGGCTATTTATGAATGGTTCGTGGGCTATTTATGTATGGTTCGTGGGGCTATCCGTGAATGGTTCGTGGGGCTATCTGTGAATGGTTCATGGGGCTATCCATGAATGGTTCGTGGGGCTATCCGTGAATGGTTTGTGGGGCTATTTATGAATGGTTCGTGGGGCTATCCGTGAATGGTTCGTGGGCTATTTATGTATGGTTCGTGGGGCTATCCGTGAATGGTTCGTGGGGCTATCTGTGAATGGTTCATGGGGCTATCCGTGAATGGTTTGTGGGGCTATCCGTGAATGGTTTGTGGGGCTATTTATGAATGGTTTGTGGGGCTATCCGTGAATGGTTCGTGGGGCTATCCGTGAATGGTTCGTGGGGCTATCCGTGAATGGTTCATGGGGCTATCCGTGAATCGTTCGTGGGGCTAGCGCCAATGGTTCGTGGGGCTATCCGAGAATGGTGTGGGGCTACGAATATTTTTTTCAAAACCAATTTTTAACTATTGAAACCTTTGCGTGGCCCTACTAACCTATCCACGTGCCAATGGTTTGTGGGGCTAGCGCCAATGGTTCGTGGGGCTATCTTTTTCACTATTGAAACCTTTGCGTGACCCTACTAACCTATCCACACGCCAGTGGTTTGTGGGGCTAGCGCCAATGGTTCGTGGGGCTAGCGCCAATGGTTCGTGGGGCTATATTTTTAACTATTGAAACCTTTGCGTGGCCCTACTAACCTATCCACGTGCCAATGGTTCGTGGGGCTATCTTTTTCACTATTGAAACCTTTGCGTGGCCCTACTAACCTATCCACGCGCCAATGGTTTCAGTTGCTGTTTTATTTCAATCACTTATCGCACAACACTCTTGCTACTTTGCGTTCTGACGTCAGCAGACTGAAGTTTATTTTTAGGCTAAAGGCCTATGTTGTTATCCATATCATTAAAATTTCAGTAACCACCAAACATCTCTAATTCCCTTATTTTCGTATTTTCCACATTCATACTTACGTATTCTCCATACTAGTACCTAGATATTTTGCTATGAAGAAGGTTGCAACACTGCATAACCACTGATCATGGACTACGCTAGTCAAGATTTCTCTGCCATATCGCGTGTAACGCAAGCAAAAGCGAAGAAAATAAAAATACTTCATATTTCGAAAATTGATATTATTTGCCTGCAAAAAACGAAACGCGAAATAGAAGAATCCTTAGGAATGCAGAATATGTAAGTATCAATGTGAAAAATACGAAAATAAGGGAATTAGAGACGTTTGGTAGTTACCGAAATTTTAATGACAAAAGTGGCAGAAAAACGAAGTAAAAATAAATCGAAATCAATCAAGGCACAATATCACTCGACAAGATTGAAAAACGCTCATGATTCACTTCACATATCCGTGTTCTATCACGCAATATATACTATGTAAATTCTTACCCATATTTATATATCTTTTAAAGTTGTTTTCTATATTACTTAATATAGTATAAAAGTGACACCTTGACGTAACTTACCTCATAAGACACAAAATCTGTGATAGAATCGCATCACAGAACCGGCAATGATGATTATGTTACAAATTGTCCCACAAAAAGTAGAAAAATATCAGAAATCTTCATATACAAGACAAAAGTCCATATATATAAGAATTTACTTTTGGTGGTGGAATAAACCTTCTGAACGGACAACAAAGAACTAATACTAATACTCATAGATATACTTCAAGGATATCAATCAACACAGAACGTTAGTTGACTTAATCATGGTTGTATTGTTCCATGTAGAAATTGGGAACGGGAGGATTCTCCGGCGTAGACTACTAACATCCATATTCAAAAATTTTATAAACATGGTCAAGTGGAAGAAAAGGCTCCACAGCCTTAACTTTGCAATGTAAAACAGGACGAAATAAATAAAACAGTGATGTCCCCTAATGACCGTTAGGGATGCCCACAGTGGGATTTATGGCGCAAGCTGCGCCATCGAGATTTTTTGGAGGGGATTTTATTCCCTTCAAATAATCTAAAACACGTATGATCGATCATCTTTGTTATTACAGTCGCGTGGCGTGAGTTTTTAAACAATGTTATCTGCCAAAAGACCATTATGGTTGTTAGACGTTATCATTTCCACACAGGCACGGATCCAAGGGGGACTTAGGAGGCTCGAGCCCTCCCGAAAGTTTTCGGTTTACACCTGATAAAATTATTTTATTTGTTTCTTGTGGTGTGAAATAAAATAATGTGACGATAATTTAAGGAGAGAAATAATTATCGAGGCAAGACGGAGAATGTTCTGTAACCCTGTTATTGATAGTAGCACGTATCCAAGGTGAGGTACAGCTGGCAGCCGACGAGAAGATCGCTGAATGAAGGGAGACGGGGCACAGAGGGAAAGGGAGGGCCAGGTTCATTTGCAGAATTTAGGGGTGGTTGGGGGTGGTCGGGGAGATGGAAGTATTGTTTTCTTCTTGGCGGGTCATTGTCAAGCTGACGAGAAGAGTTCTGGCGAAAGAACACCTCCCCCACGAAAAAGAGTGGAGTCGCCTGGCAGTACGTCACACCTCTTCTGCCAGCGCTCTTCTCGTCGGCTGCCAGCTGTACAGGGGGCTCGACTTAGATTTTTGGCTTCTTGAATAATGTGATAATAATTGAAGGAGAGAAATAATTATCGAGGCAAGACGGAGAATGTTCTCTAACCCTGTTGTTCATAATATTTATAACCCTGTTATTGATAATTGTTAATAACACATATCCAAGGTTGGGATCAGGGCCTCGAGCACCCCCCAGGGAATTTTTCACTTTACACTGGATAAAATTAGGTTTTTGGCTTCTTGAATAAAGTGACGATAATTGAAGCAGATAAATAATTATTGAGGCAAGACAGAGAATGTTCCATAACCTTGTTATTGTTAATAGCAAGTATCCAATGTGGGGATCAGCGGGCTGGAGCCCCCCGGAATTGTTTTCAGTTTATACTATATAAAATTACGTTTTTGTCTTCTTGAATAATGCGACTTTAAGGAGAGAAATAATTACCAAGGCAAGGCGGAGAAAACCCTGTTGTTCATAATATTGCACTTTTGGTGTTGTCACAGCGAACTTGAGCACTACGAAAGACTTGTGAGTATTTGGAGGCGACACAACAAAGGTAGCGCCACAAGTAGGACGATTTGTTGTAATTTTTAATCTCTGGAAAGCACGAGGGGGAACATTCTTGAATAAGAGAAGTCGATTGGTGATCATCAGGTGCGGTTGGCTGTATAGCGCAAATGTGCAGTGAATCCCCCGTAATATACAAAATAAACAATAACTGAGATGTTCATAAGCGTAGAGTGCCAAATTCTCTTAGTGAGAAGGAGAAACCGCGGGCCAGAGCCACTCAGCTCCCCTCTAGTTCCGTTTCGTGCAAAGTCTCCGCTGAACCTCCGCAAGGCAATCCCTACCATGCTAAAAGCATAGGATGGCAAGCAGAAGCTCGATGCGTACATATGGCTAAAATACATGCAGTCTGATACTTCAGGAAGGTCGTCTCGTCAAAACGGACATGCGCAGTTCGTAGGATCACCAGCGTGCTGGAGTGAACCACGCTCTTCTCTTTTCCAGTGTTGCACTGTGTGTTTCAATTTGAATTTATTTGGCATTCTCTTTGTATTATTTATATTTTACAAGACTTACTAGATTAATGAAGAGGGTGTAATATAAATGTAGATGTGACCCCAAACGAAAGCTAGATGTAAAGATGATGGGACAAATAAGATAAATATGATAGAAAACAACTTGCCTACACATTCAGAGTTTTCTTCCTTAAGATGGAAACACTTCAGGTGGAAGGAGCCGAAAAGTCAAAAATAGCGCGAGGGTCAGTGGTCGCTTATCGGACAAGACTTAACAACCTTTTGGTCTTCTTACGTCAGACTAAATGCTTTCGTTGACATGTTAGGCTTTTTAGCATTGCCTCCATACTTGTTAGTTTGTTTTGAAGTGCGTGGCTGGTGATTTAAATATATTTGGCGTGATGATACGTTGAGTGGAGGGAGGTGGATTGTGTACTGGAAGGAGTGTAGTTGTTGCTGTGTGCGAAGTTAACATATTGCATAGAATAGAATCGAATCGCTTTGATTTAGCGATATACTTTCGAATAGTTATATAAGAATTATCTTGTAATTAAGGGGTCTTGGGTTCGGTTACTGATACATACTCATTTTAGCAGGCAGAGATTTGTATTTTTAACTGTAGGTTCAGGATCCAGTTCCAATAATATAGTCTATTTGACAGTGGTGGGACCAGAAAAGAGTTGGCAAGAGTGGAAGAGGCAAAATTGAGGCGAGAATATTTTCTGAATTCTGAGAAACCCCTAAATACAATACCATACGAAAATCTTAAATTAAAATGATCGCCCCCTACACACACACTCCTTGGTGCTGTCACTGTTATCTGAACATAAAGCAAATTAACTTTGTCAGTAATCTACCGGCCAAAATTTGATAATTTTCCCAGTACTATCTCTACGAACCAAAGCGTGTAGTGTCTCAAAAGGTTTAGATAAGTCCACTTTGCATAATTTTGGTGAACCACCAGGAAAATTATGCACAAGCCGCGTCTGGTGATCATCCAGTGTCCATTGGTTGCTTTATAGTATCTAGTGATTCTAAAATGAAAAGGACTAAATACTGTAAAGTAACGAAGTCTACTACTAGTACCAGTTCGGATCAAAAGCTGAAGACATTGACAACAGCGGAACTTCTGAAGCCTCAGTGTAGTCAAAGTGTAGTGCTAGTTCGGGTTGAGGGCTGAAGAGATCGAAGGTCTCTCTCTCTCTCTCTCTCTAATGTGAATATTTCAGCAGTACCGGGTATTGGAGTTGTTTATTAAAAAAGAAATAAGCTGCACAGATCAACTGAAAATCAAAGTTTTGAGTGATAATTTATAAGTTGTGCCCGGACCAAATTTCGTGTATGCAGTCCGAGAATTTCATGGCATAAAAAAATACATTTGTTTAAGCCTACTGAATTTGACACCCTTCGAATGGAAGGGTTTTCACTGTACATTAATTGTTTTGCGATCCAGCTGTATTTGAAAAGACTTTCTTTGTTTCGTACCGATACATGGCAAGACTGCTGTTATGTTACACAATTTTGAACACTTGCGAGTGCTTAGGCCTGAATATGAACAATTTCGTGGGTTTCGGCTTTTTAAAGAATTGCACTCTGCAAACATGGGAGGACAAGAGACACTACGTGGTGTTCAGGCTCAAATCGTAGAGAAATATTCGAGAACTGTCTGCGTTCAGTTCGCAGCCCACACTTTGAATCTCGCATTGTCGAGTGGATTGTCCATCCCGTGGGTGTGTGACAGCTTTGTAAAAACACTCAAAGACACCAAAGATGTTTTGATGCCTAATGAGAAGAAATGGACAAACACACATACTCAGATGGTTCCGGCACACAATGTTAATGCATGGAAACAGAGGAGTCGAGTGGTAAAAATGTGCCAATTTCACGTTCTGATTAAAATGGCAACCTTAAACAGTGGCGACGATTTAGGGGATAGTTGCTCCCCATTTTTTGCCTCCACACTATAGCCTCTACATGATCATTTAGCTGTGAGAAAGGTATGTTCTCGTTGGATCCCACACAATTTGACAAAAACTCAAAAAGATGCTCGCGTCAATTGGTGCAAACAAATGCTCAATAAATACAATCGTGGTGCTTCAAAAGACGTATATAAGATTGTAACAGGTGACGAATCATGGATATATGCATATGAGCCGGAACGTAAACAGCAGTCGACTGTATGGGTGTTTCAAGATGAACCCAATCCAACAAAAGTTTTTCGTGCTCGAAGCACATCGAAACAAATGGTCGCCTGTTTTTTCGGGAAAACTGGTCATGTGGCAACTGTGCCTTTAGAGGAACGTAGAACGGTCAACTCTGAATGGTACACAACAATTTGTTTGCCAGAGGTCTTCGGTCAAATACCGAAAACAAACAAACGCCATCGGATCATTCTTCATCAAGACAATGCCAGCTGTCACACATCTCGTCTAACAACTGACTTTATGAACAGTCAAAAAATCGAATTGATGGGTCATCCGCCGTACAGTCCTGATTTGGCACACAATGACTTCTTCTTGTTCCCGAATGTCAAGAATAAATTGCGTGGACAACGATTTTCGTCGCCGGAAGACGCCGTTGATGCGTTCAAAAACCATATTATGGAGGTGTCTCAAGAAGATTGGAAAAACTGCTTTGACAAATGGTTCGAACGAATGCAAAAGTGTATTGACCATAAAGGAGAATACTTCGAAAAACAATAAAGCAGTTTTCAATGCCAAATTCCTGTTTTTTCATTGTTAGGCTCAAAATATAAATAGCAACCCTCGTAGTAGTAGTTTTTAATAAATGCAAGATTTTTATTTGTTGTTTTTCTGCCACTTTTGGCTAATCATGACAATGCAGATAAGTGATAAAATTGATGAGAGGATACTCACAAAGAATGCCCATGCCCAGGATGGGACTCGAACTTAGGACCCCTTGGCAACATAGTGCAGTGTGTTTTGCAGGGTGTCATTAAAATGGCACACGGGGACCATAGAAATGTTTAGAGGGCATCATTTTGAAATTGTTCATTTTGAATTTTGTCAACTGTTTAATGTATCACAGATAACCAATATCAAAAGGACAAGTGGATAGACTAACCTGTAGATGTCAACCAGGCAGCAAGTTTTGCAAATAAATGACACGTAGGCTCAGAGACAAAATCTGATATAACCAACTCAATTTTAATATGTTGTTTTCATACTGTTCTATCATTGGTTAACTTCCTACTGGGTTACTGAAGGCTTTCCTCACGGTTTTTCAGCACATCATGCGACTATAATTTTTTTACAGAATGTGTGTGTTCCTTGCAACCCTGACATGTACAGATTCACGACAAGTAATGTCACAGATGTGATAAAATGTTGTGTTGGGTTGCCAGCAAACAGGCGGTAAAATGGTTTTTATTTTTAATGTCTGTAGTGCCGAAATGATGCACCGACAGCAAAAATGTTACTGAGAAAAGTTGTTTGTTTCGATGTCCTCTATATATTGGCAGGCCGTTGTTTGGTTGCTCCTGGCCTAGATACCCAAACATCTACACTCCAGTATAGAGACCAAACAGATTGCTTAAGATTACATATCTGGTTTCTGAACCTCACCCAAAAGAAAGCAAATGGAATTGAAATGTACTTTAACAAACACATACACACACATGTATAGGTTGTGCTTAATAGTAAGCATGCATGTGGAGTTGGAAAATTCCACCTTCCCAAATCATACTTAATAAATGACCTACCAGTTGGCATGCACCCGTGTTTGAAATTAGCAGTCACATTTCAGCTTGGTGACTAAACTCTTATTAATTTTGCAAATTTCTTCTAATGTTTCTGATGCAGGATCCTGTAATATTTATTAATGTCACACAATTGGATAATTAGCAATTACTTTTACCTATATTTCAGTGTTTCTTACCATACAAATTATCTAAAACTTGACAAGTCAAAAACGAACACTGTGCAAATACATCACACACTAAAATGTTATTTTGCATGGGATGTCATGCAAAACATCATCTTAGTGTGCAATGTGTTTGTGAAGTGTTAGTTTCTATCTGTCGACGTTTAGACAATCTGCATGGTAATAAGTATGCTTTCTGCCCGTGGTGCGAGAATCTTCTTAAATCAATGCATTTCTGTGGTCAAGGAATTAGTAGTTCACATTGTATTTTGTGTTGCCTCTTCAACTTAATTGTGATGATACAACTGAAAATTAGTCAGAATGGTAAAAGCAGCAGAAATAATGCATTATTCTGGATTTGAATTCGGGACATCTTTCTTCATGGTACACTGGGAATCTAAGGAAACGCCCCCCCTTACGGTTATGCAACCCTGAATTTTATATCATCTAGTTTCGCCAGGAAGAGCAGCTCGCGAGAAGCGTAGTGTTTCCAACTCTTGAATCTAGCCACAGATTCACGCGACCGGGTGGAGATCTTGCTTTCCTCTTGATTTGATTTCAATCGACAACAAGTTTATTTTAAGAATGTCTCTGGTAATAATAACAAGTGTTATTAACATTTATGCTTGAGTTTTTTATTATTCTTTTACCACTTCCGAACGAATATGTGAAGAAAGAAGGTATCACGGATTTCGTTATCGCTCGGATACTTGACACCTCCCATGACAGAGTCCTGCAGATGAAAAGATAGCATTATGACTAATTCTGTTATCTATTAAAAAAAAAAGCCCCTTCCGATAGCCTCAAGTCGCCTTGTAATGAAGCGGTCCTAGATACAATTCCCTCTGGTGGCCCACTGTGCTCGGAACAACCCTTGAAAGGCAAAAGTAAAATGACGTGGAAGTTGTGATTGGTTTTTACATCACTCACTAATGGTTACCCCGAACTCCATTGTTGCAGTTATTCTTTTCGAGATCTTTTTCTCATTGGTCCTGCCACCATAGGTAAGTCCAAAGAGAAGATTCTGACCCCCATAACTACCTACACATTTTTTGTTTTTTTGTTTTGCAATAACGCTTTCGGCAATTTTTCTTCAGAGTTATTCTTTTTGCTTTTAAATGCTTGGCGATATCTGTTTTGGAAAAAGTTGCACGAAGTTTGTTTTAAGTGTAAATGCATCTGAACATACAGTGTGGAGTGGGATTCGAACAACAAATATGAGCTTCCGTCGCGAATCGAACCAGCGCTCCTTTGATTATGTTTTCTTTCCACGTTTATTAAAATTTGCTTCCTTTAGCCTACTTTCGATTGTTGTATATTTCAATTCGTATTAGTTCTTTTTTCAGTTTTTTTTTCATTTGCATTGTTCGAGCCGTGATAACTATCTCTCTTAATCTGGTTATTCAAATACTTTTTATCTTTTTTCCTTTTCTTTTCCCTTCGCACTCATTACAGATTCGGTGTCGCGCTATTCCATATTTTCAGTAATTTAATTCTCCTGTGTATAATTCCTTTGATTATTTTTAATTTGCCCTTAGTCCGAATCAAGAAAATATGTTAGGAAATGTTTTCCGTGTAGATCTTATTGTATGGCGGTGTATAATTGATGCCAGCTTTTTCTTGCGATAAGGGTTTTGAAAGTGCAAGGGTCTCATTCATGGGGGAAGGAGGGGGGCGAAGGGGTGCCAGAAACCTTCCAGACGGAATATGCTTAAAACGAAAAGTAGGTGCACCATTTGACCGTACTCTTCCATCAGCAGGCGGGGTGCTGAGAAGGCTACCTGCAAGCGAGGGGGAGGGTGTGGCGAGCAACACTGCCACAGCGAGTCGCTGTAAATGATTTCATCGTCTGTGCTGGGTGAAACCGGTTCTTGGTGCTCCTATATTTTTCCGATACATTTCTGCCAGCCTTTTTAGCGAAGCAAGGTCATATGTTCCAGATTCGAACTCTGGTCAGGCATGAATGTATCACTGAGTTTGTCCCGTCACAATTTTATAAATATTATCGCGATTAACTCAAGAGGAAGAAGAGTGATGTAAAATAACCGAAATAGAAATTCATGCATTCGTGACTGGTGCTAGTGTAACGACGAAGTTAACTCTTTATAAATGATTAAATATGTAGCCCTTGCGCTCAAATACACTTATACCTTGAAAAAAAAAATCCCACTCATTGCTGATCTCTTACTACATTTGGAATACAGCCAAGAGCAATGTAAAGCAATGCAATTACATTGTGAATGTTTCACATCCTATAGTCTTTCTTTTTCTCATAGCGGGGGCGGGGGTCATTCATTTCAAATATCTAGGAAAGGATTTAGCAGCAATCCGTGATATACTTAAATATCATAAAATGCTGCGTAGCCAGGGTTCTTGGATCCTAGCCTCTGATAATTATGAGTTTTTCTTTTTCGTTGTTTCTTCAATCTTCATCAATTTCCCTGGAGCATCATTCATCCTCTGTCGCCATTGGCTATATGTAAAGGTTGACATAAAATGAGTAAAAGTCGAAAAGAAAACACAAGGATCTGCTTTTCTCATAGCTCGCCAAACATGCACATTTCCGTATTTTATGCTTTCAGCGCTATCATTATTCTTGGCAGGCAATGGAATTGAAGCAACTGTCACAACTAACGTAAACTACATGTCACTCAGGCATGACAATTCTCTCTTGTATTAGCACGTGGTAGCGCAATAACTATCTTCTGGCCTCCTAGATTTAAATCCGAACTTTTTATTCCAGTTGAGTGATTGACTCACAATTTTGCCATTGAAGGTTTGGGTTGTATTTGGGTTATACGTATTGTGTTTTTGGTGCACTAGGAAAAAGCAATCCCAAAGGTTCTCACTGAACAGAAAATTATGTGGTTTCCCTCTCTCTCTTCCAACTCCGTCCCTATCTCTCACCCCACGTCCCTACTATTTAGGTAAACTGTTGTTAGAAACATATTTTCCGAAGAATATCCACATTGAAAATAATATTCCCCAATTGTTTTGATAGGGCATTTCTATTGCTCCGAACGAATTATCTCAGTAAGAGGACTAGAGGCTCCCCGATGGCGCAGTCGTAGTCTCGTCACCTTTTAATCAAGGGGTCCCGGGTTCGATACCCGGTGGAGGAACATAGTGGTTCGGAACCCACTATAAACTGTAGGTCCAGTCCCAATTAGCCTTTCTGTGCACAAAGTGAACTTAAAAAACAACAATTCAATTCAATTCAATTGAATCATCTTATCAATATTTTTAAATCTGCATGCACCTGCTTAATTTAATAGATTATACATTTATATTCATTGCAGGCAGAAATGTGAGAGAAAACGATGCATTTTTTTCAGGGGATGTATGAGTCAATAATAATGTATATTTTACGGTTTATACTCTATTATAGTGCATTGATTCAATAGTATCCTTATTTTCTAAAGCAAGCGCGAGTTTCTTTGCACACACCACGCAGGCCCTGCTTGATGTAAATCTCCCATGCAGTAACGTCACAGTTGCCTTTGGCACCACGCTTTGGCTTTAATTCGAGCCCCGGTGGGTGCTTCGTTCGAGATCCTGCAGCAGTTTTACTCGTATCTATGAATGAGCATGTCACTTGCAACGGAACCTATAAAATGAAACTTTCTGCATCGGAATGGGCGTGAAACTCTACATGCACCAATGATAAGGTGTGGACGATTCATGCGTCAGGCGTTGGATTCGGTGTTACGAGGAAGAAGGTGACCAAGGAATGAAGTCAAGACCCAACGAAGGCTGGCCGAGGAAGACAACCAGGAAAGAAGATGCAGGCATCATTGAGATGAGCGAGGGCAATCCCTTCATGGCTGCAACGAAGATTCGCCAAGAGTTGAAACTGGAGTGCCATGCTGCAACAGGTCGACACCGTCGAGCGGCAAAGAATGAAGCAATGATGCATTTCCATCACGAAGCACAGATCAGTTTTGCTTTACAATATTTACCAGCTTCTGAAGAAATTTGGCAGAACGTAATTTTGAGCGACGAGAAAGTACTTTCGTCTGACGAAAATGGTCAGGTTTATGTTTGTAGGCGCAAGAACGTTCGCTACGGCTACGAGAACATTTCTACCCATCCTAGGAGCGGCAGGATATCCGTGGCGGTGTGGGGATGGATTGGTGGAAGTGTGTTCGAGAATAAATTCACAGTAATACGTCGCAGTGCTGGAAAACCACATGCTCCCCAGCGTGCGAGAGAGACACCCTGAAGATGAGATTCCTCACGTGACTTTCGATCAAGACAACAGCAGCGTCCATACATCGATAGCGACCACCACCTGGTTTAATCAGCAGCCAGGAATTTCAAGAGTAGATTGGCCAGCGAAGTCTTTCAATCAAAAACATTTTTTGCGTTGATGGTGAGAGAGTGGGGACCTAGACAGCTGAGAACAAAGAAAGCTCTACTGGCTCACGTGTTTGATGTCTGGAAGAGTTTAAGAAGACCAAACATCTGCTCGTGGAATCCTTGCCTCGTCGACTAGATGCAGTGCTTGAATCCAACGGCAGGTGGACACAGTATTGAAACCCAGCACGGTTTAACTGGTCCTTTTCTACATTCCAGAACAGAACTAATTACACATATCTCCGTATGCAACTTAACTTTCCAATTCTTTCTTATTGATACCTTGGGGTGCTCATGGTTACTTTTTCGCACACCTGAACCATTATATTATATTCTATAATATTAATATTCACATTAGTGAACAGATTTGATTCACATGAAATTCAAATGCACAGCACACATGCATCCATTCCTAACATTTAACTGTTAGTTACATTACACCTGTCACCTTGTCACAGTTCTAAATCAGGGGTGGGGCATTATGGCGCAGACTGTGATGGAAATTTGACTGAGTAAACAGGGCCCCAAGTTGAATTACGTCATCAATTAGTCATTGCTGTTATACAAATAGTAATTTGTAGATTGTAAGGGGAATTGTTATGAGTAATAAATAATTTTGGAGTGGGGGGGCCTTAGATTGATAGGGAAATTATGGTGGGCGATTAATGAAGTTAGTGGGATTTTCAGGTAGCGGGATTGATAATTATTTTGGGGGGCAGGGAACCCCAAGTCTTGTGTATTACTATTACGTCTTAGATTGCTTATTTGGAGAGAGCAATATCAACAGGAAGTTTAAAATTGGCATGGAAATTTTGTTGGGAAGTTTGAGTATTAAATTTGAGGTGGAGGGGAGGGGAATGAAGTTTTGATAAAGTGTTATGTCTTAGATTGTGAAGGGATTTCTGACGATTAAGAAATTGACAAAGATCCGGGCGGGACTCGGTGTCTGGATCGTTAGTCCACCACTAACAGCGCTTGGCCACAGAGCCGGTTCTCTTTGGTGGCCAAGCGCGTTAAGTGGTCAGTTTCCGATCCCAAGAAATTTCCGCATTCGAGCCACGGCTTCAGTATTGGTATCAATTTAATCTAATCGTCACTCATCCTCATTAGCCGAAAGTGGCAGAAGAGCGACTTATAACAACAAAAGATACAAAAACAACTTTAACACTCTAGTAATTTCTGATCAATAGATGGGTATTAGCTTTGATTGTTGACTCTTTAAGTGCCTCCCCGATGGCGCAGTGGTAGCGTCGTCGCCTTGTAATCAAGGGGGTCCGGGTTCGATTCCTGGTGGAGGCACATAGTGGTTCGGATTTCACTTTAAACTGTCCTGTATTATATTGATACAATATCTTCAGGAAAATAAAGCGTAAAATTGAATTCTGCCTGTGAGTCCATGATATTGTTTATGTTTGAAGGTAATATATTAAACATGACTATCAGCATAACCGAACACACATAATCAGATGATTTATTAGTGTTACCAGGCTAAAGGTGGGGAGTGCAGCCTCTTGCCTCTTTCATTACGGAATTCCACATGTAAAAATTGATCAGCTCTTATTGCGAGTAACCATTATAGGTTTAGACCAAATTCTGGCGTTTATATTTCAATTCACTTCCTCAACAAATCCTTTCTCGATTGACTAGATTTTAAGCGGAGCGTCGTCATTCAGTTGTCTGTGAGTTATCTTTTTGCAGAAGCAACAGCAGCTCGCTCGCACCCACGGTGCCCCGCCCACTTGACGAGGCGCGTTGTCAGTGAAGTGTAGAACAGTGACAGTGTGGACTCTCTATTTGATCTTTGTATTCTCTTTTGCCTGCCACTACACACACATTTCAGACAATTCTTCCCATACAACAAATGGAAAAGCAATCAGGCAACTGTTAAATGGCTCTTTTCTAGATTTTGTATTAACACTTTCCATGGTCAAGATATGTTAACTTGGGCCTCCCCAATGACGCAGTGGTAGCGTCGATGCCTTGTGATCAAGGGGTCCCGGGTTCGATACCCGGTGGAGGGACATAGTGGTTCGGATCCCACTTTAAACTGTAGGCCCAGTCCCGATTAGCCTTATTGTGCATAAAGTGGACTTAAAACACCAAATCAATCCAATATGTTAACTTGGTTCTGTTTCGTATTCCCACAATTTGGGTATTTTAACATTTTAATTTTCATCCGTTTCATGTTTGTATGAAAGAATATGGTGGGAAAATACACTACTTGAGACAATATCACTAATAATAATTGGCCGCCACTGTGCCCGAGCGTGGTAAGCTGTCGGCTTTTGATCTCGCTGCCAAAATTCCCGGGTTCGAGTCCCGGCCTGGGTATGATTGTTTATGAGTGTTCCTTCATGAATTTTATCATACACTAATCCTCATCGTTGCGATTAGTCAAAAGTAAAGTAAAAAAAGAAAGATAATAATAATAGTAATAATAATATGGATCTAGCCCCCCATGGTTTCTTTATGACTGTCCTTTTATCAATTTCATCGAGTCATCATTCATCCTCATTGTTGCGATTAGCCGATAAATCTTAGAGAAGCTGCAAAAAATAAGATGTAAAATAATAACAGAATTTTCTCCGCAGAAGGAAAAATAATTACTCCAGAAAACATGCAATACAGGAAAAGAGTGTCCTGTAATGTGAATTTGTAAACCAAATGTAACTCACGAATGAAGAAGTTCACGTGAAGGTTTCATCTTCTACGAAGCAATACAGGCTTGGATGGCGCAGTGGTAGCGTCGTCGCCTTGTAATCAAGGGGTTCCGGTGGAGGCACAAAGGGGTTCGGATCCCACTTTAAACTGTAGGTCCAGTCCCGATTAGTCATACCGTGGATTGTGGACTTAAAACACCAAATCAACAACCAACCAACCAATACAGGGTTGGAAACACTGCAGTTATAGGTTTGGAAACACTGCTCCTCTCGGGAACTACTCTACGAGGCGAAACTAGATATAAAATTCCGGGTTGCATAACCGTCAGGGAGGGCGTTTCTTTCGAATTCCTGTGTACCAATCCACATCAATAATGCCAAAACTTGATGTGTGAATGTGTAGATTTTTGAAAAGTTATGTTGAGCAATGTCACTGCATTTCTTGATATTGAAATATGTTTTTGGTTTGGTGCCTAAATATTATGCAATAGTTACCAAATGACCCGTAAAAGTTGAAGTTCAGTTTTGAACTCTAGCATGCACCCTGGGAAAGATAGATGTAAAAGATATAGAGTACACACAGATCCAAGTAATGGAATTCCTGCTCGACCAAGCCTGAGGGTAAAGGCAGCCAGAGCATGGTGCTGATCCCATCACCTCCAAAATGGCCAAGATCGACAGGAAACTAACCTGGTTTATGTTGGGATTACGTGTCCATACTTACAACTCACCTACCAGGCAAACCTTTGAGGCCCTCTTCCCTGTTCTTGCAATATTGATCTGTGTCTTTCTTTTGTCATCTCTCCATGCTACAACTTGTGAACAAGTCCAAAGCTATCCAGGGACCAGTGCGAGGACATGCTAGCAGGGAAGCTTGGTAGAAACAGAGAATTTTTAGATTTGCTCTACTGATATACACAGCTATCAGCTTGATTTGAACTCCTAATAAAAAATTGTTTACTTTGGCACTTCAAAATTATATAATTATTTCTAGCCCACAATATGAAAAGTTACACTGATCATGAACAGCTTTTTCTACCACTTTCCATTGTAATATGGAGCACTTTCCTTTGTAGTCTCAAGTCACATTGGATCATGTGAACAAAAAAGTCATAGTACCTTTGTAACATGTATTATGAGAAAATTGTTTTCTACTCTGGAAACATCACCCTATTATCAGGGCTGGCTGGAGAAATTGTCAAGACTACATTTTTGGCTTCAATTTCTATGTACACAACCAACTAAGTATGAGGAGACATTGCTTTTGAAAGGGTGGCAGGAGTAAATATCAAGGCTGTCAGTGTGATTAACCCAGGTACCTGCAGTTATTAGGCTTACATTAACCAACCATTTAGTAATAATAATGTCTAAATCATAATGTGGAGATTATGTTTGTTTGTGTTCCCTTCAAATGTTCATGTGTCTGTTATTCAAGTCGTATAATAGAGGGCAATGCATTTTTTGTGCAGCATGTTTTTCTCCGTTGATTTTCTTAGTATGTTACCAAATCTAAATCACCATATATCAATATTACATAACACAAAATTATGACTATTGTGAGAGAATTTTTTGACCGAGGATTCCTGAAGAAACATACAATTATGAATACATTATTAAAACTAACATTTCCGTACAGTTTCACTTATTTTATTATAACACACACACACAAAAAGTTCATTTCACAATTTATCCTGCTGATAATATAAAAATAACTGGAGAAGAAATATTGTCTCATCCAATTGAATTTCTGAATGGTTCAGTTTATCACTCATCTCGCGAACCTTTTCCAAAAGTGCTCGCTCAGGAGGTGTTAACATTTCTTCAATCTGCAATCATAAAATTACAGTAATTCATTTTTATATTATTCTGTACACCATTCTTACAAAATTTTTCATAAACTTACATGTGGAATAAGAACTGGTATAAAATAATTTTAACACTACTGCATTTAGGTGGGATATATAAATAAACTAACCAATTTACTTGTAAATTTCAGTCAAAGTTTGTTTGAAGGCTACTTTATTGGAACTGGGTCTACAGTTTAAAGTGCAATCAGAACCAATCGGCAATGTGCCTCTACTGGAAACCAAACCCAGGACCCTTTGATTGCAAGGTAATGGAGAGGCTCACTGTTGTTGATATTTTATAGATTTTCTTCTTTTCTACAAAAACTTGCTGCTACATGTAGAGATTACACCAGTAGTTTCCAAAGTGTGCAACTGGCTCTCTTGCAGGGGCATCGTGAAATGTTCCAATATTTTCACAGAAATCAAATGATTTTTCTAGCAACATAAAATCTCTTTCTGAAGAGCATCTTTCACAGCTAATCAATTGATTTGAGAAATACGTTGAAGAAGTTTGCATGGACCCATTCACGGAAAGAACTCCATCTGAATTTACTTCTGCAGAAGGAGAAAATCTTATTGTGCTGTCTTGTGATAATATGCTCAAGATCAAGTTTGGCAGCATTGAACTAACTCAGTTTTGGATATCAGTAAAACATGAATATCTGTGAATCTGAATTTCATTTGCGGCGTCATATTACAGGGTGGTCACAAAGTGGGCATACCACCCTTTATTTTCGACACTTCGATGCTAATGATTGGATTCTTTGATATGAACACATACCTGTGTTATTGATTAACCACCTCTGGGACTTCTTGGAGGCCCTTCAGAATGTTATTGAGGGGAACGTCACTGCCTGGAAAATTCACACTTGATTGCGAAGTGTGCCACAATGTGGCACAGAGTTTGGCTGTGCTACGAAAAAGATGGTCTCCATACCGATGTTCCGGACACTTAAACCATCAGTTATGTGTTCATATCAAGCATTCACACATAACGCGAAGCTGGATTTTCGGCGGTTGCTGTGATAAAAAGCAAGTACAGTGCAAAAATCAATATGGAACAGGAAATGAGGGTGGCTGTGTCCTCTTTGATACCAAGATTTGAGAAGGTATGCAGTGAACATCAGATTCACCTGTCCCACTAATAAAAAAAAATAAAAAAAAAAGAGAAAGGGTAAAGTGCTTCCCTGTGCTTAGCACCATGCCATGAAGGCGTATATGGGGTGTGGGGGTAACGCCCCACACTTTCTTGATGCGGTCGTGACTGGGGGTGATGTGATCAGCATCACGGCCCTGACCGCCTTTACCCCCCAGGGTTTCCCCCAGGTACCCATGTTATTCGACGCTGGGTGAAATTCAATCAATGATATGATTGTTCCAAATATGTGCTTATTTAGTACTTTTTACACATAAAATGTTTCTGAATATGAAATGTGTGTTTATTTTGTAACTTAAGACAAGGAATCTAACCACACTAACTGAGTGTTGAAAGTGTTAGATAGGCCTACATTCTGGCTTGGGAACCATGGAAAAATCTTGAAACACTAAGGGTGCTCGTGATACGAAAAAGTTTGGAAACTACTGGATTACACAATTATATCATTTTACTACTATTCTAGACACTTGAAGTAAAAAAGTAAAAAATTGTCCATGTGGTTTCGTTACTTATTAGAACAAATTATTGTTTTACTTCCATGTGATTCTGAGCATCAAAGTGCTATAATAAAGGGATAAGGTCACAAACAGACAACAAAAGTTCATCCAAATCATTCACAATACCACATTCAATCACTAATTTGTAAAAAATAAATTTTATATCACTCCAAATAATGGTGACACATCATGCTCTAGTTTTGTCCTCTTTAACTAGAACATTTTAGACTTTTAACACAATGTGATTTTACCTACAACTTTTCTACTACATTCTGAAGAAGACATGTTTATTGGTTGAAATGTTGAGTGATGATAAAACGCACCACTAAGGTACATGGTTTAAAATTCAGCTTTTATAAATCACTTTAATATTTCACTCGAGATTACTGATACCATAAAATGCCAAAAAGGGTGAATTAACCATTCAAAAAGGTTCCTAGGCTGTTTCAATACACTGAAAAGAGAAAAATTACTAGGTGTAACTGGCAGAGGAGAACTCATGCTTCGCCTTCTCCACTAGCAAAAAAGGAAAGAACACTCAACACACTCCTCCAGTATGGTTTGAATACAAAATAAAAAGGATAATATATAACGCGATCAGCTTTGATACTATGTGCATTTAACTAATTTCATTTGATGCTTTTATTTACCTACTTTTGTATAATGCTCTTCAACTCTCTTTCTGATAGATACATTCAGATTTGTATGTTGGTGTCTTCTCATTCTACATAAGACATGCTCAGAGAGGTGTAACTGTTAAAGACTCCTGATAGAATAACAACAGCTTCTATTTAGTTCTGACCAATGCAACGTCCATATGGAGATCAATGAATTTTTACCCTTCTTTGTTACTGTAAATATGTATATGCATTTCCACGATCATATTTTAAATTCTAAAATGCATAATATTTTATCGTAAGCAGTGCTTTTTTTCTGGGGGTATGCTGTACCAGGACTTTTTTGTAGATGAGAATAAAACTAATATTTTATTGTAACATTATGTTATTTAGCACCAGTACTGATGAATCACATAACTGTTACCCAGTTTGGTATGTTTCTAAGGAAGCTGTTTATGAATAACTATTATAATGTTATTATTAGGAGAGAAAGTAGTTTGTGGATTCTTTCAGATACAAGTGTTTGATATTTGGTGTACAAACTTGAACTCTTTACATTTGTTGAAAGTACTTTGTCAATTAAAAGTCTACCGGTTATACATTTTGCTCACCACAGTATTTGGGAAAGTTATTGTTGTTTATGTCTGCCATGTTTATTTTAACAGGTACATTTGACAATGATTTACACTTCAAATATAACAAATTTACCTCTGTTAACTGCTCCTCTGATGCCCCTTGCTCCTTCATGTTGTGCATAATGGAATCTATCCTCTGCTGCTTTTCTATCATGCGACGATTCTCGGTTCTTTCGTGATCCATCCGTGTCATGATATTGTAAAGTGCCTTATAACACATTTCCAGGACCATTCGAACAACCTACAATTCAAAGCACCATTCACTTTTCACAACATCCCAATTCAATTAGAAACATACCACACAGAGGAATTGAAACCTCCAACTGAAAAATTGTTATGGGTTACAGGCAGAGTGTAAGTGGTTAGTTACTCTAATGCAAGCATGTCAACTTCTGACCCCCGCCAGCCCTTCTGCAGCCTCCTTTGGTCCTATGTAATTTTTATGATACAAATGCCTGTACATTGAACATTCTAAGTATTCAATATAAAAATCAATATTTTCTTATTGAAGCCATGACTACAATTTATTTGACAAGAGTTACACAATTGTTCATAATCCTAATAAATCCACATTAGCACAGATTTGCTCAAAAGTAATACCAGATCAGGGCCTCCCCGATAGCACAATGGTAGCGTCGTCACCTTGTAATCAAGGAGTCCCGGGTTCGATGCCTGGTGGGGGTACATAGTGGTTCGGATCCCACTTTAAACTGTAGGTCCAATCCTGATTAGCCTTACTGTGCATAAAGTGGACTTAAAACACCAATTCAAGTAATACCAGATCAGTCTTGTATTTAGTTACAGCACGAATTTCAGCTTAAAAATTTGTTGCAGCTATCATGGTTACAACATTGGTGACCTGGTGAATACTCCACAGAGAATTTGCTGGTCCAGGTGCAATCCACATGGTAGCCTTTAACACAGCCTCCTAATTCCAAGTATTCAAAAATAATCATCTTGTCTCATAGTACAAACATGTAACAACAAGCCACCAAAATTGCACCCAACTCCTTCAATAATAAGGGTGTCAGCAGTAAAAACAAAAGTATTGAAATTAGAATAAAAGACCAGAAATTTTCACATTTTTATGAACTTGTTTTTCCAAAATGCAGGGGATGTTGTTGAAGAGTGGTTTTACATGCTGGTTACCTGCAAATTTCAATACGGTTGATTCTATAACTGAATTTTCACAACAATGTCAGCATGTGGAGACTCATTTTTTCCAATTACAAAAAGATGTTTTTTACACTGCCAGTGTAAAAGGGTAGTTGGTGAAATTATAGTGGACTGTTGTCAATGTTCATTTTATAAAATGAGACCATTATTTTTGATTAGTGGCAATTACGAACCCACACCCATTTTCCGAAATTTTGCATTCTCTTCCCCCCCCCCCCCCCAAAGCTTGTTTACAAGCTATTTCTTCAATATGTTGGGACAGGAGCAACATGTTGTCGAAAAGTGGTCTCTTGTGGTTTTATTTCAAGCAATTTGATTCCACAGAGCTGATGCTACAACAGAATTTCTCCACTGCATTCTACATTCTTTTTATTTTTCCCCCAAAAAGTATTTTACTACTTTTAATGTAACATTAGTTTCAACAACCATTCAACGTTGCGTTAAAAGTAGTCAAATACTTTTTGGGAAAAAAAATATATAATAGAACTACATACTATATTTTGAATTCACTTTGATAGGTATAGTAATCTGTTGAATATTGATTTTGTAAAATTTCATTTCTTTTTTTTTTAACTCTCATTATTGGGACGGAATATGGATAAAACACACTTGAGCTGTTCTCTACAACAATTAGTTCTCCTGCTATGATTTTTTTGTAGATTTGGAATGTTTGAAAAGCATGCACCTGGAAAGCACAGTCCTCAAAAGGTTAAGAGGCAATTTTTTAAAAATATTTTGAGTCGTTAATTCTCCTTAGCAAAACAAAATACAATTTTCTGAGTGTTATTACAATTAATATGCATCAGCCAATATAGATATACTGGTAAAATTACTGACATTTTTAATGATCTGACATATCTATAAATAGTCTGCAAGTTGTTGCAAAATTATGCCATTTTTTTGTTTATCAACATATATTCATATGCTAGTTGTGTAAAATAAATTCATTGTATCTACATATGTCACTTCTTCTTCAAAGGCAAAAAGTCCTGTCAGTAACCTGGTTACGTGTATTAATTAAGGAAGCAAATTAACCATTCATATTCTTCAAGGAACATTTGCAATTTTATAATATTGGTAGAATATTTGTTATCAGAATTGGCAAAAATTTCATATTGGTCCATCTCTAGATGAAATAATAATCTTACCTGATTCAGCTCTATGTGAAAAAGGAAAAATGATTTATTTGGTCCTGTGTTAGAAAGAGATTTCCTCAGTTCCTGAAGTTGTAAGAAGTTCTCTTGCAGTAGATTGTAAGTTAAAAGCTTGGCTTCCTTTGCTGGTATCATGCCCAACTCTTGAATCTGGTCCTGTTCCAGGTGCTTCTTAATTTTCACACACCTATCAACAGAAAGAGAAAGCAAGCTGAAATGCAAATTATGAATCATTTAGGTATTAACTCTTTAAGGGGCAGAAACATTTTTTTCGAGATATTAATTTGCAACATCGATTACATGAAAGATACTGCGGAGATAATTAAATGTTGCTTTTGGACTTTTTCTTAATTTTTATTATTTTCATAGTTATTAACAATTACAATGATGTTACCTATGCTAACCACCACCCACTTAATACACACATTTTTTTTTTTTTGTGAAGAATGGAATATAATTTATAAAAAAATATTTCATCTTAAATTATACTCTTTATATTTGCTTTATTGTTTGTTTTGTGAAACATTATTTTGAGTTAAACATCTGAAAGCAATTTTTGCTCTTCCTAAGACAGAATGGAACATTGTAGGCTCTGAATGTCCAAATTGTTCTGATCGGTGTTGCTGACACGTGTACTGCATATTACATATCATCTTGGAGTTCCCTGCAGTGGTTGGTGCGCATTTCCCTCCAATCTTATTTGTTTATCTACTTTTGGTTTGTTATTACTAATTGCAACACACTTTCTCTTCTCTCAAACTGTCTTCAATGACATTATTTACAATAACATTTGACAATAGTCCCTTGTACACTCTTTTACAAAAGTCCTTGCTTGTCAGGTGTTCATGTCCATCTCCTTGTCAATTATAAAAGCATTCACCATACAAGAGATCTAGGAAGTGGAAGAACAGCCTATGACACCACATTTTGCTCTTGCGGTCACACCCATAGTCCCCTTTTAGACGATCTTTGGACAGAGTCCTCGAAGACATGTTGACAAGATTACACAGTCTCATGTGCACGGTGGTTAGTGGCACTAACCACAAATTTGACAAGTAATTAGTATCAGAATATAATATTGAAGTCAAATCACAAAAAATTTTCATGTGAGGAGTACAACTCAATTACTTATAAAATGTCCACAATCACTTTGAGGTGAGACATATTTTCACGAAAAGCGAAAGAGAATCGAACACGTGACCACGCACCTTGATTTCAAGCGTTGAAGTATGTAAGAAATGTGTCAAGCTCCCCAAGCACAAACGAAACAGCCAAGTGCAGACACCTACCACATAGTTTTCAGGACTCCTTGTTGTAGGAATGTAATACATTAATGAAATAATTATTTTTCAGCATGCAACCTTTGTAGCTCCATGAATTTTTTTTTCTGTAAGCCAATCAAAGTGTGCAGATTCAAATAAAAAACGACTTACGTGTTTTTCACATTGTTGCAAAAAGAATTAAATTGCATAAATTAATATTTTAGCCAAAGGTGGTCCTTTGAGCTTATCTGCATTTGTGTTTCACTAATCCTCTAAGTACGAGGTGCATGTAAAAAAACGAAGGCCGATATTTTTTTTAAAAACAAGAAAATGATAGAAAAAATTTATTGTGATGGATAAACAAGTACATACCTTGGCTATTTTTCAACTTAGTCACCATTAACCTCCAGACATTTCTGATAGCGTGGCACAAGCTTCCGTATATCCTCTGCATAAAAATTTGCCACCTAAGAGTGTAGCCAGTCCAGAACTGATGTCTTGAGCCCGTCACTGTTGTTGAAACGTCACTTCAGGTGACGAAAAAGAAAAAATCGCTGAGGGCAAGGTCACGGCTGTAAGGGGGATGATTGAATAGTTCCCATCGAAATCTTTGAATTGTCTCAACAGTACGAGCAGCTGTGTTTGGGTGGGCGTTGTCATGATCAGAAAAATTCCAGGACGTAGCATTCCTCTCCGCCGATTTTGGATCGCACGTCGCAGATTATTCAGTGTTTTGCAATACACATCTGCTGTAATTCTTCGTCCTGGTTCCAAGAATTCCACAAAAATCACACCCTTTTGGTTCCAAAACACTGTTGCCATGACTTTGTGAACTGATGGTGTTGGTTTGATTTTCTTCATTTTAGGAGAACCAGAGTGCCGCCATTGCATTGACTGCTGCTTCGACTCCCCAGTGGCGTAGGATATCCACGTTTCAATCCCCGTCACTATGTGCGAAAAGAGGTCATCCCACACTCTCCCCCAGCAGGCCAAAAAATCATGTGCAGCTGTCCTTCTTTGCTCTTTGTGAGCGTCTGTCAGCATTTTTGGTACCCACCTCCCACACAGTTTGTGATACCATAGGTTGTCAGTCACAATTCTATCACTGTTTTTGCAGACACTTCTGGAATCTCTTTGGCGAGTTCAGATATTGTTAACCACTTGATTGGAATGCACTTTCTCATTAACGCATTCCACCAGAACGTCTGTCTGAACACTAGGTCTTCCGCTACACCCATCGTCATGGACATTTGAACACCCTTCCCGAAACTCTCTGCACCATTGCCTGACCTTCCCATCACTCATCACTGTCGGTCCATAAATGGCACACAATTCCCAATGGATGTCAGCTGCATTCTGTCCTTTGGTGTTCAGAAATCGTATGACAGATCTCACTTCACATTTGGCGGGATTTTGTATTACGGGAGCCATTTCACCTTACTGCTAATCGCACGAACGCAACCCCACTCTGACGATTCTATCTCTGTTGCAAGCACACAATACTAGGGCATGCTCAACTTCATCAGTGTTGCCAACCCCGAATAAAAAATTATTGGCCTTTTTTTTTTTGACATGCACCTTGTAATATGTTCTAACATATTATGAAAAAAAAGTTGTGTGGGCTTTCTATGGCTTATGTATAAAATTTATGGTAATGTATGAAACATGCTAATGGAGACTTGAATTAAAACTCTGATATTGCACATTACCAAAACCTTTCTTAATTTATTATAACTGCCAACAGTGTGTGGCAATGATTATAGTCATGACTATTACAGAAAACTAACTGCATGGATTTTCATACTACAACATATATTTTGAAGATTTACATACATGGTGGGTGGGCCAATAGTTTGGAACCACATCTTTAAAAGATAGACGAGCCGATACAAACAAATACAATGTTGAAAAACATTATGTGGGTGAGGTATAAAACTATCCAGGTCATGTTACCAAGATCGCTGCCATCTTGGAGCCAATGGCATTTTCCTAAATGTAAAGGTGGTCATGTAACACATCAAAATTGGCTACAATTTGACGAGAAACAGGATGGTGAGCTCAGTTTTATCGTCAATCATCCTCACGTAATTGGTCATTTTGTGTTGTGAGCAAATAGTTTGGAACCACCCCCTAAAAGATAGATGGACTGATACAAACAAATCCAATGATGCAGAACTCGATGTGGGTGAGGGGTAAAGTTTCCTGTGTAATTATGAGAGGTAACCATGTTGTCTAGAACCCCAATAGAAATTCATCGAAAGACAATTGAATGGCTTTTGCAGCAAGATTAAAATGTTAAGTTTACTAAGACACTGTTAAATGTTTCACTTTTGCAAATCATTCAAATCTTTAGGGATGTTGAATACAAAAATTTTCGTAACTGGAACCAACCTAAATATTCTTGCTGCTTTAGAACCAAATCGTTCCAACACAACATTTTCAACTGTGGCCCAAGTCAATTGTAGAAATGCATTCTTGACGTTAACACTAAATTGTCCTCCGCCACTATCACCGACTTTATTCACAAACTTCGTTGAGTCATCCTCTGAAACAACACCAAATATTAAAACACATTAAAAAAACAAAAACATTTACTACCTTTTTCCATAACATGTAAAATGTACATAAAAAGAACAAAATATCTGGAGTAGTCTAGTAATATATAATTAAACTTAATTATTATGTTCTGTTGAAACTGAACATAAATAATCTGACATTTTAATCTTTATACACAGGTGCTCTTTTTGCTTCTTGATTCAATTTTGGAATATCAATGGAAGCATGGGAAAAAAGTTAAAAAATGACTTAAAATTCTATATTGTGCTAAGTAACTATGGCACTACATTATACTGCCAGTTTTATGGGCAGGCCAGAACAAATTTCAGTTATTGTATGTGTGCTTGGGTATGTAATAGGTGGACAACTATCATAGAGTATACTAGGGCAGAATGTGTGCTGCAAGAACCTCATGGTTCAACTATAAGCTCTGTCCTAGCATATTCGTACGGAGATGTGGTGGGTTGGAGCAGGATGGATGACCGCCACCTTGAAGCATTCGCTAAAAGTGGTATTATGGCTGTTTGTGTGAATGTTTGTTTAATATAACTGCACAAAGAACATTATAGGAAGGGATTGTCATCATTATCCAGAAGTGGCATAAGTGTTATGTTATATAATGGGCCTTACTGATGATGTAGTGGTAACATTGTCATCTTGTAATCAAGGAGAGACTGGTTTGATACCCAGTTAAGGCACATAACACATTACTTACATTTGGATCCCACTTTAAACTGTAGGTCCAGTCCCAATTAGCCTATCTGTGCAAAAGTGGACTTAAAAACTGTAACATGCAACATTAAATAAACTAAATCAAATTGGAGGAAAGGAGAAAGGTTGAATACCATCAGACTAGAAATGGCAAAATGCCTCTGAATAGTAAAAATGTTAAGTTAAAGGGGAAGCACTTTCTACATAAGAAATACAGGGGAGTCTTAAACATATTTGTTTACGTTATTGATTGAAATTGAAATGAAAAGTTTGGCTAAATCAGCTCTTAGGCTATTTGCCCCCATCAACTTACATGGGGTCACATCCCTTACCATAACTAAAATCAACACGTGTCTCTGAGGAGTAAAAATTCCTTACCTAGGTAAAAAAGCTGAGGCTGTAATCTTATGCTCACATGAGGACAAAACATGGAACAACACACAGTCCTACAGAGGATTATACTGCCTGCGAGTTCAAACAACAGAGCCTCATTGGCCTGCATCATTTAAGTTACTATGTGGAAGTGAGGTTGACATTTGTTTGTCTTTTGCGTAAGTCACCTCTTTGTATATATAGTGGAATCTCGAGTTTACAGTTTTCAGGGGTCCAAGCTGAAAAAACTTAAAAATACGAGAAAATGTAGTTGAGGAAACTTTTGTAACATTTTGCTATGTTAGGAACATAAAAACTGAATGTATGTGGGAAAGTAAAATCAGGGTTCCACTGTATTATTTTCAATAGCTGTTGTCTAGCTTAACAATCAACACGGAGCATCCCTTTCACCTACCACATGAAAAGAAACACACGCTCTAGAATACATTAGATGCATTTTTAAATCTTCAAGTCAATTTCGGTAGAATGGAAATAAATATCCACCTCATGTCCCGAAAGTCCCTGCATTTATAAATCTTGCACCTTTTAACACTCACCTAGAATTTTCAAATATTGGTCTAAATACTGCATTAGATTTGGGTGTGTCCCTTGCTTCCTAATAGACTCCTTTATTTCAGTGAAAGGTATAGGATTGGAGGATCCTGCCCAAGCTTCCGTGCGGTGGTACATTAACTTCAGCAGATGCTTCATTAGCTCGCCTCCATTTTCATCTATCCTTCTCGTTATGGCAGACACCATGATCTGATCTCTGAAATAAATTTTATAATGGAAGAGTTCCGACAGTTGTTATAAATGCATATTTGTAATAATAATAATAATAATAACAGCAGCAGCCATGTGAGGTTGTGTTGTTGTATGTGTGGCTTGAAAAAGTTCTGGGAAACCAGAACAAAACGTCACAGATAAAATCAAATAAAAGCAACTAAAAATAAGTGTGTTAGATTATTTTGCATGTACAAAAAGTGTTTATTCGAACCTTCAAGAAGAACATTGATATTCTGAAAAATAATAAAAAAATAAATTAAAAAATGGTTTTTACATCACCTGAAGGCCTGGCGTTACTTTTAAGTTAAAAATAGGTTGTAAAAGGTCCCTTCAGAAAAGGGACCTGTACAGAATACAAAGGGCATATTAAAAAAGGATACACTAAATTTCATCAGAAACAGTGTAAGAGCAAAAAGCTAAAAACATTTAAAACACTATCAACATTTCCCAACATGGATGATGAACAGTTGGGAATGTTAAAAACTTATATCAGAGGCCTCCTCGATGGCAGTGTAATCAAGGGGTCCAAGATTCCATACCTGGTGGAGGCACATTGCATAGTGGTTCAGATCCCACTTTAAACTGTAGGCCCAGTCCCAATTAGCCTATCTGTCCATACAGTGGACCTAAAACATCAATTCAATTCAAAACCTTATACAAGGAAAATAATGCCACAAAATTCAGAACTTACCATAAAAAATAAATAAATAAAAAAATGTCATGGTTTTCTGGGACAGACATTCCTCTAGTTGATTCCATGTCTCCTGTCATATAACCATGTACAGAGGAAGCCTGATTTTACATTATTGTATATTACATTCTCCCACATTATATGATCTTCATGGTCCCAACATAGCAAAATGTTATAAAATTTTCCTTGATTTTACATTTTCCCCATTTTAAGTTTTTTCAACTTGATCCCCTGAAAAACATAAAATCAAGGTTCCACTGTATTAACAATTAAACCATTCACGTTTTTCAGGCAACATTTGCAATTTTATATCTAATCAGAAAATTTCAATGGGACATTCAAATAACAAGGGGTATACAGAAGGTTGATCCGTCTATATGTGTCCGATTTTAAATCTTCACCCCTGCTCACAGAATCGACCGATCTGAATGATTCAAACAGCAGGAGAAAGCCAAAGACCTCTAGTATCGTGCCAAGTTTGCGTGTGTGTGGTGTGTGCATCATGACTCCCAAGGTGAACCAGTTTTGGGAAGGCTACGTCGTAGCACTTTTCCATGCCTATTTTTCCATGACACAGATTCAAAAACAGTGCGAGGAAAATGGATGTGCATTGGGGTTTACAACCATCAAGAACATAATTAATTGACATAAACATCACAACGTTCCCACAAAGGGGAGTAGAAAGCGACAGTGTACTGTGGTGACTCCACCTGTAGCTTGGAAGTTGTGCCGAATGTCCCTACAGGAAAACCCTCCTTCGCAACGTGTGATGGCAAGACGAGTGCACGTGGCACAGTCAACTGTGAACCGCAACCTACATGACAAATTAAAGCTCCGGATGGTAATTAAAAGTTGTGGACACTTCCTCACTGAGGCCCATCGGAGGGAGAGAAAGACTCACTGCAGGCACCTCTACGAACGCCATCTTTACCCGGGGGAAAAGTGGAAGTTTGTTGCCACACTCGATGAAGCATGGATTTATCTATCAGATTGTGGAAAAATTCGAGCCGTAACGTACACCCCACAAGATGCAAAAACCCATCCTGACGTCATCTGTCAGTGCAAAGCAACTTTCGCGAAGGGATTTCTAGTTGTCGCGGGATACTGCTATGAAGGCAAGTTAACGATTCGGCAGGTGCCTAAAAACTGCAAAATCAACTCTGCATTTTATCAGCAACATATCCTCACACCAATTTATACAGACAATCTGCCCCCGTTTGTATGGAAATGCAATAAATCAGGTCCTTGTGCATATGGATAAAGCCTCATCACATACATCTCATTCTACACAGAGATTTCTGCAACAAATGACAACAGACACCAGCATCCAGGACATACCAGTGAAGTCACCTGATGCCAGTCACATGGATTTTTGCGGGTTTGGCCTATTGAAAAGAGCACTTGCATCTCGTCGTGTCACCACTGCCTCTGGAAAGCCTGCCAGGAGGAGTAGCTCAAGATTCCCGTTCCTGTACTTCAACGGAGCCTCCCAATGGAAGTTACGGTGCAGGGCTATATCCAGGACCCATGGTGCTCACATCGAGGGCAACCGCTGGTGGTCCCGTGCTTTTTCCTAAAGTAGGTGAGACGTCAAAATCAGACACACATAGACGGATCAACCTTCTGTATTGATATGTGGCATCTGCCTGCTTCATGACAATCTTCAGGTCCGCACTAAAATTGCTACCATTGCTATTCTGGATATTCCACTGGGATGTTTTGCACCATCCAAATACACTACACCATCTAATGTAAATGTCTGAATACACAGCTACTTTTTCAAAGCAAAAACAATTGCAGCCTTCTGGCTGCACACATTCATTAAATCATTCATGTTTTTCAGGCAACATTTACAATTTATATATCTAATCAGTAAATTTTATGACAACACTTCAATGGAGTTGGCAATAGTTTCTATCCCTAATTCAAACTAGTTACTTACCTAAATTCCTGGTGGAACCTATCAAAATTAATTCGCCAGTAAATGCCATCATCTGGTTGTGTTCCAAGATCTTCGGTCCTTGATTGCACCTTCACTGCCAAGTCCTTTATCTCGAGGTCAGGTGGCAAGTACAGTTCCCCCTCTTTTACCTTCAGAACAGGAATTGTTGGCGTCCCTTGTTCAGTTGGAGAGGGGCATCGCTGGATGAACTGATTCGTGACCAAATTATTGAATTTGTCACGCAACACTGTTACCGAAACAGACTTGTTCTGGCCTATAAGGAATGAAAAACACTGTTGTACAATTATGACATCTGTTGATCATTTACATATCCACTGTAATTTTGATATGTACACAACACAAAATTGTTTGCATCATTAGGAACTGAAAGAATCACAAGAGACCGTGTTCAAAATCATTCCTTGGGAATGTACAATTGAAATACACTAGTGGAAATCTAAGGAAACCATATTGTTGCTACCTGATCTATTTCAGTACGTTGCACCTTGTAGATAGAAAGTTATTTTGTGATGTTTTGCATCTTTGAAATTGTGGGAAATCCATGGATAATAACAGATTTCAAAACATATTATTGTTAAAGTTATTTTTAATGTACTAATGTATATTCCTTCTTTGAAAACTCTTCCAATTTTACTCTTGGTGGCAATGAGGCTTCATGGTTAGTTTCTACAACATGTGTTACAAAACCAGATTTTTTTTTATATTACTTATGCATCTAAAATGTTCCACAACATGTTTAACTGCATTTTGTTTATCCAATGTACCCCTTTTCACAACCTAACATGTAATAAATGTTCTTGAAATTTGAACTTTATACAGTGCCTTTTTCAGTCAAGTTGCCCACGGAATGGTGGTTAGCACGGTGGAAAGTAAGATCACGTCTGCCGGGAAACAGGATTCAATCAATATCTGCGTAACTGGAGCTGCTAGCTATGTAATGAATAGAGCCCGGAAGTTCAGGCATTTATTTTAGTTAAAATGGGCAGGCAAAAAGGCATTTATAATGTGGAAAATAGGCACTAAAAATGGAAAAAAAGGCAAAATAAACTGAAAAAGGCACATTTGAAAGTCACTTACTTTTATCTATAATTTCTGGCAAAATGTTAATGAAGCATACATAAAACAAGCAAATGTAGCTGGACTCATTTCGATAACAGCATTTTCACCTTTTAGAGTATCACAAATTGTTTTCAATTGTTTCAAGTCATCATTTGCACTCACTACCCATTTGCACTTTTCCACAACAGCTGACCCCTTTTCTCCTGACACTTCCATCATCTCCTGCATAGATCCCTCGAAGATTTTCATGGATGCTACAAGAGTTTCACCTCTTTTTTCTAGCTTTGTAATTGTCTCTGGCAATGCACCATAATGTGCAAAAATAAAAGACAGTTCATTCTTCAGTTCTGAATAGCACAGGAGTTTTCTTCACTTCACGAATTGAAGCCGCTTCATTTTCTGGAAGAGCATTGATCACCTCACTGATTTTTCCAAGGTTGTTAGCATAATATATAGCTGCTGATATCCAGGTTCCCCATCTCGTCAAGACTGGTTGCGGAGGTACACTAAGCTCAGGTGCAACTTCCTGAAAAGTTCGGGTTCGAGAGGGAGATTTCAGAAATATCTTCTTTGTGTTCGAAATCAACCTGTCCACTTCTGGGTGCAACACTCTAACTTCATCGGCGATTCTGTGCATTGCGTGGGCTATACATGTGATATGAAGCATGTTCGGGAAGAGAATTTTCAATACTATGGCAGCCATCTTCATATAGGGAGCTGCATCACTGATAAAAAGTAACACGTCATCATGATGTACACCATCTGGCCAGAGCAGAAGTAGGGAATTTGAGAATAACTGAGCTATTGACGAACCACTGGCTCTCTCTAGTTGTTCTGTAGTGAGAAGAAATGACGAGGATTCTCCGCATGTTGGTTCCATAGTTCCTATGACGACGTTGGCTATGCAGCGTCAGTATTTTCATCTGTTTAAATCCAGATCTTCTTTCCACCAACTTCAGCACAAATTCTTTGCAGAGTTTCTTCGTAGCAGACGCTTAAATATGTTTTCCGCAGCGTAGATTCCGACGGCACTGTTTCTTTAGTGTATTTCTCCAGGAATTTCCTCAGTGACTTGTTTTCCACTTTCCAGAAAGGTATTCCTGCTTCCATGAAAGCTTTGCACAGTTCAAGAGAAAACTGAGATTGCCTGTTGGATGAAGTGCCCACTGTTGAAATTAGGGATATCGTCTTCTTCTGTCCGATCATTTTAGCAGCTGCAGATTTATGTTTTGCTGTTGACACATGCTGAGATATAAAGTATTTTTTCTCATGGTTGAATGTTTTTTCACATATCTTGCAGAGAAGAATAGTACCATCTGTCAAAAATGTGCTTTCACCAAATTCATGCACGTAACCATGTAACTTACCACTTAATAGCACACTAAATTTCGGCATGATGACAAGTACACGATCCTTTCCTTCCAAAGTGCAGAACTAAACTAAAGATAGAGAACTTGATTTTGGAATCCATGCAAAGTGAGAAAATGTAAAACCGAGGAAAATTTGCTATGTTGGGACCACCAATATTGAATGTAAAATGCAGGGAAATGTAAAATCGAGGAACTTGAAATCGGAGTTCCACTACAATTATTATTTGTAGGTTTTAATTAATCTATAAATTTTGGATAGGGAAAATGATTCCCTTTGCCCCCACCAGGTTACGCCTATGCTTACCTTCACACATAGTGAACAGAAATTTTGAATATTATACCTCAAAACATATTGTACTTCAGACTTTGTGCTAAATACATAAGTATTTTTAATAAGATTAACTTTTAATGCAAATGATTTTTTTATCACCCTGTCTCTGAACCGCCCATCCCAATTTTTCCATGAAGCATTAGTACCCACTCTCTGCTACCTGTATATAAAATTTGGGTGAAATTGAAGGGGGGCATTGCACGAAATTCGCTCTTGAAGTTAGTAATTTATTTTCTAAAACAATACATGAAACTATACATAAAATACATGATTATTGATACACTGATCAGAAACCTTATTTAAGTGAAAGCTTACACTATCCTGAGCAAAAGAAATCAAACTTGAAGTTTCTACGGCAAACCTGAGAGAAGATACTATAAGTTATAGCCTAATGCGTGTCATTCAAAATGGAGCCGCATGTGGTGTACAGGGAGATTTTTAAAATCGCGTAATTTCTGAACTCCTTGACCAATCTCAAAAAAGTTGTCATTTTTGTAATTAGCATCAAAAGTTCTATAAGTATACCGAATTTAATCAAAATCGGAGATGGTGGGTGACATGGCCTGGATGATTTGACGTGGAATGACCCAGCTCTGACAAAATCTATTTGTTACTTGTCCAATAGGATACCACAAGGGATCTGTTACGTACGCACAGACTTTAAAGAATATCACATTTACATTTGTTGTGCTATCTAGTGCCTGTATACACAAATGTACTTGATTCGAATTTGTTTCACAGCACACTGTAATCTTAAGGTGTGAATACAAATTGAATAAGGAAGGTATACTCTGTGTACAATATCTTATTACATACCTTCCATGGCTTCGTTGAGTCTTTTTGCTGCTCTTACCATCACTCGAGAAAGAGTATCCTGTCCATGTCGAAGTAATTCTTCCACAAGCATTTCAGCTTCATCTCCGTATAGCTGCTTGATTAGATATAAATACCTAAAATTTAAAAATAAATGTATAATTGAATGATGGGGGGAGACGAAGTGAATAAAGAGGCTAGCTAGTGAATGAATTGTCTTGTACAATGTTTTTACAGAAAAATAGCAACAAAAATATTCCTTGAAATTTATAATTAGGTGACAGTGTGGAGAAAAGTCATAACTATGCATGTGAAGGTTAATTTAATTACTATGTTCCAACTCTTTGCTTATTTGCAAAACTGCCAACTAAACTTACACAAACTACTAAGCAAACTAACATATTATAGGAGACCAACACTAAAAAGAAAATAATAATAATAAAAAAGGCCCTTTCCTACAATATTTTTCCAGTTAAAGTTTCAAATCCTCAAAATTCAATTACTATTTATTTAAAATTATAATTGAATGGCTCGGGTGGAAAACATGGTAAGTGACATTTTGGTCATTTTTGAGTTACAAAGAAAAATATGGCATCCTTCAATTTTGGAGTGAAATTGCCATGTCATACAATTTGTATTGGACTCAGTGAAGTTAAACCTTTTGAAATTGGTAAAAACAACAAGAAAACAATTTATCTACAGTACAGCTTCTAAATACCTCTTAATGAACTCAGAAATGACCAAAATGTCACTTACCATGTTTTACACATGAGCCCTTCAATTATCAAATACTAAACTACATTTATTGGAGCAACAGCCATTTGAGAGCTAAAGGCCTGTCCAGTGGCATCTAATTGGGTGACTCCTGGTCAACATATCACACACCATCATCACCATATTTTGGCTTTCATGACTGAAGTTACTACTACTGAATCTAAGTAAAAGTCCTGAAGCACTCAATTGCAATCCAATCTAGGACCTTTTACATCGAAGGCAGGAGCACTACCCACTACTATGTACATGAGCTCAGAGTGCATCACCACTAGAGCCTGAATATTTCCCTAAATGACTCATTTGTTCCAGTGACCAGATTCACATGCTGGCAGAAATAGGTCACAGGGTATTACAATAATTATACATAATTCTGAAGTGGCCATGATTGCCTATTTCGACTGCTAATGTTGGTGTAAAAACTTTGGTAGCAAATCAAAAGTTGACCACTAATTCTAAACTCTGTCCTCCAGTGTGGCTGTGCGGTCTAAGGTTCTGTGTTTTGGGCGCCGACTGCGGGACAGCATGGGTTCAAGTTCGCCTGGATTATTGGCCTGTGGCAACCCACCATCATGAGGAAATCGGGGAGCTACGAGTGAGTAGCGTAACCAGGTCTGGGAAATCTCCTATAACAACTGAGGGTTCAAGGTGCTGATACCACGTGACCCCATTACCAATTGAAGAACTCAAGCTCTCTCGGTAGGATTGTGAGAGGGAGATTGGCAGCTGGGAGATAGGCCCTTTCAAGGGCTGTCGAGCCATGGGTTATTTTTTATTATAATTCTAAACTGTGGTGCATACACAGAGTAAGACCTAAAGCTGCAAAATTGTATATCTAATTTGTGCATTGAATGTCACCCACATTTTCTCACCTTGGATATCGGAGGAACAAAATGACTTTTTGTGACAGCAAATCATATTCTGGAATTTCAGGAACTTTTCCAGGGCCAAAGGAAACTAACCCATACTGGATAAGAACACATAATGCCTGCTTTGTCTGAAAAAGAAGATAAAGATAAATCAGCCATAAAATAATTATAACATTTGCACTTTACATATTAGCAATGTTCATGACTCACGTTCCAGTTGTTTAATTCCCATTTTATCATGGTACACAGGCATTTTTCTTGTGGCTCGATTTCTGTTTATGTCTGTTATCACGTACTTCAGAGTTTTAGCGATTACTTACTGCATGGTCTTTCACTTACGTAGACTGCTATATGATTCTTCTATTGCAACAAGTAATTTGTTTACTGTCATTTTTGTTATGGACTGCTGCTGCCATCTAGGTCACATGTGTATTGCAAAGGGGTTTTGTAGTTAGGTTAAGTAAGTAAGGTTTAGGGCTCAATGTCTCTAAATGCTTTAGTGGCTAGGTTAGGCAGGTCAGGTTTAGGATTCTTAGCATTACAATAATTTCCCTAAATGCACAAGAACAACAACACCCCTTCAAGCCTCATGTCAGCAGCAGCAGCAGTAGTACTCCATTTTTCTATGAAACTTAAAAAAAAAACAATCATTAAACATTCGGAACCATTACTATGTTCATCCCTGCTGTGCAAATTTCATTTCCCAGCTAATTAATGGAATAAAATATAATTCTTAGAAACAAAGCTCCAATATCTGTATGTAGGATGTATCTTTCTTCAAGGTGTACAGGAGGTTAGTTAGGAAATTACAGATTTCAGCAAGAGGTACAGAAGAACTCAATATGTGTTCAAATGGCTTCTGTTCTTAGGAACTTTTCATGATCATATGCAGGATTGAAATCACCAATACAAGAAAGTGAGTGCTTCATGTGAAGGGAAAAAAAGGGGAGACTGTTGTATCATGGAACACTTTTTACATGAAAAAATACTGGCAAATTCTATCGACGATTTCCTTACAAATCCCTGTTTGAATTTTGCTGTTTTACAGTCCTACTAAGGACAAAATGAATAAAATGTAATGATATGTAAACTGTTCCATGGCACAACATGGTCATGTATCATGGAACATATCCTTTTGTACCTTGGAACACAGAAATGTAGGTTGGAATATGAGGGATGTTTGAAAAATTTTAAGAATCACAGAAAGATGGCCACAATATTGTGTCGAGAGGCAGGAAAAGCAGAGCACATGTTAGTGTAGTGCAAAATGAAGAATACTGAGCACTGTGCAGTGATAAAATACTTCGTGTAAAAGGGAATGAAGGTGACAGAAATTCATGCTGATTTGAACATGGTACACGATGTTTTGTGTTCTAAGGTACAAGATGACATGCATTTAAAAAAAATATGGCTACCTAAGCTACAGGTTACAAAAGTTACTGAAGTTAGCATATGTATTTACTCTTCAGATGATAGGGAACACGCTGTACATGACGATTGTTGCAAACAGGATTTCGTTTCTTGGTTAGAACACGAATTACAACCAATAAAATATTTACTTCTGGCACTGAGAAGTTTCATTCATCCAGGGAATCCACGCTTTGTAACAAAACAAAACAAAAACCAGAACTGCTGTCAGCACTACCTATTGACATTCTCTATTCTCTACAATTTAGTTGAGCTTAAGCCCACCTGCTTGATGGCCTTGTAATGAATGGGTTTCTATTCCGATAGGTAGTAGACACACATTGTGGTTTGTATCTTTTTTTGAGTTAGATTTTTTTAAACTACTTTATAACAGACAGGCTGGTCAAGGCCGTATCCTATAAGTAGAGCCCCATATTTAAGGTGAATGAAAGATGAAGATTTTGGTACAAAAACTGGGCATATTTCAGGATCAAAAGCTGTATATAAAATGGCATTTCAGTGTTAAAATGGTGAATAAAAACCTGAATTTGATGTAAATCTGTACTTATTAATGAATCAGAAGCAACAACAGTCCCCTACACTACTTTGGGGTAGTCTTGCCTTGAAGACACCAACAAACATCCTGAAGGTTTGCACTGATATGACCGTAGTGTAGCATTTGTATACATTTAAATGACCCCCATTAGCAAACCTAAGAACCTTCATCTCCCAAATGAATTTTGAAAATGGTGCCAAATATGACAATGCACTGGTTATTTCTTTAGTCTCTACTCTAAAGTTGGAGATGGGAGATTGAAATTAGCTATGACGAAAGAGAAGGCATTTGTCCTGCATACCAAATGACTAGGGAAGGAGGGGTACAGGGAATATTTAGGGAAGATGAAAATTTATGCACATTCATTATTATTGTTCATGGAGAAGCATACTTTGTTCACAAATCTTGCGTACTCTTGTACAAGCAGTCATACTCATTCAACTAGTGGTCCACAGAGGGCATTAGTCTAGCATTTTCTAGAGATTTTTAGGTAATCACAGCCTTTGCAGCTTTTTTGGTCAGTCCATCATGTTTCTTCTGTATTCTAATGTCGGGTGTGGGGAGTAAGTATTCTGGAAGGCATTCAAATGTCAACCTTTCTCCATGCTGACCTCTGTGGCAGAGTGGTTAGTTAGCACAGCATGTTACGATGCTAGGGTCCCATGTTCAAATCCTTCTCTGGGCATGAGTGTTCTTTGTGAGAGTCCCTTCCTCAATTTCATCATATCATAACTCATCCTCATCTCTGCAATTACCTGAAAGTGGCAAAAAAAAACAACAATGTACTGGGTGCAGCAGAAACAATGACCCATTTTGAATCTTGCACTATTGTGGGGCACAGCTTCCTAGCGAGATGCTGTTTATATCATTGTGTAGTGCAGTTCAAAGCATTTTCTGTCCACCGTATTAAATTACCTTGGCAGTCAGTATGGAGCGTTGGTCGAATGAACATCGTGCATTTGCAATTGAAAACTTTTTTCAAGTGTGCTGATAGTGTCATAAGAACGAAGCATTTGTTCATCATAACGAAACTCACAAAAAAATCATAGTAACAGCACAATTTTTCTCTCATGCACTTCCATTAATCCCGTAACTTCCAGCTACAAGATTAATATCTATCAGGCCGGATGGTGTACTTCAACAGTCCGTTCATAGGTCCGGGAAGGACATGTCAATCGCCCTCTCCAATGAGAAACAAAATCGACGACGACTCGTGGAAGCACTCACAGTCTAGGAGATTCACCTTGCACACTTCCTTGGGAGTTTTTGTATCCAATAACACTGCCGTGTTGAATTTCACTTGGGTATCTATGAACGGTCCTGTCCACAAATAAAACAACTTGGAAATGGTTCGGTTAACAGCTAACTTGGAGGATGACTTCTTAGCAGCACCAGGTCATCCTCCTTCAACTGCAAGGCATGGCACTTTTGCTTCAGTTTTGCCTCTGCACAGCATATCTTTCCCTTAAAACTGCACTTGTACAACCTTACTCTGTCAGTGTTTCTCACCATCTTCGGATTCAGGCTGGAAATTTAGTACAACGTTGGATAGAACTGCACGTACAAAAACAATTTGTAATTGTTATTAACCAATGAGGCAATGTTGAAGAGCATTTTGAACAATATCAGGTACACTGAAACGTGCCCGGTGTGATGCTAGGTTACTATTTGGCTGTTAGGGTTATATGCTCATTAAGTAATAATGCAAACTGAACCTTGTGGTGTTTCTTTGTAAATTATTTAATTGGTAGGTTAAGTGAATGTGCTTAAAGATTTTTGCCTTTATCTTAAGGTTCCATTGTAATATGTTTTGCTGGATATAATGAACCTTAATGACTTGATATCCGTATTGAGTTTGTATGTAAGGTCAATCCTTGGTGCACATGATATGGTAATCTGACCCTTGTTGACTAGTATCATATGGTTGTGTGGAGAGCTGGTAGTTCGTCGCGGCGCCGCAATAGTGCTGATCCGAGTGTATATAAGCAGCAAGCTCAAGCCGAGGTAGTTAGTTGATGAGTTGACAGCGACCAGAGGAGAACCTGAGAGACTCTCCTCTCCCCATAACCTTCCTGGGCTTGATGCTGGCCTTTGGCCGAGACACTTTGGCAGACCCAAACACGTGGTCGGGGCTGATATGAGCCAATGGGGTTACCTTCCGAATTTCTAGTGTACCAAGCAGAAGAAACAGCATCTTTCTGCGGAAATCGGCAGGAACGCAAATCGGGTGGGTGCCGAAGTCACAATCGGGATCATTCAGGAAGGCAGCAGCGTGTTCGTGCGGAAATCGGAATTTCTTGCAGTGGAACTGCTTTCGGAGCGATAATTGTTGAATTTTCATGTTTGGGGAAGACGAAAAAATGTTTATTTTTTCTTACTGTGTTGTGGGTACGCACCTATCCTGAATGCACGCCGCTGGAAATTAGTTAGCCGCAATGGGTAAACTTGCACCCCAACACCGCTTTCCCTAAGGGTGTTGCAACACACACTGGCAATACACGTGAAGAAAACGTAAGAATTTCTGCAACTCAACTGGATAAAGTCTTTGACTCACTGGAACGTCACTTGACAGATGAATGTCACAAACTAAGCCCTTTTCCATGCCAGGCCTCTCTGAAAACACCTTACTATGTGCAATAAATACCTCAAATAATTCGGCTCTTTGTTCTTAGCCAATAATTCACTGGAGTCAATCTTCTCTCTTATATCCTCTAGTGGTGTAGCCCATTTATCGTAGCTAGCTTCAATCCTCCGGATGCTCATCTGCTTATCAACGGAATCATCATCATCTAGCTTTTGCTCAATTGGCTCTCCATCCACCATTAAATACAACTTTTTATGCTTGAGATTGATCTCTGCATCATATTTCTGCAGGAATGAATAACCCAATAATAAGTCTGAAGGCAAATCCTTCACAACAAAAGTTTCTAAAGGTATGGTGCTCTCAGCAATTTCCAGCACGATTCTGTGTTTTCCCACGACTCGAGTTGGACTTTTTCCAGCGAAATCAATAAGTCGCACCTCTGTAGTAGCTTGTAACATGGCCCCTGACAAATTTTGCTTTATTTTCTTCCAAATATCTAGACTCAGAACAGATATTTCAGCTACAGTGTCCACTATACAAGTCATATCAACATTTGCTACACGTGCCTTGAACTCAGGCGGTCCTAAGTTTTTAGACTGACTAGCCTGACACAAATTGTAAACAAACTCACTCTCTTCATGATGATAACAAACACCAGTTTCAGATCATTATTTACAGACTGGGTAATATTTTCTGCAGGCCCCCGGTTCTATCCGAAACTGTCAGACATCAGAAGGGGACGTTTCTATGCCAGGCGTGGGGTAAAATCCCGCACCTGGTCGAGATTTGCTCCATTCTCCCAGCAAAAATTGCTGGTCAGCTCGATGCTCTGTTGCTGCTCGTTACTAGGGTATGACACTGAAGCGTCGGTGTGTAAGCCACTGCTCGCCCGTTGCAATCGTGGAGAGCTACGACCTTCCCTCAAAGGTTCACTGTGCTCTGGTGAAGATAAACGGTTCTCAGTTCGTGGTCTCTCACAAGGTTCGTATCTGGCAGCAGCATACTCACGTCTCTGTCTATTTTGACGATAATGATTGCCATTTCTATATGGACCTGCAGAGCGATTTTCACGGTAATTATTCTGCCTCTGGACCATACGAACCCTTGGGTTTCTGTTTACAGAGTTGCCTGGAATATCTCGGTTGTTCTGTGAGTAGGATTCTCGTTCCACCACGCAGTTCGCCAAGCATCCTGCTCTTAAGCTTGATCGTATCTCTTAACAAAATCTGCAAGCAAATCAACAGTTACGGGAGCGTGGGCCATACACAATTGCTTCACTCTATAAGGTAATTGGCCGATTATGAGGTTTACCACTTCCTGCTCTATGTAGTGGCTACTCAGGTTTCGGTAAGTAGAGTATACAGACCAAGCATATTTTTCCAAACTATTGTTATTGTTTTTGTTGTACCGTTTGGCCCTAACAGATGCCAACTCCCTTTCTTTTGCCTCTGAAGAAGCAAAACACACCTTAAAATTAACTTACGCAAGCATGCACACTTCCCATGGACAAGGTATTCTCCGTTGACAAGTGATAGTAAGTATCGTAGACTAGAGGGAATGGTAAAACTTCGATACGGTCCCAACGGATTTCTTCATTTTTACACAAGAAACTACTTACGGGAATGAGTTTCTGTAGCATTCTTAGTTCCTGGAGGTATTTTCATTCATTGTGGAATCTATTTCACCGGGAAATCATGTATTTTTGAACAGAAAAGCTCTCAGACGCACAATTGTCGTTCCATTCATTTCCTTGCATTACGTGAACCAAATGTTGCGAATGTTTGATGACGTAACTCCCTGTCAGTGTTTCCAACCACACTGTTTTTTGCTAGAATATGACAATTTTAACTATGTTTGCCTAACGCAACCGAACCTAACCTTGCCGTGCATGGTTTTTTGGGGTAAGCGTGCGTGTTCGTGGAAGGTGTTTTGTGTGATGTGGGAATGTTTCATAGTGGAAATTAATTCTCCGACAGACAATAGCCTTTGGCGCGTACACCTTCGTACATCATCACGTGTCGTGATTGTGTTTTGTTCATGTTCATTGGGTATCCAGTGTTTCGAATTGTCTGTGTTTGCAACGAAAGTTAGAAACATGACGTGTTGTGGATGCGTGGTGAAATTCGTACCGCGTGTGGAAGATCCAGGGGATTTTTTAATTTAATTGATAACGGGATCGTGAAGGAAGGAAAGGAATGTCGAAAATGTGGCAATGAATGTAAGCTACTTGTTAGAAGGAATGGCCTGTGGGTATATGCCTAATATAACGTATCCTGGAAACAGATTTCTTCAAATTTAAAAGTTTGAGGCTCATTTGGGGAAAGGTAACTCCAGCCAATTTCTAACATGCCTTTAACAGGGACTCTATAGAGAAAGCTGGGGAGCCGGAGTGGAGGCGGGGCCATGTTAGCGGTTCGGAGGGGAGCCCGGAATCCGCAGGAAATTTGGACTCAAAAATTTCAAACGAAAATAATTTCTTCGCAGGTATTTCTTGGGTTCCGAAGGTTGAAACACTGCATAACGAATGAAAATCGACAAAACACAAGCAAGAAGGTGTATGCGCCATATTGTCTCTCAGGCAAGTGAAAAAACTATGAGAAAGAAGTACTCGTAATGTGAAAAATTGCAATTACTTTGATGAAAAAAAAGTCAATACACCTTAAGGAATGTTCCGCGGAGCAGATAGGTAAGTACGAATGTCAAAAATTGACAAAACGAAGAAGTTATAGGTGTCCGAAGGATAGCAAATTATTACCGAAAATTTTAAGTAATCGCTAAAACTCCGCAGTATGTGTTAATAGACGCAAATCGAAATCCAACCATGTAAAAATTGCATCCGTAGCATGATGAAATCGCAATAAAACAAAAGGAACTTGAGCCAAATACTCTGAAGCATGTGTTAACTGATAGAAATCGAACCATGTAAAAAATTCCTGTACACAATGATAAACTTACAATTAAACAATAGGAACTTGAGCCGGGGAAGCCACTGTCACTGTTGAATTCCGTCATACATTATATGGTAACATTTAAAATAATTACGGACATTCATTTTTATGGAAAATCTACTTAATTACGGACACTAAGCTTTATGCAAAATGAACAAATCGGTTGAGGAACGCAGTATTCCTTACTTTTCCCAAAGGTAATCCTGTATTCGATGCAATTAAGTTCAATGGTTTAGGTCCCCACTTAAAAAGATTGTATCCCACTTTTTGTACGATCTCCCCGAAGTACTCCTGAAGTATTAGTGAGCATAATTTCCCAAACTGGGACGACATTCTTAGAATGTATAAACAAAATTTAAACCATTTCCAACGCAATGCAACAGGTGATCTAGCACAGATTACTATACTGCTTGCTACACTACCACAACCACAGTGACCACAGACTATGCACATACGAACGATGTTCTTCTCCTTCTTCTTTTTAGCGATGGATGTGCTTGACGTCATTATTAACTTCCGGCTTGCCGAATAGACCGGAAGACCGTACTTGAAGCGTACACGTTTCGAAGGCGGTTTCGCAGTCCAGTCTTGAAGACTTAATTGGAAGCGTATATATTTCGAATTGTACTTCGACCGTAGCACCAAATACGCCAATCGGGATCCGGGATCCGACTTTTCGGGATCCTCCACAACCTAACCATCACGATGGAAATCACATATCATTTTAAAAAGGTTCTTATATCTTCACTAATGTCCAAAATTAAAGCAACAAACGGAAATTCTTTCACGTTTGTCCATTTGAACACATAATACGATCAGGTAATAGTAATATTTTTGATGTCATAGACAACTGGTTTAAGATAGAAAATAAACTAACCTAACCTTAATGTGCCAGGATTCAGGGGTGCACATCCCCTCGAAGGCCAATGGCGCATCCCCCCAAAATCATGTCATGTGTTTCCCCCAAATCATATCACTCGCGCCCTTAAACCATATCGTAATCCGCACAAAATATTTAATTACGACAGCGTGTCTATCGAAAGTAACTTTTCCCTTAGCTTTACTGAACATTATAATTGATCTGCCCCTCCTCCCTAAACAGGGGTGCCATGACTCAAGACCACCCCTAAAATCGTTCATCATAATCGAGAATATCGCATGGATCCCACTTTATACTGTAGGTTCAATCCCGATTAGCCTTAGAGTCCATAAAGTGGGCTTAAAACACCAAAGCAATCAATCAATCGAGAATATCGCTTGTCTTGTAATGGAGCATTAGTATAAAAATTTCATATTCATCTCATTAAAGCTCCAAACACACATCGCAGCGCGAGCAAGAAAATTTTTACATCCATTTCTTTGCAGGCTTTGAAGAATATTAATTTAATGGGGGTGTCAATACTTTCTTAAGATCCCGAGATATTTAGTCTTTTCCTTTTCCAGCTTTTTCTTTGGCACATTCGGTGTCGAAAACGTGTGGATGCCTTTCGCTAAATACAGTCTCCAAAATGTAATGTTCGAACTCTCTCTCAACTACAGAAATCCCTTGACAATCTAAGATTTAACACTTTATCAAGAGCTTTCTATCTCCCCCTTTAAATTTCATACTCAATCCTACAACCAAAATTTCCATGTCAATTTTAGACTTACTGTTAATATTGAAGAGTAGATATTGCCTCCTCCAAAAAATTCTCAGTCTCCACACCGGAATTTCCGCAACAGTCTAAGACAATAGTAATACACAAGAATTGGATATCCCCTTCAATTTAATGCCCAATCCCCCTCTAACTAAAGTAGTCGTCATAATCTAAGACCTAGAGTTGGATACTGTCCCCCCAAAGTTTTATTCACAATCCCCATCAGAACCCACGTGTCAATTAAGGCCTATAGCCTGACAAGTTAAGTCCCGATATGCGCAGATCGCTGCGGAGCAGTTCCTATTACGTCATCCTCCCCACCACTCTTCTACTCACTGGTCTGGCGTTGAGAGTACCAGTGGTGCCAACTCAGCAAAGTTAAGCTAAAACAAATATGACAAACAATTTTCACTGTTTAGCGTGACGGTGCATGCAGGCTCCTATTATATCAGTGGTTCATTTTATTTAATCTGGCCTTTGAAAATGCGTGCGGTGCGCCGATCGTAAACTGTAGTATTACGCACGTGCGTTAAGGTTCATAACGAAGAGAAACTACAGGGCGAATTACTTTCTGAATTTTCTGAATGCGACATCGAGCAGTGGCCAGGTTTTTTTTTTTAGAAAAAAAAAAAAACTAGTGGGGTGGTGGTGGTTCGTTTGTTTATCGTAGTACAACAATCACTACGAGAAGGCAATCTGATAAAACGCTTTGCCTGTGTTCTTTTCTAAAGCATTGAAATGTTCATGCTCTTTACTCTTGGCTGCAAGATTCTTACTTTGAAAGAGATGGACTTAAGGACGAGCGTGTAGATGAACTGATAATTAGACTTGGTGAAGCCGATTCAGGCACGGACACAGATTCATCGGTAGACACAGACTCGGATGAGTGGGAGAGTGAAACTGAGGAAGGAGAACTGGAAAACATTTAGAAGGTGAGCTCAGTTCTATCGTTTATATATTTTTCATTTTTCTATCGTTTTATTTCATACATTTCTTATGCTGGTAAGAAATATCCCTAATATAACTTAATTCATTTAAGGTTTAAAGGGAAAATATCAAAATGTATTTAGAATTTAGCGTAATCAATAGGTAGCGTAGGCGAGGGGATACTAATTCATGCCTTTCACATTCAAATTTCGTTGAAAATTCTCAGACGATTCCCCTCCCTCCAGGTTGCAACACTGCGAACGAACGTCGCCGCAGACAATGGAGTGGGGAAGTGTGATGTGAGGTGCGCAAACAATGGATTGCAGCGTCTTGTTTTTAAACTTGTCAAGTTATAATATATAGGAGTTCGATGTTCGATACCGCCCCCCCCTTCGATAATGCCCTAAACACTTCCATTTCTTCATCTAATAGATTAAATATGGTGCATTTAAGGTGTAAAATTTTTACATATATTTTGGAAAAGGTATAAATGTTGAATTTTATATTATTTGAAGGGAAAAAAATCCCCCCAAATCTTGATGGCGCAAACTGCTCCATAAAACCTCCTTGTGGGCACCCCTGCCAGGATTTATCAACAAAAAAAATCACGATAGCAACAGGTTAAACTAGGCAAATTTATGAACAAAAAAAATCACACGAGGAAAGGATTTCTGTTTGTTGCTTTAATTTTGGACACTAGTATACATTTCCATCATTTTCACACAATGGAACTACATAGGGTGACCAGATATTTGTTGACCAAAAAGAGTATAGTCTATAGGTTGAAGGTGCGCATGCATTTTGGTCTTTCACGGGGTCCGCAAAAATCCCACGCGATTTCTTGACAGTCTAATTATCCTGGAAATTATGCAAAATTAAAACTTCCTTTTTATTTTACACTAATTTTGTACAAAAAACTATATTTTGTGACTACATAATATCTATTTTAATATTATGATGCAATTCTTGAATATTCTAAAGCAAATTTCTTGGAATGTTGATGCATATAATTGGAGGAGAATATTTACACACCAATATTGATCAATATTTTGAACAAATTTAATTATTGCAATTTTCAAGTATCAGTATCTGTATCGGTGGGAATCGGTAAGAGTATCGGCATCGGTATCGGTTCAAAGTGGTATCGGCTCAGCCCTAATAATTATCATTAAATTCCGATGAATTTGAAATATGTTTTGCTTGTTGATGGAATATGAAAATGATTTTTGAAATTGTTCATAGGAAATTCTTGAGTCAACGAGTAAATACTTCAGTTTGTTGACATCTTGACGTTTTCCGTTCTGTGGATTTTAAGGCATTTTTACGCGTAAAATAATGAATGAAATTAAATAGCAAGGAAAAGAGTATATTTGGAGATTTTTGCAAATTGAAAAGAGTATAGAGTATATGAACCTCTAAAAGAGTATAATACTCTTAAAAAGAGTATGTCTGGTCACCCTAGAACTACAACTGGCCGACTTTAGACTTGCATGATTTCAAACAAATGAATAAGAAGCACACAAGGGAAGTACGAAGTAGCCTATGCATTCTCGGGTCCTGCACGCTAAAGACTCGAATGTTCTTTTAATTGGAGTTTTCGAACTGCACTACGTGACGTCACTTCCTACAAGACCGTATTTCAAACCTATTTTTGAACCTTTCGTACAGAGCTGATGAATGGGAAACCACCACAAATTTTCTGTGTCTGCTGAAGCTCGAGTTTTCTGCGCTACACTCCTCCTGTATTTAATTGGTGTAATCATTATAGATGGTTATTTTTATAAATACTGTAATACCGAATTTCAGTTATTATTATTAATAATTATTTGTTCCCAAGCTTGTATTGAGGATGTGTGCTAAGAATATACATTCTAAATCAAAATTATAAAAATAAGTAAATAATGCTATATGCATATTTTTACGTTCTTACATCAACAGGGGCGACATGATTCTATAGGAGAGGTTCTTGTTTCTTCATTTCCCCATTTCTATTCGCATATTTATGTAATTACTAATTAGGGTTATCATATCACGGTAATGGAAATATATAAATCCCTGTAGATCACGGGGCAAGGCTCGAGGGAGGACACCCCTCCCCCACATTTTCATGTTTATTAAAATGTACAATGGTAGAAGAAATTTTTAAAACCCTTTTGGAACCTAATGTTCATGTTCTGTCCTCCCCCCCCCTTTCCCAAAGTTAGGCCCAAGTTACACTAGTGATGGAACATAGAGGTGGAATTATGTTGATTTCATGAAATGCATGAAAGATAAATTAATTCCCCTCGAAATATATTTCTAGATACGTCATTGCAAGCTTCGTCGTTGTGTGAACAGTTTCTGTAATTTTCTCTGTTGTTCAGTTTTAAACTCATTCAGCAAGTTCGTATGGCTGTATGTACAATTCTCATTGCAAGAAAACAGAATCTAAGGCCGTGTCCCAAAGATGCAAGACCGTACTTGAAGCGAGCATCCTCCGAGTATGGTCTTGGAGTGCGGTCTTGAAGTCGTGGACTGGAAGTGAAAGTCTTTCGAATTGCACTTCGACTGCAGCGCCAAATACGATCAGTAGATAAAGCTGAGTACTCGTTGTTTTCCCCACGTTATAAACACTTGTTTTTACCACAGAAATCACGTTGCATTTTCAAATGTTCGTACACATACACTTCCACACATTAGAAGCACTTTAACCAACAACTTGCTGACCCATAACGTATATTTAACCTGTGTTGCTGACTTTCTACCTCCGCGATTTTAAACAAACGAACAACGAGTGTGGAAATTACGTGACCGAGTCAGCTTCCATCTGCACTGCTAGATATGCACTTGCATACTCCTGTACTTGGCGCTTTCGAACTGTACTAGGTGACGTCACTTCCGCCAAAACCATGCTTCAAGTACGTACTTCGTACCTTTCGGACAGAGCCTATAATTTCTTTTCTTCTTAAAATCGGCGCTATCTAAAATAACAATGAAACAAGCGACTCTGTGTTGTGTAAGGATAGGAGCCAGGTCTTGCCGCGAGAAATTGACCAAATGCAATGGATGGGCGAAGCCAAGAAAACGCAACGAGAAATGGGTGACCTTGATTTTCCAGCTGCAAGTGTGCAACTGTTTGACTCCAGATTTTGGCAAATCGCAGCGTCTCGCCAACGGCAAGAGAGCATTTCCCTCTCGTTTTCTTTGTAAATGGATGACCCACTTAAGTGAAGGGTTAGTTGAAAAGCGTGGGGCAATAGACCAATTTAAAATAAACCTCATTTTCTAATAAGTATGCAACTATTGGTCAAATTTTCTATATTACTCCACTTTCTTTCCTACTAGCTTTTCTCCAAATTCGGACCCACCAGCAACCGCTGAGAATCTGTGAAGCAAGGTGGTGCATGACGGTAGAGAAAAGGAGAAGGCGAGCGTGGAGAGGGGGAGCAAAACAGTGCGCGCTGCTGCAAAAGGCTGGTAGCTGCAACAGCATTTTTCTCTTCTTGCACTCACTCACTTCTCCTCTCACGCGGTCATTGGTCGAGGTCTCTCGAGTCACTACTTGAGCCAGGCCCGTACCCAGAATTTCTTTGAGGGGGAACCAGATTCATAGGTGTATCTAGAATTTTTTGTAAACATGTGCCGTAATGCTGTAAACACACACACACACAATCACACACACACACACACACACACACACACACACACATTTTATGGGGTAGGGTGTGTAGAAAGTAGATAAAGTACTGGAGACATATTTCGTTTCACACATATTGATGCTCATGGACGTCCGCAGGATTTTTTCCAGGGAGGGGCAAGGAAGATATTTTTTTCCAGGGGGGGCAAACAAGTCACATTTTCCCCAAATATAGTGTTGTTCCCTAAAAAAACATTGCTTAAATTTGAATTTATGGTGTTCATGCAATAATTAACACACATTATTGTGGCTAAAATGAAATTATATGTGTGAAATACATAATTTTTGGTTGACTTTAATATTCCAGGGGGGGCCACGGCCCCCCTTGCCTCCCCCTTCCGGACGCCCATGTTGATGCTACACAATCGTTGGTTGACTTCTGTATGTTTATGTATGATATTAATATACTCTTATCACCTTTTGCTAATTTCGAAGCTACGAATCCTCGAAGAATGACATTTTCTAACCTATATGTATGCAACCACATAACAAAAATTAACGGTTGACACTAACATTTACTCCCGCCAAGAGAACAAAAATAACTATAGTATTATACGGATATACTATACTAATCTGTGCAGGAAATCTTTTTCATTCAAGCGCATGAGCAACATATGTTTGTGCGGTGATAGATCAAAGGTTCACATCCATTTTGCAAAATCAAAGTTCCTGATTTTTCTGCTATCACTTAAAAGTAAGAACAATCTTCAAGGGGTTTATTTCCTCTTCGGGTTTATTTCCCATACATTAAGGACCAAGACAGAGGTGTTCCAACCGTTAGGGCTTCAGGCAAGCAGGGGGCCCTGGTTCAATTTCTTGCGTGGTCATCTCGCGAAACTTTCCATCGATGTTCCTGCATAAGCGACTCTGGTACTCACCAAGTCTTACACCAGTACCGAAGGGATGCGGTTGGAGTGTGGTAGTGATCTTCACTCTGTCAGAGATCAGAATGTGTTTTCATGGCACTGTGCAATGTACGGGGTGAACAGCTATTAAGGAGGTGAGCCACGAAGGTCCCTCATGATCTTGTTTATATTTTATATTCAATCAGAACAAAACTTTCCTCTCGGTCCATATATATATACATATACACACCTCATCGTGTTGTTAGACTCTTACGGACCTAATTTATAAAAGTGTGTTCCCTTTTCAAACATTCATCTACAATTCTGTGCGAGCGTGTGAAAACAAGATACATTTTAGCAGTGGAGCAGGAACGTTTTCCCTTTTAGGCGGGTAGGGGACTAACACCAAAAGGTCATACCGCCGGCTACAGTGCAGGTTGCAAAATTTTCCTAATACCCTTTGTGATGGACAAAGTTACGAGCCCTCGAAAAACCCCGCAACATCGGTTCACATCAGCTGAAATATATCACTTCCAAGGCATTATCTATACTGCCTCTCTTCCAATTATTAATTTGTTATTGGAAATTCTACCAATTTTTCTTGCGAGGTATATTAGGCTCCAACTAAATAAAATGCTCAGTATGCCATTGGTTCTTCACAATCTGAGTAAGTACATTTGTGACAGAATTTTAAACAATTTTTAATAATACTAACTTGATTGTTTAAAAATTTCAAAATTCTTCTATTGTAGAAATTTGTCGCTTAGTGACATATGAGATATTGGTGAAATCGATGCTTATTTAGCAAGTGGATTATGTGAAATGAAGTTGTGTGGAATTGATACTTCAGATGCCAGTGTGATACTAGTCGGTTTACGCGTTCGCGGTTTCGACATACGATATTCAAAAACACACACTCAGGCCCAGATGGATTAATAGCCAAGTGTCTATAGGAAGCAAACTTTCGGGGGAAGCTTATTTTTTATAATTTGTATAATACATTTAAAGATAAGTATGTCTTGTGAATAACAAGGTCCCTTCTACAAAGGTGATTTTTCTCACGCCATAAGAGTCTTACTTGACACGTTCCTTTCACTCCTAGATGATATAAGAGCTTCCACGCATAGGCGTCGAAAGAGAGGAAGGGGGTTAAATAGGTCCGTCGCCCTTTCCTGGAAATTGGCATCGTTCATTTCAAGTTGCAAAAAATCATAAAGCTTGTTAATTTTATTGTTAATAACGGAAATGAAATTCAGTTATTATTAGAATAGAATAACTACATGTAAAATGCCTTACATAAGAAAATAAGTAAAATACACGGACCAGTTCATGTTTTTGTATTCTACCATTAAAACCAAGAACAAATTGTTTCACAGTTTCCAAAATTCCAAAAATTAGAATTTTATGCGAGAGGTGACACAAAATTAACACTATGGCTAAAGTTTGTTTCTAAGTTTGAATGCTTGTTTCTTGCGAGGTGTGTTAAAGTTAATAACAAAATAAAATAACTATGCATTTCAATAAATCGACTGCATAAAATGTAGTAATAATTTTAAGAAAAGAGTGTTGCATTGTGGTAAAATTGGCCGCAAACATGGCAGCTCTGCGCATCCTGACGTTACATGAAACCCACCTTGGGTTAATAAGCATAAATAATCTGTTAAATTCGGGTCTAGTTTCTGTTGATTCTATTTTACGTTCCTTTTATTTTTTATTTTTCTACTTACTCGATACTATAACATTATAAAGTTTATTGGTGAAAGTAAAGCGCCTTGTGTTAAACCACTTTCTTTTCATCTTAACATGTCTAAGAGTATCCAATGGTAGATTATACTACATGTTTAGTTTCATAGCATACTTCATTTTTTAACCTCTATATGTTCACTGGCAAATTTTAATGTTTTTAATGCTTTTCGCATACTTTATCATAACGAAAGGGGCGTCGAAACTTTTTTCAAAATATGCAGAGATCAAAAATGAAGGGGAGAAAATAACATTAGATTTTAGCTTGAAAATGCTTTGCTTTTCTCGTATCAAGCGTTCTAGGTTTATACAATTTGAGGCAAAATGGAGTCGGGAATATAACTTTCACCAAAACTCTTCCTAATGAAGACATTATTGATAGGGCTAGTCCTAAATCTGGGTCTGTCTACACACATTCGCTCGTAATGAAGAATGCAGTGATGGTAGGAACCATATTCATTGCCAAGGTAAGTTAATGTCTTTGTATTACTCATTTTAAGTATACAAATAATTATTCAGTCCTCTGTCAGCTGAATGCTGAAATCTTACCGTACATTTTATACATAGAAAGAGATCCAACATTTTTATCTTTTCGATATGTTACCACCAAGGTATCTTAAATTACAAGAAGGAGTCGATGATTGTAAATCAATTTCTTCAGTGTCACGGTTAGAAAACCGTGGCTGCCGTAGATACTTTTGTCGTGGAATAAAATATCATCCAATCAAACCAAAATTGTAATAGGAAGAACTGGAGTGTTTGCAAACATTAAAATTCTTCAGAATTTATTTCGAACTCGCGAATAAATTAGTCATTTACTTCAATTAAACTTTCCACGCATTCCCAGAACCTCATGTTTCTATTATTTTCCAAAAATTATGTACGTACAGAAATATTATAATTATTATTTTACTTTTGTACACAACATTTATTTCTTAAAACCGTGTTTGGATTCATGTGCCCTTCCCGCGCTTGCTAAACGCTGATGTTCATGCAGAGACCTCGCCAAATTGATGTGACAGTTAACACATCTTGCTGCCATATTAGCTGTTTTTTAACTTCTAAATCATATTTCATAGTGGGCTCATTACTCAAAATATTAATACTTTTATCTTAGTCACTTATCCAAAATTTCAATGCTATATAAGTTACAGTTAAATAGTAATTCTATTTTTAAAGTTTTAATTACAAAACTTATTAGTATACATGGCAGGTATGTCGATTTTTCGAAAAGTGCGTGATATTAAAACATTGAATAACTTATCTTATGTTCCTGCCTTAAATATAAAATTTAATCAGTTTTAGTATCGTGTATATTGTTTTGGATGACGAAGTAACAATTTTGACACGTACAAAATGTTTTATATTAGAAAAAAATGTTAATTTCAGCAAAATAAGGAAGGTATTCATAGTATAGGTGCAACCACAATTTAATCACAGAATATAAAACAGACTGGTGGTATGAGAAATTTCACGTAACCTACGAAAATTCCTAAAATTGTAATATTGTCCTATCTCATTAACTGTTATTTGTTTATGGTATAAATTTGGCTTTAAAATATGCATTCAACTAACTAACTAACTAACTCTCTAGCCTTCTTAAACCCGAAGGTTCATGGCTGCAGCAACACAGGCCTTCCATGCTTCCCTATTTTGAGCAAGTTCTATATACTCTTTTCCATCCCTACCGATTTCCCTTAGGTCCATCTCAACGTTGTCCCTCCATCTTCGTCTTGGCCTTCCTACAGGTCTCTTACCATCAGGTTTCCCAACAAGAATCCTGTAAACTCCTCGTTCCTCTCCCATTCGTGCCACATGGCCTGCCCACCTAAGTCTTCTTGATTTAATTATTCTAATAATATCTGGACATGAATACAAATTATGTAGTTCTAAATTATGTAACCTTCTCCACTCACCTGTCTCCTCATCCCTTTTAGGTCCAAATATTTTCCTAAGGATCTTATTTTCAAATACTCTCAATTTATGTTCCTCTTTCAATGTAAGGGACCAAGTTTCACATGCATATAATACTACAGGCAAAATTACTGTTTTGTATATTTTAACTTTCAGTTTCTTAGATATTAAACGAGAAGACAAAAGTTTATGAAGAGAGAAGTAACATGCATTTCCTGAATTAAGCCTACTTTTTATTTCCTCTTTAATATAATTTTCATTTGTTAATATTACTCCTAAGTATTTGAATTTGGAAACTGGTTCAAACGAGTTGTTATCAATAATTAGATTTTGATTATTACCTAACACTTGGTTTCGGCCTGTAAGCATATATTTAGTTTTCTCTTTGTTAACTTCCAAACCTATCTCTTTAGCAGTTTTGAAAAATATTTTAGCATTATTCTTAATTGTATTCACATCATCCCCCAGTAAGTCTACATCATCTGCATATGCTAACAACTGAGTCACACCATTTAATTTTAGTCCTTCTTTAGTTTCTTTTACCTTCCTAACAGCATATTCTAAGGCAAAATTAAAGAGCAATGGAGATAATGCATCTCCTTGTTTTAACCCATCATGAATTGTAAATTTGTCAGACATATTAATACCCACACGAATTTTACTTTCTGTTTCACTGGTGCATACTTTTATCATACTAACAAGCTTCTTAGGTATTCCAAACTCAACTAATATATTATATAGTTTATCTCTTTTGACTGAATCATATGCTTTTTTGAAATCAATGAATAGCTGATGGACATTTTGATTATATTCCCACTTTTTTTCAAGTGTCTGTCTGATGTGAAAAATTTGATCTGTAGTTGATCTGTTACGTTTAAATCCACATTGATAATCACCTATAATTTCATTAGCATATGGGGTTAGTCTTGTTAAAAGAATGTTAGATAATATTTTATATGTTGTTGAGAGTAGAGAAATTCCACGGTAATTATTGCAGTTCATTTTATCACCTTTTTTAAACACAGGAACAATTATGGATTCTTTCCACTGTTGAGGGATTTCTTCTTTATTCCATATTAAACAGATTAATTTATGAATTTGATACATTAATGAATTTCCACCATATTTAATTAACTCAGCTGGTATTAAATCAATGCCACGTGCTTTGTTATTCTTTAGCCTTTTAATAGCATCTTTAACTTCAGTCAAGTTGGGTTCTGGAACTAAAGGTTCTGCTGTGTGTACTTCATTCACTTCTGATTTATCTCCTACATGGACATTTAAAAGGTCATTAAAGTAGTTCTTCCATCTATTTAGAATATCACTTGGGTCAGCTAGAAAATCACCGTCTTTATCTTTTATCAAGTTTACTTTAGGTTGCCACCCCTTTCTAAATTCATTTACACCTTTATATAAATCTCTGATATTTTTATTTTTGCTGTTTGTTTCAATTTCGTTAATTTTGGTTTTCAAGTAATCTCTTTTTTTACTTCTAAACGTGCGGTTAACTTCTCGCTTTATTCTATTATAATTGTTTAGATTTGTATCATCAGAGTTATTTAACCACCTAAGTCTAGCCTGATTTCTTATTTCTATTAGATTATGACATTCATTATCAAACCATGGCTTACTTTTTCTCGGTTTATGGTATCCTATACTTTCTTTAGCTGCTGATTCTATTGCATTACGTATGTGCTCCCAATTCTTATTTACGTCTGTTTCATTTATATTTTCATTTTCATTTATATGCATTCAAATCAATTTCAATTGAATTGTATGGCCAGTTACGTTCTTCCTGTCTTCAATATGTAAGTGCTCAAATATGTATGTGCACCACTATTTTTCTCATACTTGGAAATTGAATAAGCAATGATAAGATTTGTCAACATTGATCTGGAGTCTCTTTATAGAAATGAACATGACATTAAGAACCATGAGAAAATGCGCTTTTTCTTTTTGACCAATATCCAAGAAAATAACAGCGTAAAGATGTGTCAGTTGCACTGAAAGATTCGCCAAAGTATTGTTAGAGAAACTAAAGTGCAATCATAAAGAACGATGCTCTACCACCCGAAAAGAATGGACTTTCACATTTGCTAAACTAGGCCAGCAAAGCACCATCTTCGAACAGAACAGGTTAAGTATTAATCTATTGCCATCCATACGAATACTTGAAAACATTCTGGTGCACATTTAAAGTTATTTTATTGACGAGTGCTAACCTTCAGCAATAATATTTTTACTGTTTGGACTTTGCCTAAGGAATAAAATATAAACTGAAATAATGGACATCAAATCAATGTAAAATAAGGAACATTAATGCCTGGAAGTTAAAGTACGATATATAAATATATCTCATTAATTTGATATATACATGACAATACGAGTAGCATTTGTTTCATATGATTTATGTAATGTTGAAAAACTTGAATACATGAGTTTTATCATTTCAAGATGGTTTAAAATGTTGTTATAAGTAGACTCAGATAAAATCATAAAGAAGACCTTGTGATTACAAATTTTGAGTGCGCTATTTGATTCAGTGATAAGATTTGTACAGTTATGTTAATGTGCCTTATATCACGAGATATATATTGTTTAATACTGTCCTCCATTATTTGCAATATCATTCTTTTGGAAAAGGCATTTGGTTGTTAATTCAATTAGTTGGTTTCGTTCCTTTTATTTTATCTTACTTAATCAGATGCCATTCCATTAATGAGAGGAAAATTGAAATGCTATGAATCTGTCCAAATATAAGATTCAAAATATTCTTGCACAATTTTTCTAAAAGTAATAATTGAAACTAATACGGTCGCCACTCTTGAATTGTTCTATAACATAGGAGTGGGGAGACTCAAAGATAGCTATCTCATAGGATGTCTTTTAAATTGAAAGTAAAGCATCACCGACTCAGATGAGATCAGAACAATCTTGCGAACATTATTATTGAGAATTTTACACGGTTCCCCATATTGCCACGAACGGGAACAGAAATTCTAGTGTGTCTGAGGAAAATTAAATGCGAAGTTGTAACTTACTACCGGCTGTGAAGGAACACAAGCTATTGGCCGGGATGGGGGGAAACTTCAGAAGTTTCTTCAGAAATGCAAAAACAATGTTATTCCATACACTCCTACAATTTGAAGAAGATGCAATCTCGCCATGAGGGGTTCATGAGGGTGATTGCTTTTCGTCAAGATTGAGAAGAAATCAATCATGCCTCAGTCTTTACTAAATGTTACTCGAAAAACGACAAAATTTATTTCAACCTTGAGAAATAGCTTTCTTTAAAAATTATACCGGGTGTCCCAGAAGTCTTTCCCTGATTACAAACTTTATTCATATCCGCTATATGCAAGGTAGAGATGTGAAAGTGGTGCCAAATTGTTGGAAAACTAACCAAGTTTTTTGTTGCAGGTTTGAGTAACGTGGCTGTAGTGTAGCAGTGCCAGTGACTGGTGTCACTGGTGTCATTTGTCCCGGTGTTCCGAATAGTTTCTTCGGGATGCACAAATGTTCTGGAATCGGGTGGGAAAGAAGACTATACTTTCCTGAACTTTTTTATATTTAAATGTGTGGACGTAATTTCAAAATGCTCATTTTACAAAACAATCTAACTCTACATTGAACCACTACCTCTCCATAATACGTACAAGAGTTAACGAGATACAGACGGTATTGCAAACATCTTTGACTTCACGATGGCACCGCGGTCTGCTAGCAGTGCTGAATTTTAGTTACGATTCTCTTCCATTGTATACTAACCTGCTTACTATAAAGAGTCAGTGCTTACTGCTTGGGTGCCTACAGTAGCGTAGGAACGTTTTTCATTTGGGGGGGTACAGAATTCAGCCCCCCCCACACACATACATACTACTTCACAGGTATACCTAGTTATAATGTGAAGGTATGGGAAATATTCCATTTTAGAACAGCACGAATTTCCTATTCTCAATGCAAAATTTGCATAAATAATTCCTTTGATTTTCTTAGAATTTATGGTTAATTTAGAATCAGATTTTAAGACCAGATAACAATTCCGATACGTATAAAGCTCTGGACCTTGTTCTGGGCACATTTTGAATTTAACGGAACTGAAAATCAGGAGTTCGAAATGTGAAAATTGGAATAAAGATACATCTATTCATTTTAATGCAGGGCGAGATTAAAGGGGGTGAGGAGGATTCCTCACTCCTCAATCTTGAGCCATCCCAACCAGGAATAATCTCACCCACTCGATATAGAAACCACATTATTGAATATATCATACAGAGTTCCACTTCAGTTCAGTCCATTCTAATGACTCTAATACCTAATGACGCTCTTCAAGCACTGAAAGTAATATCATTCAGCACATATACAAAACCGAAATCCTTCAGATCTCAGAGCAACCAAGGGAAACCATACGCTCGAAAGTTTTTTCTTCTATTCAATCTTTGGTGGACAATATGAAGAGCCGGCCAAGGTTTCTTTTCGTATGTAGTAGTATTAAATGTAGATGCATGCGTGTGTTTTAGGGTGACATGTCAATTCCTCGTTTATATGAAAAGGTGAACTTTAATGTAAGCAAAAGCTTGTGCGCGTCACAGTTAAAGATTATCGTATACAAAGAAAGTCCAAAACACATTCCCACCTCACGGGCTATTTGTGAGTGTCCATCAATTTCATCACATGATCACTCATCCTCACCTTCGCGATTAGCCAAAAGTGACAGAAATTCGAAGTAACATAAACCAAATCAATCAATCCAACATTCCCACCTCACTCAAAGACATTGTGAATCCAGTCCAAAATCTACCAATATCTACAGCTCAATGCGAAATAAACCTTACCCTAACTGATTAGAGAAATAATTTAGAACTTCCTACTTCTCCTTTCCTTAGACCCCCAGCACATTGCTTTCATGCAGAAAAATCTGCAAGAAATTGGATCAAGTCTAAGTATCACAGTGCCCTTGACAAGCCATCTGGCAAACCAGAGAGTCTAATTTATCTCGTGCATTCATCTGACTAAGGGCCTCCCCGATGGCGCAGTGGTAGCGTCGTCGCCTTGTAATCAAGGGGTCCCGGGTTCGATACCCGGTGGAGGCACAAGTGGTTCGGATTCCACTTTAAAACTGTAGGTCCAGTCCCGATTAGCCTTACTGTGCATAAAGTGGACTTAAAACACTAACTCAAACCAATTCATCTGACTAATGTAATTTTATTACAGTTTGACTTTAGGGTTTAACTTAAAATGGAGTTGTGTTTGTGTTGCATTCGATATCAAAATTCGATTTTAAGCAATTAATGTCCAATTTTAAGTATACCTAATACATAGGTAAAAATAAGTCCCCTCTGATAAAATCACAAATTGTACCGTTTTAATGTCTAGGAAACATTTCATTTCACCTATGAATGATATCGTGATGCGACGAGTCGAGAATTGTCACAGCATCATCTCGTCTCCTGTGTGATGAGGTCCCTCTTTTCTTGTTTGTGCTTATTTTTGTTTCAGTTTCCACTCAGAAGTTATTAAAACTTATTCTAGATTCACTTCATGCTCAGATAGGATAAGCGGTGCTGTATCTACAGTTTAAATTGGAATCCAAAGGACTGTGCATGTGGGACCCATTAATTACGAGGCGAGATATCTCATCCTGACCAACGAAGTCTTAAGTATAAGCAACACGTACATTGTGTCTCACCACTCAAAGTTTCACAACATATATGTATCATAAAGCAGAAACTTTTCTAAATAACATTTTTCTGCTTTACATCTTGTTTCGACGCTGCGAACCGTCGAAATACGGAATTTTATCCTGAATAGATTAATGACAGGCTCGCAATTGTCACTAATGGTTTAACTTTGCAATTACAATGAACAAAATATATGACTTATTTGAAATATCAATAAGATATACGCTTGGTATGTCTGGATAAGACACATAATAGTTTAAATTTATTTTAAGCAATTCCTTCAAATATGATATCAGAGTTTCGAATGAGATCGTCTCGCTTTGATTTTGCAGACATTTATTTCAGTCTCGTCTCAAAATATGAGAGGAAACACAGATTTTTCTTGTGTTAGTACCATCTTTATTTTTAAAAAAATCTCTTAATATATAGGTTTAAGCATAGTTTTCCGAACACCCTCTAACAAAGTTATGGAAATTATGGGTGAGGTACAGCAGTACATTGTACCCCCAAGTTGGTCTGTCGTGTCTCGTCTCGTTTGTGTAAGTAGTTCGTTTCGGAAAATTCCATTTAAAAAATTCAAAAGAGAGGAGGCCAGTCATATACTCTTTTGATGAAGATTTGTATCTTATATTCGAATCGACGCGACCACTTCTTTAGAAAAGTGTACCCCCCTTACGCAAAGAGCATTCATTGCAGCGTGATTTTCTTAGAGTAAATTTTATTATTCCATACACATTTTAAACAATTTTCATCTCCTTGAAGAGGTTTCCAAGAACGCAGGTCAATGAACTAACTAGTAACAAACACAATGTAGTAGAATAAGTTTTAAATGGTTTGAATTTCTGTTGTAAGGAAGATAATGTTTATAAGTCATAAACAATATACACTTTATTTTATTGAGCGAATTGAAAATAGGTTGTTTTAATAGTAGCGCCTTGGGTCTGTCAAATTATCTAAGGGTGGTACAGGGGGTAAAATTGGATTTACGGACTTAGGGAGTACAGTACCCCCTTCAAAAATTTGGGGGTACAATGTACCCCATCGTTCCTGCACCACTGGGTGCCTATATGTTCAGTCCGCAGTTTTCAAATAAAGTTCCCACACAACGCGTGATGTAAATGACAATTATGTTGTACATATACAACTTTATCGGGTCCAATTCCCCCCACTCCCTAACAAGCTACCGGTCAGTAGTGTCCCGGATTTTCACTTATGCAATATAGGAACCCTAATGGAACCAAGAGTTGAACCCCCTCCCCCTTACGTGAGCTATATATACGCCCATGTTTGAGGGTGAGTGTATTCATTAAAGAATGGCATTGTATGTGAATGAAACAGCTATTTAATACGTTACACGAGTAATTTGACTTTCTTGGTTTGATTTGCGTTAATGCGTGCACTCGTGGCCACGTGGCAAACATCCACACGATGATCATATTCCTACCATAACCGACGAAGCATGTCTGGTGTTATAGCCTGCAGAGCACGTGCTATTCGACTGCGAAGACGCTGGAGGGACGTGCCTAATGGTAATCAAAGGAAGAAATCCCATGTGTCAGATCCGGTGAACAGGGAGGTTATGTGTAACACGGTCAATGCAGCACTGTTCAAGAACACGATTGAGGCGAACTCGTACATTCTAGTGAAAATAAGGATGAGGGGGGCGGTCCGTCCATTTGCAGAATGTAGTCGTAGTAACCAACGTCCAACTGTGGAAAGAACCAGTTTTCCAACATGTTCTGGTAGATGTTGCCAGTCACAGTAGCTTCGGCGCTCAATAAACGTTAACTTTCGGGGTGTCGCGGTAGTACTTTATCACTGCATGTGGCTGCTCGTCCCCACGTATGGACATTGTGACTATTCACCTTGCCAATAATATGAAATGTGGCTTCATCGCTGAAGACGAGCGATAACACGAAACCATCGTCCTCCACCTTCGACTGCATTTCCAAGTAAAAGGGGTTGGTTCCCCATTCCGAAGCCAGCCAAAAAATGTGGTTAACAATGCGTTCTTTCACGAGGTAGAAGCACAAGCCTCGTTTCCAAAGATACCCGCCGACCTCTATGGTGGGGGTGGTTAGTACAGAGTGCTACGACGCCAGGGGCCCCGGGTTCGAATCCCAGCCTGGGCATGGATGTTTGTAAGTGTCCATTCATCAGTTTCATCATATCATCCCTCATTCCCATCTTTGCAAATTAGCCAAAAGTGGCACAAAAATGGAAGTAAAATAAAGCAAATCAAATCAAATGATGTTACTAGGAACCAGATTTCTGTTTCGCAAATCGACTTTTTTTTGTGACACTAACTATGGAATTTCTGCTGTTATATAAAATTTCAGAAGCACATTGCGGGGCCCTTACATCTCGCCCCCCCTCCACATTGCGGGGGTTGCGGGGGCGGCAGCTACACAACTGCTTTGCTTATTTTACGTCCCTTTTCTACTTCTTGAGTAACTTGCGATGAGGCGCCTAATGTAATTTACAAATTACCATACTTTTGTTATTTGTTTTAAAACACATCGATGATTTAAATGGAAGTGTTCACAATTAAGCTGTGAATTGGGGGCGCTTACCCTCTGCCCCCTATGGCACCATCACTGGCTCATGTCCCTACAGATCAAGGAGGAAGTAACAATTCAATGAGCTTTTGCACTGAATTTGAATTTTACACGTGATGGAGGTATATTGGCTGTATTGCCCCTTGACCCCCGCCACTCTTTTTCTAGCAGCGCGGCTATTGTAAAGATGATTTAATATTGATGCATAAGAATCCTTTATTTATTTTCCATTTCATAAGACCATCGGTGGAATATTGAGGGGGTGGTACGTACCGCCCGATCTAGACGTTGATAACTAAGAATACATCGTCATTACTTTATAGCTAGCGGTAATAAACCCCTCCCCCCACACACATCAAAAATTACGCGAAGAAGCAGTTCATTCCGCTTTTGAAGACCTAGCTCCTTGAACGTGGTTTCTAGCTCGATTTAAGGTTCATCGTAGCTCTTTTATAAGGATTCGGTTTGTAAACACTGTCTGCCATACACTGGCTACAAGCTGGCGAGAGAGAACCTGCTATGTTTCGGGTAGGAACAACGTCCCTAACCTGTCAAATAGTATGTACAAAAGTTGGGGTTTTATTGTCTTGTTGACTACAGTGGCTCTTTTCCATTTTCCTGTACTGACACACCGAAATATCCTGAAGTTTATTGAATTGTGCGTGTGAAAAATAGACGCAGGACTTATTTGTATCATGTTGAAACATGAGTGTTGAGAATGAAAGCATATTCTCTTTCTCATTGCAGGATGAAAATCTACGTAGAGACGTTCGGTAAGTACTGAAATTGTATATTGTCATTGTAAGTGGCGTATTTTAATCTAAGGGTTGATAGTTTTTTTTTTTCGTTTTACTGGTCTATATAACGGTGGAAGCGGCTCCGGCGCCTACCCAGCGTCGAATAACATGGGTACCTGGGGGAAACCCTGGGGGGTAAAGGCGGTCAGGGGCGTGATGCTGATCACATCACCCCCACTCACGACCGGATCAAGAAAGTGTGGGGCGTTACCCCCACACCCCCTATACGCCTTCATGGCGTGGTGCTATTCACAGGGGAACACTTTACCTTTTTATATAATGCTTGCGTACAATCGCAGTTTGTGCCTTAGGAATACTGACATGCAGTTAGAAAATCTACTACGTGCTTATCAAACTATGTCATTCCAAGTTCTTGGGAACGATGCAGCCAAGTAATATTAAGAATAATATATATATTTTTTTTTTAAAAAAACGAAAACATTTCAGCTGGAATGGTGTATGGATTCGAATTTTAATTGTCCATCTTAAATACGCAACTGACCATTGTTCTCCATAATTAGGATAGACATCGCTTTTCTTTATTTAAAATATCTAGTAAATCTATCGTGAATCAACAATCAATCAATTATTAGTTTTGATGTAGAAAGTATTTTTGGGCAGTTGAACCACTGTACACCGTCTATAATTACGCGTATGTATAATTTAATAAGTTAATTTTTTTAACTCACAGATTTCGATGTTTTACGTAATACAAAATTGGTTCCAAAGCGCGGAAGACACAAAAGACTAGATATTTGATCCCAAAATATGAATCGCATAAGTAAAAACTTGCCATCTCCGAGTACTTTCGACACTTTTTATAAGTAAAAACCGGTTTTATGCACACTCAAGTAGCTAAAAAATAAAACACGTGCAAAAGATCTCGCCATCAAACTTAGCACTCCTAACTGAACAATAACGTCGAAAATTGCTATCAGCATCAAACCTAACAGTCCTAACCTAACGACGCTAATTTATAAACACCAATAAATCTAACACTCCCAACGATAATTTCACTTCTATTTTGGTTTCATAAGTTTTCAGTTCGTGTTTGATTTAGACCTACTTTATTATACAGGGTGTCATTTTAATGGCGCCCACGGACCACGGAAACGTATAGAGGACATCAAAACAAACAACTTTTTTCAGTAACATTTTTCTCGTTGGAGCGTCGTTTCGGCGCTACAGCCGTTCAAAAAAGCCCGTTTTGCCGCCTGAATGCTGGCAACCACACACAACATTTGATTGCATTTGTGACGTCATATCCCGTCGTGAAGCGATGCGTTACAGGGCTGCCAGGATCACACATATTCTGTGAAAAATGACATAACTACAATCAGCCACATTATGTATCGTAAAACAAAACGAGAAAACACGTTCTGTAACCTAACAGGAAGTAAACAAACGATAAGAAATGGTAGAAAGAAAATAGAATTCAAGTGGAAGTGATCATATCGAATTTTGTATCAGCTTGTATGTCAAATATTTGCAAATCTAGTTACCAAGTTGGCATCTACAATTTAGTCTATCCACTTCGTCCTTCTGATACTAGTTGTCTGTGACACACTGAACAGATGACAAAATAGAAATGAAAGAACTCAAAATTCCAAAGGTAAGCAACACATAATATAATGTATATACAGGGCATTATGAGGCAAGTGACAAAAATGGTTGAAAATACAGGGATGTAAATAGCAGTAAAACAAACTCTACGACGACTGTATTTATCTACGCAGCGGATACACATGTAATAGTTTGCAACTCTGAACAGGGCAGTATATTCGCTACTGATCATCATTATGTGGTTGTAAGCGTTTTAGCCGTAATGTAACAACGTGAACCTCAGATACTTCCGTTATCAGCACAAAGTACCACAAGGCATCTGGACACAACCTGTAGATATCAACCTTGCAACGAGATTTGCAAATATAATTGACATGTAGCTGGGCGTAAACAGCCGCATGTAAGTTGTAAGTACAATAAAAGTTATTGTTGTTGATATTTGACATGTAGGCTGAGACAAAATCCGATATTGACTCTTCATTTTGAATACGTTTTTACCATTTCTCATATCGTTGGTTCACTTTCCCCTTCCCCTGAGATGACTGCTGATCTTCTGGCTGGTAGGCTATAATGTTCGGTTTACTGGACGCGTTTCTCGTTTCGTTTTACAGCTAATAATGTGGTTGGTAGTTTGTCATTTTTCACAAAATTTGTGTGTTCCTTGCAACCCTACCGTGCGCTGTTTCGCCGCAGGAAATGACGTCACAGATACGATCAAATGTTGTGTTGGGTTGCCAGCATCCAGGCGGCAAAACGGTCTTTTTTGAACGGCTGTAGCGTCGAATTGATGCACCAACGAGAAAAATGTTACTGAGAAAAGTTGTTTGTTTTGATGTCCTCTACACGAATCTGTGGTCCGTGGGCGCCATTAAAATGACACCCTGTATAATATATTTGTGGAACGGTAGGCAATGTCTCGTCTGCTGCTGTTGTGGAAGTTCATGTTAGGTGGGATGTAATATCCTTTTAATGGCACTTCCTTGTTATTAAATTTCTGTGGTAACTAGCGTTAATAATTTGCAGTAGATGCCCATATTCACACGTAAATAATTACACCAATCTTTCGTTTCCTGCTGTAGACTGTGGGAATTTACACGTCGGTACTAATTTACTATTCCACAAATAGATTTCTTCATTTTTACAGAAGAAAGTACTTACGGTAATAAGTTCCTGTAGCATTGTCTAACATCTGGAAGGTGTTTTCTGTCATGTGGGAATGTATCATAGCGGAAATTCATTATTTTTGTTGAAAAGTAATTCTCCGACGCACAATAGCCTTTGGCGCGCACACCTCCGTAGAATATAGCGCGTCGTGCTTGTGTTTTGTCGATTGCAGGGTTTCCAACCACGCCATTGTTTTCCGAAAAGATGACTTGTCGTGGGTGCGTGGTGAAATTCATACTGGGTGTGGAAGATCCACTGGATTTTGTAATTGGGTACTTGAAAAATGGGAAGCCCCACAAACCATTGACGGATAGCTCCCAAAACCATCTCCGGCAAGGTTAGGTTAGGCAACCCTAGGTAAAATTTTGTACGTAAAATAATGCGAAGAAGCTTAAAAAATCCACTTGAGTATTTTTTGGGTTACGAAGGTTGGAAACACTGCATCGACAAAACACAAGCACGACGCGCGATGATCTACGAAAGGGGTACACGCCATGCTGTTTTCTACGCAAACGAAACAACGCAAATAAAGAAGTATTCGTAATGTGAAAAATTGAAATTACTTTCATCAAAAAAACGTGAATTCACTTTCAAGAATGTTCCGCGAAGCCGATAGGTAAGTACGAATGTTAAAAGTGACGAAACGAAGAAGTTACATGTGTTTGTGGAGTAGTAAATTTTGACCTACACGTCTTAAGTACCTTTCTCTGTCGGGTCTTCCGTGAAGCTGCAGCTAACACGCCTGGCGGTGGGAGAGCGTCTGCCGGCATTTAGACCCACAGCTTTACGCTGACCTTGGCACCGCACGCGGAAGTGCTTCAGTATTCAGATAGCTGGTGCCCAGTTTGCACGTGTTTGTGAAGTGTTAAGAAGTTAACAAGTGTTTTAGATTGTTTTGTTTTATTTTACCTATTACTGGTGCTTTTCTGCAGTCTAATAATACCGCGCTATACGTCCAATTTTAAACAACGAATTTTTATGTACGACCCTTACGTCATTACGAATTCTTGTAGGGATGTTAAAATACTTTTTGGAGCAAAATTCCCAGATGTTCTTGTTTCACAGTGTTCAGATACTTGTGAACAAATTTAGGTAATCAGGGTCTGTTCTTGATAGGAAGTGAAGGGTGAAACTATGTGTGCTTAATGATGAGAGACTAAAGAAGAAAAAGTGTTCCTCTGTGCATAGCACCACGCCACGACGTTGAAATACGATCAAAAATCCTTGCACAAGAAACAGACATTTGCATGACGTCTGCATTCCGAGCTATCAAACTTTTAAACCTGAAGCCATACATTAGAAGAATTGAAAGAAAACATCAGGAGAGAATTTGAAGTAATTTCGGAAGAGTAATTTCAAACGTCTCAAATTCCCTTATTTTCTTCTTTTTCACATTGGTACTTACGTATTCTGCATTCCTAAGGATTGTTGAAGGTGCCATTTCGTTTTTTCCACGCAAATAATCTCAATTTTGGACATATCGAGCAATTTTTGTTTGTTCGCTTTCGCTTGCGTTACACGCGATATGGCGGAGAAATCTTGACTAGCGTTGACCATGATCAGTGGTTATGCAGTGTTGCAACCTTCTTCATAGAAAAATACCTACTTTCCTGTTACTCATTTTGTATTTTTTTCCAGGTTCAAAAACCCCACGAACCATGCACAGCAAGGTTAGGTTAGGTTCAGTTAGGTTAGGCAAACATAGTTAAAGTTGTCATCTTCAAAATTGTCATGTTCTTGGAAAACAACTGTGTGATATGGAAACGCTGACCGGGGGTTACATCATCAAACGCACGCAACATTTGATTCACGCAGTGGAAGGACATGGAGGCAACAGCTTTCGTGCATTGGAGAGACATTAATCTTCGAAAATACATGATTTACCGGCGAAATAAATTAACCGATGGGAAAAAAACACTTCCACGACCTTTCAAAAGTGTACGGAAAGTCAGTTCGGTAAGTACTTTCTCCTGTAAAAATTGAAGAAATACGTTTTGCGGATACGAAAATTTTACCCTCATTTTAATTGTAACTGTCCGTGTAATTGTTCGAGCTTATTTTATTACATAGCTAGCCGTTCCATTTACGCGAATGTAGCATCCAGTTTGCCGGCGGACGCGCTCCCGATGCCCGGTGTAATTGCTGCCGCTCCGCGGAAGACTCGACCGTGAGAGGCACTGTATAATCCACTATCAAGACCACCGTGAGTGATGTGCATATTTTTTTTTTCAATCTTACCGCACACATTGAAAATATACTTATCAATAGTGCTTCATCAATGGTGTTTCTAGGACGACTTAAGAAAAGACTGAGAAAGCATGACTACTGTAGTTGAGTGTTTTGTGTCAGTTTTGTCTGTCAACTTTACCTTATCACGCAAGACAAAACATTACTTTTGAACCAAGCTTTATTTCAACATCGAACCCCTCCCCACCCCTCAGCGCCTCTAGACGTTCTGGCGTCGTTGTTTACTTTCATGGTGTCGTAACGTTGCGAACAGCTGCAAATGATTGAGCGCGGAAGACGGAAGGGTGTTGTGATTTTATTGAAACCAGATTTGCTTCATTTGGCCTCGTTCACCTAGCACAGGGATATCATTTCGGTCAACCCTTCTTCGTTCCGGTGGACTAAAGGATAGGGTGACCATACGTCCTGTTTTGACCGGGAGAGTCCCGTTTAGGGGACTTGACCCGGTCGTCCCGTCCATATTTTAAAAATCCTTAACATGTCACGTTTTATAAAAATCTAGAAGTTAGCTTGAAAATTAGAACTAAATTTGAGACATTTCATGCTAAAAGAAGTCGATGGCATATTTTAAACTAGTGTCAAGGAAACACTGTTTCAAGTTATTCATACAAATTTGTTATTTTTTATATTTAGTGTCTCTTTTCTGCCACTTTTGGCTAATTACAGTTTGTTATCTTTTATATTTAGCGTCGCTTTTTCTGCCACTTTTGGCGAATTGCGCATAACAATCCAAATGCTACAATTTCATCGAGAAGTTTCGAGCAGGCAGCAGTTTACTGTTTAATTTAGCTCGCGTCTCGGTTTTTATTGTTTTGTGCGAGTTCCGTTATTTCTAGAGCAATGAAAAAGTATGACGAAGTAGCGTACATGTAGTTTCAATGCGGACCTGCGAGAAGAATTTAAATTCCTGAGTCTCGACAGAAAATCAAAAGACAATCTCCAATGAATTGGTGAATGCTAATATATTTTCTAGTTTAACTAATAATAATAATGAAATTAGTTTTACGATTGCCGATATTTCAGGAGGGAGTAAAGTGGTTTCCTTCAGACGTCCCGTTTTGGGGTCAAAATATTATGGTCACCCCACTAAAGGACGCACGCAATTTAATATTTTCAGGTGTGCTCTGATTTGGTTTTTCTTATTCTTTTCTTCTTTCTACTTACGATTCTCAAATTTCTTTCTTTGTACCTTCCTTTCTCTTTCTCAATTATTTTTTCTTTCCTTGTTTATTTCCCACTCTCTTTGTACCTCTGTTTCTCTATCACTTTCTCCTTTTCTTTCTCATTCCCTGTGTGCTTATTCTCCACAACTTCTGATTCTGAAAATTTCTCATTTAGGCTATGCCGCCAGAAAGTTTTGTAGGGGAGGTATAATTGAATATTATTTTGAAAATTAATAGTAGCTACAAAAGTTATTACAATGACTCTAAATAATAATTTGTGTCAAACAAGTACTAATGTTTGGGAAACACTTCTCTGCATGCACCAGATTACTGAGTATTCAGTGGGTTAAGCGCTTTTCTTCATTGTTTTTACACTTCACACAGTTAATAAAACACAATATTGAAATAGATAGTTATGCTATTATTTACTTTTACACATTTTGCTCAAGAAAAACTTTCACAGTTAAGGGTGACTTTTAGTTATAAAAGAAAAGTAAAGTAAAGTGCTCCCCTGTGCTTAGCACCACGCCATGAAGGCGTATAGGGGGTGTGGGGGTAACGCCCCACACTTTCTTGATCCGGTCGTGAGTGGGGGTGATGTGATCAGCATCACGCCCCTGACCGCCTTTACCCCCCAGGGTTTCCCCCAGGTACCCATGTTATTCGACGCTGGGTGGGCGCCGAGGCCGCTTCCATCGTTAGAAAAGTTCCCGGATTTGAACCGGCCGGGGATCGAACCCGGGACCTTGAGCATGGTAGTCAGACGCGTTACCGACTGAGCCACCGCGGCCAACCGACTTTTAGTTATACTAAACTTTATGTTCAGCGATCTCTCGCATAAGAATCTGATTTGTTGAATTTTGGAAACTCATAGAACCATTATTTCTTTGGATTTAGCGGAATACCAAAACGTGGTGTTTTGACCTAGTTCGTGAATTTTGCACTCAATTATTTTATCTATCTTTTCTTGTTTTGAATGTTCTGTTAGAATGCTAAGCAAGTATACTTTATTTCTGTCATTGCCTACTAACGTAATAAGTTTATTGTTTTCTTGTAATTAAAAATTAATAATACAAATTCTCAGGGGAGTCGACCGACCGGGTCGATCACCTATCCTTCCCGATGCTCCTGGTACTCTTCTGTATTACTTTCAGAACTTACGTTCGTATCTCTACGTGTAGCTATCCAACGTTTCGAAAATACATCTGATACAATAGTGGAATAACCACGCATGGCCACACCGATTGGGAGACGAGTTTACAAGGGCTAGAAGCCCATCCTTGACTACATTTTTAAGAGAATGGTAAGTCATTATAATTATTTATTTACCGAATGCTTATCTCAGTGGTGGAGTGGTTAAAGTGGCGTGATATGACGCCAGGGGTTCCGGATTAGAATTCCGGCCTGGTCATGGTGTTCTTGAGTGCTCCTTCATGAATTTCCCCATGTCATCACTCATCCTCAGCTTCGCGAATAGCCAAAAGTAACAGAAAGCAACGCGATATACGGTATTAAAAATTAAACGAATTATTTATTTTAATTGTCCAACTCATAACAAGATTCAACAGTAAATTCCATCTGCTTATATTAAAAATTCGTGAGTGTGCTCATGTAATTATAACCCCCCCCCCCGCCCTCCGGGCTCGCATCTAAAAAAAAGGCTGAATTCAAATATTTAAGGATTCAAAGAATCACTAAGAATAATATATTTTGTAAGAAATGGTCCTGTGTAAGAAATCTGTCTCCGGTGTATTATCCATCTTGTAAATTTATTGTTATTTTACGTTGCTTTTCTACCTTTATATCACAAAGATAAAGATGAATTAAGTTATACTTTGTCCCGGGTATCTCTGGAGCAAGAGAACGAAAACAAGTCTCTGCGCAAGTAGTGACGCGAGACGGGTACACCAATGAACACGTGAGAGTAAATGGGATCGCGTGGACGGGGAAAGCAACTGCAATTACCAGCCTTCGCAGCCGCATGTATTGCTGGGCTGTGCCCATTCGATTTCTCCCCTTCTCTGTCGCTATGCGTGGCATTGCTCCACAGATTCCGGGGACAAAGTAGATAATAATTACAAACATACGCAGAAGTCCTGATACAGGAAAACTCTTCTCCGTGCACTGCCTGGTTTCCTGATGAGCCACTGAGGGTTTTAGGGTTGGGTTCCATGCAATATCTCATTCATAGTGACGTGACTTGATTGGTTGATTTTTGTTATTTATCATCGCTCTTCTGCAACTTTGGCTAATCGCGACGTTGATGATCAGTAATAATATGATGAAATTCATGAAGGGACACTCAAGCGAAGAACAACCATACCTAGGCCGGGACGCGCATGGTGTCGTAGTACGCTGTACTAACCACTCCACCACGCAGGTCGGCTTCAGTGACGTGGCAAGCTGTCTTCAAACTCGATGACTCCAGATACCATTTGAACAGAGATTGAGTGAACACCGAGAGCCGCTTAGGGACATTAATGTGAAAACTTTCAACCTGCACTATATGCAAACCTAGATCTTCCGCACGATAGCCACACATGCTCTGGACGAGACTGAATTTTGATTTTTTGAGGTCAACTTTTATGCAACTATAGGCTAATCGGGACTGGACGTACAGTTTTAATTGGAATCCAAACCACTATGTGCCTCTTTGGGGTATCGAATCCGGGGCCCTTTGATTACAAGATGACAATGTTACGAATAGGTAATCGGGGAGGCCTTTTCGAAGTGAAGATCGAGAAAACACAAGTAACGTTAACAACAAAAGAAATAATAGCAAGAGGCCTATTTCCACAGATAAAATCTTTCCCTCACTCCTCTTGTTACGCAAACCCTATTCTAATAATTAATTCGGCCTGGTGATAGCTTGATTTAACGTTGGTTTAAGTGACACTTCGATCATATATAGACTTTTATTGCAGTGGCGTTTGTACAATAGTTAACAAATTAACAGTAGAATTAATAATTTATCTGAAGAAACAAATTAGTAATGGCAGTATATGTAATAATGCAGTGAAACCTCCCCTAACGGACACCTCTACATAACTGTCAATTTTAAATTTTCCTACAGAAATACATGGGCTATATAGAGAAATTGCATCTTAACAACGGACAGTTTTATTAACGGATAAAAACACTAAGAACCAGTAGCGTAACAAGGATTTTCGAAAGGGCGGAGAGGGGGAGGGTTTGCACATGCTTTTTTGGTAGTCAGACCTCATTCTGCCATCTTCTCCTGCCTTTGCCGTTATTTTTTTATTTTTTAGGAACACTGGGCCAAGGGAGGGGAGGTGGCGTTATTCCGCAGTGCTGACTTAATAATCTGGATAACGGACAACTTGAAATACTCGCAAAGGTCTTGTTTTTGTTGTTGTTTTACTGTTGTATCAGTAAAACAGTAATTTGTATTTTGCGAGTTCGGCCCTGATATCCACAACGCCTCATATGTATGTGTAGTTTGCCAATAGCTATGCACGTGCCACTCTAATTTCTGTCCACGAATCATACACTATCTGGCCATTCGTCACCGGACACCTGGAACGAGTACTTTAATCCGGTTTCAGGCGTCCGTCAGTATCGTGTGGGGCCACCTTTCGCAGCAAGTACAGCCGCAACCCTCTGAGGAAGACTGTCCACCAAATTGCGATAGGTTTCGAAGGGAATCCTGCTCCATTGCTCTTGCAAAGCGGCGAACAACTCTTTAGTGTTTTTTGGGCGGTGTGGCCTGGCTCTCAACCGGCGCTCCAACTCGTCCCAAAGATGCTCAATCGGGTTGATATCAGGACTTTGGGCGGGCCAATCAAATTTTTGCACACCCATATCCTCGAACCACGTGTTGATCACACCTGCCGTATGACATGGGGCATTGTCGTGCTGAAACAGATAAGGACCACTACCGAATTGTGCCCACAATGTCGGTAGCGCAGAATCGTCCAGGATCGTTTGGTATGCATCTGCATTCATGTTTCCACGCACTAACACAAGAGGACCAAGACCATACCAGGAGAAGCACGACCACACCATTATGCCACCTGATGGGGTGTCCGGTGACGAATGGCCAGATAGTGTATAACATTTCGGGAACGTTGAAATGATAATCTTGTCTGATTGGCTAATCGTAGCAGCTGCTGTCACATGCAGGAAACTCATGCGCCTTGCTGGAGAGCAATCAGGTTAATCAGGAGTAGAAGAACCGAAAACTCGTTCAGATGCCAGCCCCTTTTCTCAGCAGACAACTGGTGTCTTTCGGCAAATATAAGAAAGCCATGAATCACGTGTATGTACCTTTTTGAGAAGAGCTGGTCTCTTCTGCCATCTGTGTGTAAGCTTTTAGTGTATTCTGACTTTTTAATGTGTTGTGTTTGTCTTGTGCAGGTCCCTTTACAACCTTGCACTTTTAATTTCTCCCAAGGGTCATTTTACACCTTTTGATTTTACTCAAGTCAGAATTTTAGGTAAGGGGAAATTTCCCCGTATGCATTGAAGGGTGCAAAATGGCCTAAAGTGCCGACGCACCCAAAACTTTTAATTCAATCAATCAATCAATCAATAAATCAATCAACTAAAATAAAGCTACATATTTGAAATATGACCTTAAAATATTTAATTTATCAATTAATACAAGATTGGATTAAAAGTAATTAATTCTTTTCCCAGAGTTGCATTCCTAAGGAACGCTCAACTGGTGACACCATGAATAAAAATATGCAATACATTCTAATATGTGGCCAACTTTACCATATCGAAGAAGATTTTACAATTCGGCTAGAAATAGTGAAAAAAATCTTCTCATGGCATGTTCATTATTCCGATTTAATGATAGATGTGATACAGAAAACACACCTACCTGAAAAAACCACACTATACTCGTTATTTTATAAAGAGTTAATGGGAATTTACATAAGCGTACTCGAAATATTAAACAAAAATGAGAATTCAGGCGCCAGGTAAAAATTTTCAGGCGCCATGGTTACCGGGCATCCTGTATTTTTCTACTTCTGAGGTTAACCTTTCTTGAATATATTAAATGTTGCTATAGCTCAGTCGGGGAGCTATCATTCAGTGATGGTAGAAAGAACTTTAAAAGTTAGGGGAAATTTTAGTCACATAGTTGGCTGTTTGACATCTCGCATAAAACTCTAATTTTTGAAATTTTGAAAGCTGTAGAACCATTTATTCTTGGAATTAAGTTGGTATAATATGAAAGTATAATCTAGTGCCTGTATTTTACGCTTAATGTTTACGATCTAATGCAGTTTTTACTTTGATTATTCTGCTCAAATACTAACTTGATTTTTTTTCTGCTGTTAACTAATAAAAAGCTTTCTTCGATGCCATTTTCCAAAGGGGGCCGAGAGACAGGCTCGACCCCCTCCGACACCCATGTACCCATCCCCTTTAGATGGAGGGGTTGCCCCACTTGATTTGTAGTGGGTAGTCAGTAAATAAGAAAGACGTGGCATGCGAACAGGTGAGATAGGCAGCAAAGAAGTAGGAAGTAGTGAAGTAAAGAAGGATAAGGGAATGTCAAGAGAGAAAGTTTTATAACAGATAATAAAACCGTGGCTTCAGATACACATACAGGTTTATATCTTAAAAAAAGATAACTGGACACATCACCACTGGCTAACCTCAGTGTAAAACATTTTGTTGTATTTACCAATTTTTAACCAAAGACAAACATGGTAAAGGGGGGACATTTTAAGGCGGGTGTGGATTTACCAATTTGGTTTTACACTTGATCTTTACTGCTTTCATTAGAAAATTTTGATTTTCTCAAATTTCGGAAGGGGTTGTAGCTCCATCAGCCCCCCCCCCTTCCCCTGTGTACGGCAGTGCTGATCAGTGATGAAGAAGATCCTGGAGTTCTTACCACATTTTGCGAAAAGATTGATTGATTGAATTTCTTTTTAAGTCTACTTTATGCACGGACTGGACTTGTAGTTTAAAAGTTGAAAGTGATATCCGAACCACTTTGTGTCTCCACAGGTTATCGAATTTCTGTACCCCTTGATTATAAGGCGATGACGTTACCACTCTTTGCGAAGAAAATATTGTTATATTTACATGTAAGACTGGTTTTGAGTTCATTTGTTCCCATGAATGGAGATATGCTCTGAATTGAGAGGGCGTCCAATATGTCTTCAGTTTTTATTTTATCTTAATGAATGTGAATGCGTTTGCTGCCCGGTAGGACCCTGATTGTCTCTCTGGAATGGATTGTATCACCATAGAGCTAGGTTCACCGCGATCTTCTTGAGGTGTAAAGAAAATGCAGGCACTTATTAAAAACTATAACGTTGTATTATAATAAATATGTACACATAACACGTAATTACACACTCCTGCCTCAGTAAACTGTGTATATGAAGTTGGAAGCCGGTGTTACAATAACACGTCACTAGTTCTTCACTGAATGATATCAGCACTGTAATGTTCCTGTGATACTGAACTACATATCACTGCACTTCACTGATATGCCGAATGAAACGTAGCCACGTTAGGCTTACGATTTTTGATGAATATCCGCAACGCGGTGACTTTCGGTACAGCGCCTTGAATAACGTAGTGTGGAAAACGACCCAAGAAACTGGTTCCCCAGACGGATGAGAAACATAGATGGCAGTGCGATCAATCTCGGTGCTAATTTTCTAATTTTTCTAATGATGATAAATACAAATATTTAAGTCGCAGTAGCTCAGATCAACCTCCGTGGAGGAGTGATTACCACAACCAACGCACTATATGTCAGGAGTCCCCGGATTCTAGTTTGTTTTGGACATGGATGTTTGTGTTCGTTCCAATGAGAATACAGAAAACAAAACAGAATATTGACATACGTGAAAACTGATAAAATGTTAATAACGGGGGATACTACCGCATAGGGCTATTCCTTAAAAAAAGAAAAAAATCGTTTCAGTGCCTGGCTACCATGCGAGAGACCCCGGGTTCGATCCTGGGTGGGGGAGAATCGAGATTTTTTCCACCTGTTGAAGCGGCTCCAGGATGTCAGGAACGTGGTGCTCATCACATCACCCCCACCTTCGGCCATGATCAAGAAATTGTGCGTCTCTAACTCCACACCCTCTATACGCCTTCATGGCGTCGCGCAAAGCACAGACCAATTTATTTTGTAATAAATATAAATATACGAATACTTTTATTATGTACCAGTGACGTAAGTAAAAGACATGTTAGTCTTCACAAAATATGTTATTACAATCAATAATGATCGATTTGTGTAATTTGGTTGCAAGAAAATTTTCAGCAGAAAGTAACTGTAAAAATAACTTACAACTTTTGAAGTACAGGTAACCGTAGACAGATAATTTGACGCGAAAGGCAGGATTGTGTTTCGGCGTTTTTTTCTTATGCCGTGGTTTGTGATATTTACATCCTACAAATGTTGAAATGAGGAAACAATAAAAAAAACTTATTAAAAATTATAGATTACATTTAAAGATTCGCGGTTGCATTTCTGATTATTAATGTTCAGGAATATTTCAATTATGTCTTGGTGCCTGAAGAGCATCTTTACAAACGTATTATTAGTACTAATTTTGGAAAATTCCAGCAGTGAAAATTTCAGATCAAGACTACAAGAAAGAAAAGGTTAAGAATAATAATTGTACTGACAAGGGAAGTTATCTAAGTGTCCCACTCCGATTTCCATGAAACTTGGCAGGGCCCAAAGGAAGAAATACGTGAATTTTTGTTTCGGCTAAAAAACTGTTCTAGGGGGCAACCCCCCTCAAATGTCAAGATGAGGAAAATTGAAGTGAGGATCTGACCCCTGTGGAAATCGGAGGGGCACTTAGATAACTTCCGTTGTGAGTTACTTTTTAAAATGAGTAACTGTAACTGTTACTTTTCTTAAGCAAGTAACTGTAACTAGTTACCTTTCTAAAAGTAACTTTCCGAACACTGGTTCTATTGGACCGGAACCTTTTCCCTCGCACAATTTAAATTCGATCCAAGTTGCGTATTAATAATTGTATCCTTGCAAAAATTTTCCTGGACAGTATTTTAATTGTTCCTGAAAAAAGGTTCCTGGTCCGTACTTAAATTGATGGGAGAAAAAGGTTTCTGGACAGAATTTACATTCTTCCGGAAAAGAGATTCCTGAACCGAATTAAAATTCGTCTGGAAAAAACGTTCCTGGACAGTATTTAAATTGATCCGGAAAAAGGGTTCCTGGACCGAATTGAAATGCTTTAAATATGTAAAGGTTCTACACTGTCTAGAACTCATTTACGTTTGCTGATTTTCTCTCCCAGTCGAGGATTGAATTTATTTACAATTCTTTGACCGATTAAAAGTTGCCTTCTTAAAATGTCCGCGAGTACGTTTTACATTGGGATGTCACACTGCGGTTGTAGAAAACGTAGCGCAGGGAATAAATAATAACGCTGGAGTTCACTCGTGCGCAAGGTTCAGGAACTCCCTTGCGAAGAGTTACATAACACAATGGATTATATTTGTGTGACGTCACATTAAGTTCAAACAAACCCGTTACGTGTTGCTCCGGCATCCGATCCAGGAACCGCAGCCAATAGGAGCCATGGATGAGGTAACGTGAGTCTGCTGTGTTCCCAGCAACTATCACAACAGGGACGGGCAGTACTGCTACAACCAAGGGAAGGAACGCGCGCGAGAGAATTGGGGCTACATGTAAGGGGCGTTTGCGTTTCGCTCATTTCTACCGTTATGCACGGCCTTGTTCCTTAAGGCGCGTCCCTACTATGCCAGTTGCTAGGCCGCGCCCAAAGGCCGAGCAAGTGGGTACGTCATGTCGGCATGTGTCGACAGGCCAGTTGCCAGGCCGATTCCAACCCGACTAGTAGCGGTTTTCTTCAAAGGAAATCGTGTACCTGGAACCTGTATCGTGGAACTGTACCCTGTTAATTTTATAAACTTGAACACAATAGAAATAAAGTAAATATTAGTTATTTGTGAATGTAGAAGACAGTCACATAGTCCCCCCACTCTCTATAGAAAACTACTCGAGGGATCAAACATTTTATGATCACCCTGTATGTTATCTAAAATGTGCAGTTCACAAGGAGTTTTCTCAAGACATAACATTATGGGTCAAATTATGAGGCATATATAATTCACACATAAGTGAAACAATACTTAGTAGTAGCCTTGCGGAACCCAATCTCCTTGTTGGCTAAACTACTTAATATAAATAATATAGAAAATGCTGAGTCATTACAAAACTCTTCAGTGCATTGATTATTGAAACATTACACATTCAATAAACAACTTGCCTCCAATTATCATTTACGATCCCTATATATATTTTCATTAACATTCATTTGGTTGAACATGTCTGATTCCTGCATAATATTTAGACATACAACAATATGCGACAAGTTTACTAATAAACATTCTCCTCAAAGTAGCATATTTCACAACTATAATGACTGACCTCCACATATTATTCTACAATCGCAATGAAATAAATTATTGCTTAAAAAGAACAATGCAATTATTAACTTCAATTAACTTCGTCACAATTGTTTCTCAATAACTGATTTTTCTTCTTCTCGGAACAGTTGAACATTTTCAAATTAGAGCAATTTACCTTTCCATAATTTTCACCGTGTAAAGTGTACAAAGATGCGAAATTTCCTTTAACTTCTTTTACCATAAATGGTCCAATATACAGGGTAGTGCAAAATTCCATTTACAACGCGGAGAAGGTGAATCGCCAAGTGAAATGAAGACGAAAATGTAAATGGAATTTTTTTGAATGACGCACAATGTCAGAGCAAGAGGATGCCAAAATCGTGTGAAAATGGACTTCACACCTCCATATGCCGACAAATTGTACTCATAAAGAAGATGCGGCACGATATCCCCAAAGAAAACACACCTGGGCTAGCGAATGATGCACAAATCGCGTGTCGAAAATGAATGCGGCAGGGATTCCCCACAAGAAGTGAGGGATTCCCGGGAATATGTCCGACATGGAACGCAGGTATCGAATGGGGGTACAAAGGGAAATGACGGAGGTCACAGCACATGAAGAACATTTCACCAGAAAGTGTCCGAAAAGCAGGCTGCAGAAGGGAATTCCCCAGAGAATAGGGGACACAGACAACATGTGCAAGAGGTGTACTATGATGACACACACGTACACAAGTAGTATTCTTTATTGGCTGTGGAAATGACATACGATACATATCAAAGACGTTGTTGCAAATGTCCGTCAGCCACATGTACACACAGACGGCATCGGTGTAGCAGGAACGCTCTGGTATGCTCAAATACGTTGGGCATGTCAGTGATCATCCCAGCAGCGACGGTAACTCGAGCAACGAGGTCCTCCACACTTTCCACCGGGGTTTCGCCCCACAAGAAGAAATCTAGCATTGTGAGGACGGTTGACCGAGGTGGTCACAGAACAGGTCCACGCCTACCAATCCATCTATCACCGTATGTATTGTTGAGTACAGCTTTGGCTCGGCGGTCAAAGTGTGCAGGGGCAGCGTCATGTTGATACCATACATACTAACTAACTAACTCTCTAGCCTTCTTAAACCCGAAGGTTCATGGCTGCAGCAACACAGGCCTTCCATCTTTCCCTATCTTGAGCAAGTTCTATATACTCTTTTCCATCCTTACCGATTTCCCTTATGTCCATCTCAACGTTGTCCCTCCATCTTCGTCTTGGCCTTCCTACAGGTCTTTTACCATCAGGTTTCCCAACAAGAATCCTGTAAACTCCTCTTTCCTCTCCCATTCGTGCCACATGGCCTGCCCACCTAAGTCTTCTTGATTTAATTATTCTAATAATATCTGGACATGAATACAAATTATGTACTTCTAAATTATGTAACTTTCTCCACTCACCTGTTTCCTCATCCCTTTTAGGTCCAAAGATTTTCCTAAGGATCTTATTTTCAAATACTCTCAATTTCTGTTCCTCTTTCAATGTAAGGGACCAAGTTTCACATGCATATAATACTACAGGCAAAATTACTGTTTTGTATATTTTAACTTTTAGTTTCTTAGATATTAAACGAGAAGACAAAAGTTTATGAAGAGAGAAGTAACATGCATTTCCTGAATTAAGCCTACTTTTTATTTCCTCTTTAATATAATTTTCATTTGTTAATATTACTCCTAAGTATTTGAATTTGGAAACTGGTTCAAACGAGTTGTTATCAATTATTAGATTTTGATTATTACCTAACACTTGGTTTCGGCCTGTAAGCATATATTTAGTTTTCTCCTTGTTAACTTCCAAACCTATCTCTTTAGCAGTTTTGAAAAATATTTTAGCATTATTCTTAATTGTATTCACATCATCCCCCAGTAAGTCTACATCATCTGCATATGCTAACAACTGAGTCACACCATTTAATTTTAGTCCTTCTTTAGTTTCTTTTACCTTCCTAACAGCATATTCTAAGGCAAAATTAAAGAGCAATGGAGATAATGCATCTCCTTGTTTTAACCCATCATGAATTGTAAATTTGTCAGACATATTAATACCCACACGAATTTTACTTTCTGTTTCACTGGTGCATATTTTTATCATACTAACAAGCTTCTTAGGTATTCCAAACTCTACCAATATATTATATAATTTATCTCTTTTGACCGAATCATATGCTTTTTTGAAATCAATGAATCGTGTATGTTGATACCATACATCTTGCCTAATTGCAAGGGGTACATTTTCCAACAGTTCAGGTAGAACTTCCCTTTGGAAATCACAATAGTTCCCACCGGACAAAATATTGTGCAACACGTACGGACCTATCAATTTCTCCTCGACAATGCCACACCACACATTCACTGCGAACCGTCGCTGAAAATGACGCTCAATGATTGCATGCGGGTTTTGCACATCCCACACGTGACTATTATGGGTATTGAAGACGCCTTCTCTGGTGAATAGTGCCTCGTCGGTCCACAACACTGCATTTGGAAAATTGGGGTTTGCAAGGGTTTGTTGCAAATACCACTGACAAAAATCAAGGCGTAGGGGAAAGTCCGTCGGCTGCAGGTGTTGCACCCTCTGCACTTTGTATGGTTGCATACCCTCATCGTGCAGCACACGTAACACATTGGTATGGTGCGTGTGTCGCACATGGGCAATGGCACGGGTGCTGGTGCCCGGCGTCTCTCGTATCCTGTCCAACACTTCCTTCTCAAATTGGACACTGCGCACACTGCGCGGTCTGCCACGATCCCACACCCCCGCGACAAGTTAACACATTCGGGTCTGGCCTCATAATACAGCATTGTTACCTCTGGTCTGCGGTTTTTGGTTGTTTTTCAAAAAATCATAGAAAAAATATTTTTCATTTGTTTTTATTAAACCACATATTTCTTAAATCTACAAAACTTCCTTTTTTCAATGAACAAAAATTTCTTAAATTTTATTTTCATTTTCAGACGTTTTTTAATATTTTTTTCAGCAATGTTTTGTGAAGAAGAAAAAAGTACAACATTGTAACAAATGTTAATATAGAGATATTTTAAGTTTGTAATCTGGAAATTTCAATAATTAACTACATAAACTATCAATATATCTTTTGAATCTTGCATAAGAATACTTCTTATGTGCACATAACAAAAAATAATTACAAATTACAAGTAATTATCTTTTGTATGATAAAGTGGCTGCAGGATAGGACCAGACGATGTATCAGTTGGTTCTGCGTCATCTGTAAAAATTAAATAAATAAATAAATAAACTAAATAAATAAAATACATTGTCATTTCACATACACTATACAAAATAATAAATGGAAAAACTAAAAATACATCAGTGCATGTAGGAGAATCAAGGAAGAGGCAAGATGAATAGACCAAAAAAATTACCTCTTCTCACTTCATTCATAAAATACTAGAGTTTGCAACACTGTTTATATTGTCGACAATAATTATTACGAATATAACCTACCTTCCAAATCTTCAAATTCATCTGCATCATCAAAATCGTTGCTAACTTCAAACTCTGAGGCGGAATCCTCTATGCAGTCTGGATCTAACAACGCCATTCTAAACAATGCACAGTACATCAACCCGACAACAAACAGTTGCAGGTGCGAGATAAAAATACCACATGAGTCACCTAGTGGTCGGAATTTCAACAGAGGGGCTTGAATGAACACGCGCATGAGACGAAGTACGAGCAGAGCTCGTCGTTCAATCGGCAAAGCGATTGCATACCCCAGGACGGGCTATGCCCGTCGTTCGTCCACATTGACTTTAAGTGCACTGCGGGCTATGCCCGTCGTGAGACCCCAATGTGTTAAGTTTGCAGCAGGTTTTATGTATTAATACACGCGAAAACGGCGCTCAGCATCTCCCGTGCCAGTCTTGCCTCAACCGCCGAGCTATTCACATCACAGACAGTGAGAAAATCGGCAGTATTGCAGCGGAACTATATTCTGCTCCTACGTTTGGGTCTATATATGTGAAACGTTGCTGCAAACTTAACCTGTCGCGGGGCTTAGGTCGTACAGATCCAGTTTCACGTAAACCTGTTGAAACAGGACATGTGATGGTAGGCGCCGATTTGGAAATCGTTCGCGATACACACGCCTTGCCTGATGGCTGTTTTGGTGTGTCTCACCGTAAACGAGATGCATATCGGCAAGCTCGTTGGTGGTGTATGTCGCCATTGTCAGGCTCACAAAGGAGCACATGAATACGTACGAAACTAACTTGTGACCGTTCACGACTACAGCACTGAACACTCCACACAGGTGTCCACCCCGTACAGACAACACAGATGGTACGCACTACGTACTTCCTAACGGTCACTTTAGCAATGTGCTCAATTTCACCAGAGGCCTCAGGATGAACACCTTGCGACAACACGCGTAACTGACAGGCAGGTCGCTAGTCGCGTTGTTTGTACGTACGTAGTATACCAGCGATAGCGGGCCGTGACAGGTATCATCCCGCTGAGCGCCTCTAGCGGAGCTTTATGTACTACTACATCTTCCGTCGTAGTACGTATTTGGAGCCGATATCAGTACGTGCTGGTCGTTCTCTCACATGTACGTACGTATGTCATTTATACATACAGCCTTGGATACTACTTGTGTACGTGTGTGTCATCATAGTACACCTCTTGCACATGTTGTCTGTGTCCCCTCTTCTTTGGGGAATCCCCTTCTGCAGCCTGCTTTTCGGACACTTTCTGGCGAAATGTTCTTCATGTGCTGTGACCTCCGTCATTTCCCTTTGTACCCCCATTCGATACCTGCGTTCCATGTCGGACATATTCCCGGGAATCCCTCACTTCTTGTGGGGAATCCCTGCCGCATTCATTTTCGACACGCGATTTGTGCATCATTCGCTAGCCCAGGTGTGTTTTCTTTGAGGATATCGTGCCGCATCTTCTTTATGAGTACAATTTGTCGGCATATGGAGGTGTGAAGTCCATTTTCACACGATTTTGGCATCCTCTAGCTCTGACACGGTGCGTCATTCAAAAAAATTCCATTTACATTTTCGTCTTCATTTCACTTGGCGATTCACCTCCTCCGCGTTGTAAATGGAATTTTGCACCACCCTGTATAATTGAAATAACTTATGAATTTGTTTATCCAGTTTAGAACTCTTTTGTCGATTCCTTGCCAACACTAATTGTCCTGGTTTCAGTTTAACTGCATTGGGAGCATTCCTTATTTTTGATTTATTCTTCTTCCTCTTTGAATTTATCTCTGCCAAATATAATTTTTCCTTCCGTGGCAACTCTCGCATTTCCTCACGCCAATTGAGTTAAGATGTTATGGAGTCTCGGATTTCCTTGTGCAAAAATAATTCATTAGGTGTAAAATCGGTAATGCTCGAACAGGAGTTATTTACTAATTTTATAACCTTATCGATCTTAAGTGACCATGTGATATCAACACGATGACAAAACAATCTTAGTAATCTTACAGTTTCCTTACTATACCTCTATGGGATTAGCTTTGGGATTGTAAGACGTTGTTGTTAAATGAATTATTCTTTTTGAAATCAGATACAACTTCCATTCTTTGGAAGTACACTGGCTACAACAATCGGACAAGGATTTTGCACAAAGGATAATGCTTGAAATAACCATCCTCAAAACGATTAACGATCTCTCTGGTAGTGGCCTTTCTCAGAGGATAAATCATAATGTATTTCGACATAATATCCACAATAGTTAACAAATATTCGTAACATTTAGATTTGGGAAGTTTTCCAATAAGATCTACTGATAGAAATTTGTGAGGCTGAGTAGATAATATATGGTATTCGTCCCGAAATATTGGCTGGCATATTGATTTAGATTTTGCACATTCCAAGCAATCTCTTACAAAACAACGAATACTTCTTCTCATGCGTGGCCAATAGTAAACTTTCTGACACTGTGCTAAAACTTTATCATAACCAAAGTGACCTTTCAAATCATGGACTTTATGCAGCACTAAGGGAATAAATTCCTCAGGAACAAAAATTTTACATATTTCCTCAGGCTTTGCTTTGTAGAACAGAATATCTTCATGCTGAAAATTTTTGCTTGAAATTCTATGCAAGGAGTCACCCTTAAGTGAATTTAAAATACGATTGCAGGTCTCATCTGACCTTTCTGCAGAGCACCTCATATTTGAGACTTCCTCCTGCTTTAAATCTAGCATCACTTGATTTATATACAGATATTCTCCAGATATTTTATTATATTCACTCACTGGGAACCTGCTCAAAGTGTCTGCTATAACATTAGAGGAACCTGACACGTGATGAAAGGAAAAATCGTAGGACTGTAATTTCAATGCCCATCTCGTTAAACGAGGATTCAATGACTTTACTGTTGACTTGTAGGTAAAATATTAGAAGGTGTACTTGAAACGAAACATTACGGAGACAGGATGTTCTCGTCGGTTTGGAATGCAGACCTTACAAATTCCATTACTTGCCTCGTCCGTGGAAAGGTACCAGCCTGACAGACGGATATGAATCGACAGGTATTGGAATTTGTATAGCGAAGCAACCGAACCGATCTGAGAAGATCGGAAGGGAATTTCGAGATCAGTATTGGATTTGGTTTTGGTGTGTGTACATCGAGGAAGACAGCGCAGGTATGTACCTGGAGGACGGAGGCGTCTCTCCGAACATAGAATGGTCTGAGCCTTGTTACTAAACCTCTCGCTAGTACCTTTTCTTACTTACACCCCGATAATAAAATAATGAAATAAGGGAAGGAGGAAACATTACAGTTTCCAACCAGGAAAGTGACTTATGATCAGAGTATATGTGGAAGTGCCTTCCCTTAAGGTATATCGAAATTTTTTCTACTGCAAAAAGAATAGCTAAACAATCTAGTTCACGAGTACTGTAAGTCGCCTCTGTACCACGAAGTGTACGACTGGCTTATTGAATGACGCGTGTTCCATTACTTGCTTCCTGCCACAGTACACTCTCTAATTCTTTCTGACTAGCATCGACGGATATAGAAAATTCCAAACAGAAATCCGACTGTCGCAGGGCTGGGGCAGCAACTAATGCATTATTTAACTTAACGAAAGCTTCTTGATATATCGGAGTCCATTCATAAATAGTACCCTTACGTAACAGGCTGTATAATGGTGTGACTATATGCGAGTAGTTAGGAATAAATCGGCTTCTCCAGTTTGCCAACCCAATGAATTTTCTCAGTGATTTCTTATTGTTTTGGACTGGAAATTGTAACAATGCTGCATCCTTAGAATGATCCACTTTAATTTCTGTACCAGATATTACATGTCCAAGAAACAGAATTTCTTCCTGGAAAAAACTTGCACTTTGCAAACTTAATGGACATATTTGCCTTTCGAAGAACCTGCAATGTATACTCCAAATGTTTGAAATATTCACTAGCAGTCGAACTAAAAATAAGAATATCGTCTTTCTCACAAAAAAGTTTTTCTCTCACCAGTGTCTGGGTAACCAAATGGAGTACTTTCACTTTTACTGGTGCTTAGGCGGCTAGGTTATATTTTGTGATTACAATAAAAAAGAAGATAATATTACATTCCCGTCGTGAAAAAAAATAGTTTTACATTCTAATGTCCGTAACTCTGTAAATATACGTTTCTGTGCCCCAAAAATTCTGAAATCGTCTTAACAACAGTTAATGGGGATTTTTTCCTGGAAATTCGAGGGAGTACGTAATTTAGTACACTCGACTTGTAATTAATACAACTTAAAACATAGTTTCGGAATTTCCTTCAAAAGCTTTCTATCATCAGTTCACGTACTGTATAAATCATGCGTAACATTTTTTCCCACGTGTACCAAAACATATTTTGCAGTAGTATTTTATTTCGCGATTGCCTAGCTTAAGGAATGTTGCAAAAATATCAGCTCTAATTCTTACAATGTAATCAACAATTAAAAGGAAAATGGCACGAAGTATTCAATTCTTTAGGTACATCGTAGCAACAATTCACAATACATACGTATTTGACTCTCCCCCAGATTTGTTCCAATTGCCCTTAATGTTCATACGCAATAATATTAATAACGTACTAAACATGACGTACTTACTCGAAATACGACTGAAACGAAGTGGACTTGCAATTCTTATTTCTTCAAAACCTTCCTCCGCAACAGCTGATAGTGTCCATCTTCAAAATCTACAGCCGTGAACGAACTCGGTAGGTGCCTGCCTTGTGAGTTGATTCAAGTCGTTTTACGTTAGCGCATCCGTGACCGCACTCGTTAACAAAGAGTGGAGACTACGCTAAATGGCATTCGTTAGCCTTTCTTGACAAAAACGTCCCAAAATCGTTAGACCTTAACGTGTGAACAGTTCAACCAGAATTGAATTTATTTAAAATTTCTGGACATTTAACGGGCGGGACCACGCAGAGCCTTTCCTTGGGTGGTGAACAGCCACCCAACGGCAGGAGTGCAACGTTGTACAGTTAAGAAACTGCGGCGCGCAAGTTAACAGTCGTGTTCTGTTTTTTTCTTGCGCCCAAGAAGTTTTAATAAAACTTGCCACTTTAAGGTTCATCATAAAATGGGGCAATACATTTTGAACCTGACTGTCTAAGTCCCATAAATTTCCGACCTGGGGTGGGTGATCTGTGGCCGGAAATTTTCCGACTTTGTCCCCGCATAAAGCTGCTCTGGGGCTAACCCTGCCTCATATCAATGGGTACCTGGGAGCAACATCCGTACTCCCCCATCTCCTAAATGTGTCTTCCTGGCACGGTGCCATATGCACGGGGAACTTTACCTTTACCTTACAGCCGGAGTTATCGTTTCTTGAAAAGCATTAGGCATTTTCTTTCCGCCTTTTTTTTTGTCCATCGCGTTGACACAGCTGAGTTGCGTCTTGGTAAAAAATAAATAAATTATGTTAACGTCTCAATATACACAATGACACTTCATTGTCGTAGTCATTCTCGAACATTGCTAGCCTGAAACAGTTTGAGTTCACCGTTTTCGTAGCAAGGGCGGTGTAAAATTATTCACTTATCGTTTAATACTACGCCACAAAGAACAGTTGTGAGAGGATTCAACAGAGTCCTTATGTTCGATTCTTGTGCAATGGTGTGTGTTCCGTGAGTGCGAAACCTAATACCAGAGTACAGGCACCAAGGGTAAAATAATATATTCACAAGGCAGATGTATTATTTTTATAGTGTATTCTTACTTCAAGGAATTGGGTTCGGCAGAAGTGCGTGCTAAAGCAGTTTTTTCCTTAGAGTCGAGAACTTTCTGCTAAAACGTGTGATATAAGTGTTCATCATACTGTGTCTGTCCGCTAGCATTTATACTAAACGCAACTCCAACTGGCGGTTGGGAAACCGCGAATCAGCGATCAGTTGAATTTCCTTCGACTGCGGGCATTTTCGTGTACGAGTTAAAAACTGTAAAACATCCACGGTAATCTAAAAAAAATCAGAATCAACAGCTAGGAAAACAGATCTGTTTACATTAGTCAACATTTTTTGGTAATCCTAATCTTCTTAACTAAATTGATCAAGTAAAACAGTGACGACAGATGCGAGTCTTTGCGCTTAAGTTTGTTTAAGTCTACTTGATGCACAGATACGCTGATCGGGGCATTTTAAAGTGGGATCCGATCCATTATACGCCTCCACCGCATATCGAATCCGAGGCTCCTTAATTTCAAGGCGACGATATTGACACTTCACCATCGGGGAGGCTCACGAGCCTGTACATGGTTCATGAAAATGAAGACCTCTAAATACTGACGGAGCAAGAATCTTCATGATGTTCTTTCATAATTGAAATTTTGTTTAAAAATATAAAATTATTGTAATGGGTGTTACGTTGCGCAAATTGTTTCCTTGAAATGAATAGGTATTTGTTTTCATCTTCATTAACGTAAGGTTACTAAAATTTAAAATAATTGAATTGCAATCTCCTTCTAAGCGTCTAAGGATTGGAAACAAAGTATTGGCAATACATCCATACGCGAGAAACCATTTATTGCAGAACTCGCAGACATTCACATTCTCTCAATGTGATCTCCAGTAATATTTATGACTCTGTGCGACAGTGCTGGAAGATGCTGCACACCAGCAGTAGTGTCGGTTTTATTCACTTCCACGAAGGAACGCCCTATTGCGTGCAGGTCTCTGGTTGGGAAACGCTGTCCTCTCTGTGGTTCTTTGACTGTATAGAAACAGATCGAAGTCGCAGGTGCTCATGTCGAGGGAATATGGAGGATATTGGAGTACCCCCAACCCCACCGTGTAATTCCCTCACACTAGCAGCTTTGTGACGGCGGGCATTATCATGAAGGACAATGGGAGGACGTGTTTGGAAATGCCGCCTTTTACTCCGCAGAGCAGAAAGATGATGATCCAACAACCTGTGGAGTACTCGGCATTTACAGTCTAGCCCGTAGAATGATAGAATTTGCACCCTCGACATCATACGTCACTATCAGAATCACTCTCACATTTCCAGGTTCTTGGCGCAGTTTTTTGGTCTGGAGAACAATGTGTGGCGCCATTCATTGGACTGGAGTTTCAGTCCCGGCTCGTAGGATCAAACCCACGTTTCCTCCATGTGGATAATAAAATTAAATAATAATAAAGAAAAACGCCCGACCATCCATGCAGTAACGCACCATGGACCCGCATGACATTCCGTCGCGTTTCTGCCACACGCCATCTCAATCTTAATCCATGCACGCTGCCCACTGTTCGAAATCATCGTTTTAGAGCGGTCCACTTCACAACTCCGTATTCGTCCGTTTGCACGCACTGCAGTAGCGACAATTACTGCGTCGAATAGTTATGCCCTCCCTCTTGATGTACTGGAAACAGCAACCCCCTTCTTTCTTGATCATATGCAACGTGACTACTGTGTTGACACTACTTTCTTTCCCACCCTTGTAAGTAAACTAACTGCCGAAAGGGGCAGTAAAGTGAAGTAAAATAAACTAAATCAATACAACAGCAATTAAAATCTAGTGTTAATGACTTGTTGGTAGTCCATTGTATATCAAAGAAGACTTTGACTCAACTCAACAAAGTTACGGGATTGAATGCCCTAACTTGTGCTCACTTCCTAACCGATTTGGGGAAGGGAAGAACTACACCTCAGCTCTACCCAAGTAAAGAGAATTAATCTAAATGTTCAATGCGGAAGTGGTATTTTATTTAGTTGTTGACTGTAGTGTATTTTCTTCTGTTTCCTATACGTGGATTTTAGAAGTAGATGCGAGACTTGTTTACGTGCTAGTGATGTCTGTCTCTGCAATGTTTGAATTACAAGTCTATTTTCTTTTTAATTTTAGGACGGAACTCTGCGGAACGGCGTTTGGTAAGTACTGGAATTGTATTTTATTGTTGGCAGTGGCGTATTTAAGATTGCATTTCGATGGTGCTAATATTTCTTGCCGCTATTGCATCAGGAGTTAGATGTTTATATGGCAAGTGTGCCCTCAGTTCAAATTATAAGTAAATATATTTTTTTCCAGGTTTTAGGAAACAATGTGTATTCAATAAAATTAATCATAATTGTTTAATAATTGTTGAAAGGGGAAAAGTGGATCGAATCTAATCGTCCATCTTAAATACGCCAGTGACCATTGGTATCCATAATTTTGGTAGATTTCGTGTCATTTTAAACACTGTCTAAATGCATCGGGTGAGTCCATCTTAGTTCCATCATAATTCTGCTTTAGTGAGTGACGTATCCAGGGACAAACATAGCTTGTGACGTTGTAGAGTTTTCTTTACGGAATACCACAGATCTGTGGTAATACACGCAATTATTTAGTCAATACAGGATTAATACTGGAAAAAAACTTGATAAGTCCCTAAAGTTCTGGCACGTACCTAACCTATCTTACACCTATTCATACACTTACATCTATTCATACATCCTATTTCAAATCTGTATCCATACGTAACATACATCGACAATCGACTCCTATCACAAACTTTCTTTAAAAATCCATTTTACATCTAAAGACACTTACATTTAATCTACATCTTCATAATATATTTTATAATGTATCGTCATTTATATTATATTACTTTCTAATGAAACACCTGTAAATTAATCTGAGCTAGATAAATATATAGTATTCTCAATTATATTCTGTTCTCATTTACACTTCTAACGACACAGCTTTAAATCTATCTTTAATTGATTGATTGATGGATTTAGTTTATTTTACTTCGCGTTTTGTGCCTCTTGGCTAATTTGCGAAGATGGGGGTGAGTGATGAAATGATGAAATTGATGAATGGACATTCACAAACAACCAAGCCCGACCGGGATTCGAACCCGGGACCCTTGGCGTCGCAGCGCGATGGGCTAACCACTCGGCCACAGGGTCGGGCAAAAATCTATCTTTAAGTCAGTGCTCAAGTGAAGGGGGATGATATCCCCCAGCTAGAAAAAAAATCACAAAGCATCCCCTGGCTGTCTCATAGCCACCATGTTAAACCATAGGAGCACCCTGCTGTGTGGTTTTTACGAACACAGCTGGAAATTGGAAAGTGTATATGCAAGAATTTATTTCTTTGTAAATGCTCTGGCCTAGGTTGCTTTTTGCCCGGTAGTCGGGGAAGCCAACGGTTGGGATCTCTCAACGGCTTCCCTGTTTGAAAGGTAACAATAGGGCCTTGCTCCGGCGGTTTGGGGGCGGGGCGTTTGTCGGAGGTATAAATACCGGTTCCAACTTGTTAAGGTCTGTCATATCTCAGAATCCCAGGCTCGCAGATACTTCCATGCAAGGCCCGATGGATTGAGGCCGTTTTTATGGATGTATAGAAATTACACACAGAGTGAGCTCCGTAGTTTAGGGACTTCTGCGTGATAAACTGCGTGGGTGTGTTAGCGCCATGGCAAATAGTGCGCTCGTAGCTCTAATAAGATGTACTGCACTTAATACGAGCACGGCGTAGGGACCTCTGCGTGATAAACTGTGGAGGCGGGTTAGCGCTATAGTAAATAGTGGGCTCGTAGAGTGAAGTCCTGAGAAGTGGTTCTCTGTGTTATGGGGCAAAAGGCAACCGGGAGCAGTTCATATTGGATTTGTTATGGAAAGATGTAGATACGTCGAAGGGTAGATAAGTGTAAATAAATGTTGTACATAAAGATATAACTCCGTGAGACGTTATTCTTGTCAACAACCCCCAGCTAACCTCAGGACTCGACCGAACATCCCCCAGTTAACATTCTTCATTTCAAACTCTGCTTTAAATAACTTTCTCCTACAATATAACAACATTAAATCGTAAAATAGCAACCAGCACAGATATAACAACGTTCAACATAATTAATACAATAAAACAAAACACTTAATAGAACATAATAAACACCTAATTTCATATATCTATTCTGGATGCCAGCATATGTCCAACCACCGTGTGGGTGGCACACAATGTAATGTATTTATATTTTATTTTTCTTCTAAACTATTATATCTAAAAGAACCTTAATTCTGAGAACAATGACTCCTTGGTTTATATTCAAGAAACCAAGTGCATACCTCTGAATGTATACGGGTGGAGGCGGGCTTCTTCAGGGGATTCCCCTGTATATTTCCTTTTTTATTTTTTTTTAGCTGTTAATAACTAGCGCAAGATAATTCTGTTAAACAGTCTTGATGCATAAAAGTACTAATTACATAAATGCAATATTTTTCATTATGCATGTTGAGTTACTATATTACCGAACTACGCTGTAAATATGGGTCTGTAGGCGAGAATTGCTTCAATTCATGAAATTACGTGCAGTGGGCAGTGGCGTGGCCCCCGGGTGGTGGGAGGGTATTGTTGCGGTCATGAAGCATACGTAGACCAAATACACAAATTTAAGGGCTTGTTTTTAAAATTTATATTGCCTATTTTAATGCATATTTACATGCATATTTTGGTCTTCATAGTGCATATTAATTCGTCTGTTGTTTATTATTTGTATACGTGTCACTAAATATTATTATTGAGCAGTTTGAAGTAAATCAATATACTGTTTCTTGTGCATATTTATTTTTTGAAACTATATCCTAGACGGTTAATTGTTGCCAATTACAATTAAAATTCTGAGCTTGTGAAGAAAATAGCATGATTGGAAGAATACGAGTATATGAGCACACATTTTCTCTGCAGTCCACCTCTAAATAATAAATATCTGTTTTGAAAACTTTCCAAGTAATATAGTGATATGTTCAATTGTTGGCTTGATTACGTAATTACAGCAAAAAAATATTTACTAAACCAAGCCGGGAGGTGGGGGTTGGACTCATTAGACCCTCTATAATATGCAGCCATGAGTTCTATTCATATCTGTCTTCAATTTTTTCATTGCATTCCTTTAATTAATTACATCACTTCAAACACTCACGTCCGTGAGCTCTCCAGGATTTGAACACTGAACCTCTGGCATCGCAGCACCATGCCACTCTGCCACTAACGTTGGCGTTCGAATGGACCACAGCGGCTTATCACTGATTGTGTCCAAGGAACTGTATTGTAGGCATAATCTAATGTTGGTGTGAAATGCATGCATGCATTTATCACCGAATAGGAAAACAATGTTTACAATATGCATAGTCCATCTCTGTGCACATCGCGGTACGACGCCAGGGGTCTCGGGTTCGAATCCTGGCCTGGGCATGGATGTGTGCGAGTGTCCATTCATCAATTTCATCGTATCATCACTCATCCCCATCTTAGCAAATTAGCCAAAAGTAGTACAAAAAGCGAAGCAAAATAAAGCAAATCAATAAAAAAAAAAACATGTCTGTGACCAAGTGAGCGAGTGTATTCATGATCTCGCTACCGAAGGTTCCGGGTTCGAGTTCTGTGAGTGTCCTTTCGTAAATCTAACAATGATTCATTCTCATTATCGCTGTTTTATCAAATATTTTTAGAGTTTTGAGAGGAGCTGGTCTCTTCCATTGTCTGTTAGGAAGCTTTTAGTGTATTCTGACTTTTTAATGTGTTGTGTTTGTCTTGTGCAGGCCTCTTTACAAACCTTGCACTTTTATGTTTCCTAAAGGGCTTTTTACACCCCTTGTTTTAACTTTTTAAAGTCAGATTTTTAGGTTGCAAACTGGCCTAAATTACCAACGTACCCAAGACTTTTAATTATTTCATTCATTATCGCTATTAGCTTATGAAAGGCGATTGCCAAATGAGATAATCAAAGAAAATTCGGAAATATTAAACGCCAAGTGCAGGAAAAACAGCTGTAATTCAAGTACGATGCTAATTGAAACACGTGGAAACATGACTGATTTAAATTTATATTCTTGAAAGAGAGTTAAAGAACATTATTTACTTTAATAATAATTTATATGTATTACATAAATTCATTAAATGAATTATTATGAATGGTATCAAGAGGAAATTTGGGCATACGGGGGTTAAAACAAGGATTGAACCGACCTCCGTAGTGGAGTGGTTAACACAGCGCGCTACGACATTAGGGATTCCGGAATCGAACCCAAGACTGGACATTGGTTTTCTTTATGAGTGTCGCTTGATCAGTTTCATCATCCTCATCTTCTCAATTAGCCAAAATGCAGAAAGCGAAGTAAAATGATCCAAATCAATCAAAAGCAAGGGATGTTTGAACACACTTTTGCAACCTATCCTGCTGCTGCTCATGGTTCGCTTGTTGCGAATCAAGCACAACCAGTAACAGCATAGCAGGAACATAACATATACACACAGGAAACTGAGGATACAAAGCAGCAACCCACCCTGTCAGATCAGTAAGTTAGGTTATATTGTTGGGACATGAGCGTGCGCAGACCCTCTGATTTAGAAAGGCGAAAAACCTTGATGAAAGTTCAGTCGGAGAAAGTAAAAGCCTCATTCCATCTTACTGTTTTATTGTATGGATGTGTACTAAACAGGGGCGTATTTAGTGTTTCTCCGGGCCCACAGAAAATTACTACTAGAAGAATTCCAGCTTTCATGGCACAAAAGTTCCCCTCCCCCTGTATTTTCCTTCTCTGTGGTTCAGACTAATAATAAACATGATTTTGTACAGCAGATTCAAATCAACTACACATAGTCTATTCATTTCCAATGTGTGACCAATTTATTCTGCGACTACATAGGTGTAACAAAAGTAGGCTAACGCATAAAATGGGTGAGTCTAATAACAAGTAATTCTGGAGAAGGAAGTGAGATAGACCAATCACAAAGGCTGTCGCAGAGAAGGTGAGACTAATTTCTGTATAGCAAAACTGCGACCTCCATTGGCTAGCAAATGTACTGGGGTGAAAATTTGGTTCATTAGCTGCCGATTGAGACCAAAATGAGCGCAATAGGTCAAAAAGTCGTGACTGCGTAGCAGTTAAAAGACAAGCATCTACATGGACCCCTCCAAGAATCATTAAAATGAAACAAAAATATTACAAGCCACAAAATTTTTATTCAGAATCAGCCATATCGAGTAGACGTACATCTTTTTCAAAATAGGCACCATTGACAGCTAAGCAAGCGTCCATACGCTCCTGCCACTTTGTGAATGTCTTTGAAAATTCGTCGTCAGGTAGCGAACTGAAGAAAAAATGCGCTGCGGTGATCACTTCTTTGTTCGTCATGAAGTGACGACCACGTAAAGCGGCCTTTAAAAGTGGAAATAGCCAAAAGTTGCAGGGTGCAAGGTCCGGGCTGTATGCTGTATGCGGGAAAATTTCTATTTTTATCTTCGTCGCGTAATCCTGAAAAGCCCGCGCGGTATGCGGGCGTGCGTTATCATGGTGCAATATGAAGGAGTTCTTCAAATGCGGCCCCTTTTTTTGCTACGTGCTGGTGCAGAGTCTCAATGACTCTTTGGTAATACTCTGCATTCACCGTTTGCCAGGGAGGGACGATGTGTTGGTACACCATGCCTCTTCGATCCCAAAATGCGATTAGCATCACCTTACCTGCGCTCTTCTGTTGCCGCAGTTTCTTCTTGCGAGGCGACTGTGGCGACTTCCATGTGCTGCTTTCTTGTTTTGTACGCGGGTCAAAGGAATGGATCCATGTTTCATCGGCAGTTATGATTCGATCCAGAATGAGGGGTTCATCTTCCATACGTTTCTTCCACTGGGTGCAAACATCGACACGCTGCTGCATCTGTTCTGCTGTAAGAAAATGAGGTACCCATGCGGAGCAAACCTTCTTCATTTTCAAAAGATCACGAAAAATTCGGTAGACGGTGTCCTTCGATATGCCCAAATGTGCACTTAGCGCTCTCACGGACATATGCCTATCATCACGAATAATTGCTGCAACAGTATTCACTAGCATCTCGTTAATCAAGGACGGTCTTTGGCCAGGATGAGGAAGCAAAGCGCCTGTTTCGCGCCCATCCTCGAACAACTTGTGCCATCGGTACACTGTGGCTCTACTCAGTCTGTCTTGATCGGCATATGCCTGTTGAAACATTGCATATGTTTCCGCAGCACTTTTACCTAAACGCCAACAAAATTTTATGGCATGTCGCTGTTCATCTTGAATACTCATCGCGATAAGCAATGTTATACACAAAAACCTGGAGGGGTAAACGAAACACGTTCCACGTAAATCAACACAGCTGCTCACTAACGTGGTTTCGCAACATGTGACAACTTGCTACGGAAACAGAATGAGTCATCCTACACGACGTGACTAGTGCCGAAACCATCGGCAGTGTTACCAAGCCAGGAAAAAATCTGTCTCTCCTTCTCTGCGACAGCCTTTGTACATAAAAAATAAACCCGCCGTAGTTGCTTGGAACTTTAGTTGACATGAAAATACTCTATTTTTAAAGATAATAATATTATTAATAACGGCAATAAGATTTCTCCGCACTAAATTTCTAAGTGAGAGTATTAGGAGGGGCATTGAGATGAGACATTTTGAAAATGTCTGCCTCGTTCTCAGTACCATCCCGGTTCGAAGGGAAAGTCTCTATTTCGAAACGATCATATTCAGTCTACAAATAAGATATAAAAACGTAAAAAAAACATTAAAATAAGGTAACAAGGTAGTTTTTTACACATTATGCGACACGTGAATTTAATAATAACAATACGACCAATTGGGTTCATTTAAATAGGTAGCATATTAATGCAGTTTTCTATTCATATACCTTTCATTTTCACTTACTATCTTGCCCAATTTAGTGATGGATAAGCTGCTGGTAAGTACCATGTATGTTTTTGTGTATGGATTTAACTTTGATGCATTTAGACACGTTTTGACAAGTTTGTTATAGTGTTTCTTCTATGCGATATCATCAGGGGCAGCGGAATGGCTTTGAACACCAGGCTGGCCACTGGAGGGAACCACGAATCAGAAATTTTGAATTTCCTATTTGATGACAGCAGTGGTAGAAATGAAATGAAATTATTAGTTTCGGTTTATTGTCAAGAGTACTAGTTTTCTCTTATTTCCTCATAAGTTTTGAGACATCAAATTTTTTTTTTTTTTTATATATAGAAAAGTGTTTTGTAGTAATTTGAAATATACAACTTGAGTGAAAAATTGAGCAACACGTAGTATAACATACTGTATGAATGACTGTTACCATGCTCTTATTTACAAACTGGGGAGATAGCCAGGCATCAAATTCTTGCCGCAAAAATGGCGCAACAATGCATACAGAGCAATTTTGAGATAAGTTCTTTTAGATCAGGAAGATGCTCCTTATGTTATATTTCAATGTCCGCTTTATACCACTCAAAGGGAGATCTTATTCAAGAATTTAATAAAAAAGGGAATACCTCTCCCAACATCTTTATCCTCTTTACTATCGTCACCAGATGTAACAATTGTATTTATCATTTTTAGATTATTTCATGATATTAATATTGACATACGAAAATTGTAAATATTTATAATATGTAACTTCATAGGAGTCACCAGATATAACAATTGTATATTGATGTAACTATATAATGTATATGAAAATTGTATATATTCAAAATTTGTAGTTTGATGTAACAGTATCATGTTACATGCATGACGTGTTTAGGACACTTGGTGTAGAGCTGGTATATGGCTAAAACCAATAAAGTATGAATGAATGAAGATAAGTTCTCTTAAAAACGCGTACTTTCGTTTTGCATGTAGTGGACATTCATTTAGGGTGTCGCCGCCCTCCTAAAATAAAGTTAACATTCCCCCACTAATTCTTTTTTACTTCTCCCTCCCCAAAACACACACAATGAGTAGATAATTATCTTTGTGGCATTTTTTTAAAAACTGCAATTCAAAACCTTACATATTAGCTGCGCATGAACACATGTTAATTTTTCTTTATCAATATTTTTATTAATGTATTTGAAATCTTTCTGGAAAGGGAGGCGACGAAGTGACTCTCTGCTGGTGAATTTTCTCCTTCCGCCGCCCCTGAATATGATTTATGGACACCAATGTATTTATTTGTATCTTATATTTAAGAATTTCTGTGTATTTCATTGTGATCTGTTTTTATTTATTTAATTTAATCTAGCATGTCATCAGTGGATATTCAAAACTTATCTAGTAAGTATTTCAATAATTTAGAATGTCCCCAGTGTTCAGCGGTTCTAAACTTGTGGTCTGAGGACTTTTGCAAGGTTACCAAGCCGTTTCAGGGGATCCATGAAGGCTTCAAGAAATTTTACTAATTTCCATTTCTGTCGCGAAGGTTCGACTTGCTAGAAGTAATACGGCGACAAAATTTTTAAAGTTTTGTAAATAATTGATTTTTAAATTATGGAGATGTCAGTACAGGTTATTTGTGTCCGTCAGCACTGTGCGAATCAACGTTGGGGGGAGGATGCCGAGGATTCCCCCCACAAAGAATTTTATCCCTGGCAAAATACAATTATTTTTATCCCTGCCAGGGATATTTTTATCCCCCTCAAATCATTTTTTAGCTATGTAATACGATTGAAAAATCATTTGTGCATAAGAAGCTCGCCAAGGTCGTCATGTTTGGTGTGGCTGAAAATGTCGTTAGGTATTGTTGTGGTTATTTATATTATAGGGTAAGTGATTTACAACTCAATGAAGATAGGAATGTTTGTCGTAATCTCGCAGATGCTCGACGTACAAACAGTCGACGGCAGACACATAGTATGTTGTGGCAGCGTCCATCTTATCGTGCTTGATGTATTAGATGTTCCTGCCTGAGGAAATGTCGAGTTCACACACATTTTCCGGATTCACAGAGATCTGAAGTTTCCAGTTAATCGTATGTTGTAAAAAATTAAATTGTTGTTGAACACTAAAAAGGTTTTTCAACATTGTCATCGTATTTCGTCCAAATGCTGTTTAAGTGAATGATCAACAGGTTACTTTGGACAATATGGAAGGCAATAGTTCAAAGCTTGCTTTCTAAATCCGAATAAGTTCATAGGTATTGTTATTTTAATTTACGCTCGGTATATGTCCACAAAAAGAAAAAAAGAGGCTGGCTGTCTTGCATTATCGAAGATTGTGTGACAGTCAGCAACTTTTTTTTCTTTCGTGAGGGTAGTAAATCAGGAAATTTCTTGTACACTTTTATAAGTATTTGCTGAGGAACATGAGATCATCGTACTCCGTTCCCGAGGTGTGGATAGTAGAATTTTATATAGAATGTGTCATTAGATAAAATGTTATACGTTCAGGAGATATTGAAATTTTCATCTCTCTTGATTCGTTCCAGTAATTATCTATTTGTATGTAATTTCTCAGATAGATTTCTGTGATGTCGATTTCCCAGAAAGCACGTTTTGTGGATTTGAGTAGTGGAAATTTATAACTTGAAAGTTTATAAAGTAAAGAAATAAATCCTCTAACCTAGTAGCAGCTTCTGTCTATTCGCACGTGCACACCCAAATAAATCTGCAATGAAATATTTTTTTTATAATTCTTAATCACTGATCACTGTCTCCTTCAAGACATCAAACGTTCCCACGCTCCATCGGTGATCACATCTGCCTCGTTTTCAGAGCGCCTGCAGACTGAGACGCGTTCGTTTTGCATACAAGTCATAGTGTGCTCACATGCCGCTGTTTGTAGCACGCAAGGAGAGAGAAGGGAATGGCGCCTGTAGATTGCCGTTTTATGTGCTTTACGAACACAGCTAGTGTTGTGTTCACGACGCAGTGTAGCAATCCAATTCAATTCAGAAGGTGTGGCGAAGTAGAGTTAGCCCCACATCATCGTAAATCGAAGGGACATTCTTTTTTTGAAAGGGACATTTCTATGTTATCCTCGCCCACTCTCTTTTCTTTGCATGACAGGGGCAAGAAAAAAGGGAAGGGGTGGACAACTGGAAGCGAAACGCGTGTTTTAAACAATATCTTGTATTGCTTTTGCTTGGCCAAAATAAACTGTCCTTGTGCCACTGTAGTACAATTATCCACCAAAGCAGGGGGAGGGGGGGACGTGGATCAGTCAGCTTTTTCCATTGTGTTGCAAAAATGTTACACTGTCAAATTCTCGTTCCTGTTTCATTGCAAAGTGAGCATGTTGGAAGGGAAACTACATAGCGAAAGCAGAGACGTAATATTTAACGTTGTTGAATATTTGGTGGGAAGTTAGGAAAGCGCACAGCGACTGCATAAATAAGACAAATAAGGCGGAAGGCAGTAGCACAGGGAAGTTTTTCATTTGGGGGGTACAAAATTCAGCCTCCAATATATGTATTGCTATTTATATATATATGTGGACCTTTTCTCTGGGCTCATCTTGAATTTAACGAAATGGAATATCAGGACTTCGAAATGTGAAAATTGTGAACAAAGATTCATCTATTGATTGTTATAATGCAGGCTGAGATTGTAGGGGGTGAGGAGGATCCCCCCTCTCCTCTATCTTCAGCCATCTCAACCAGGAATAATCATCTGTCACCAACTGGATGTACGTAGAAACCATATTATTGAATATATCATACTTATAGATTCCACGTAAGTTCAGTTCATTTTAATTTGACAGGTTTAAATTTCCTAGACATTAGAACAATTTGTGATTTTAGCAGAGGACGACAACTTACTTCTACCTAAGTATTTAATATATAGTACTTAGAATTGGACATTAATCGCTAAAAATTTAATTTTGATATCTAATGCAACACAAAACACAACACCATTTAAAGTTAAACCCTAAAATCAAACTGGAAGAAAATTGCATTAGTCAAATGAATGCACGAGATAAATGGGACTCACTGCAGGTCCTATGGTTTGCCAGTTGGCTTGTCAAGGGCACTGTGTTATCTAGATTTCATTCAATTTCTTGCAAATTTTTCTGCATGAAAGCAATGCACTGGGGATATAAGGAAAGAAAAAGTATGGTTAAAACTTCTAAATAATTTTTCTAATCAGTTAAGGTTAGGTTTATAACATATCGCATTCGGCTGGTAGATTTTGGATTGAATTCACAAGGTCTTTGAGCGAGATGGGAATGTTTGATTGAGTGATTTGGTTTATTTTACTTCGCATTTCTGCCACTTCTGGCTAATCGCGAAGCTGAGGATAAGTGATGATATGATGAAATTGATGAAGGGACATTCACAAATAACACTCATGTCCAGACCGGGATTCGAACCGGGGACCTCTGGCGTCGTAGAACTGTATACTAATCACTCCGCCACGGAGGCCGACAAAGTGGGAATGTGTTTTGGATTTTCTTTATAGATGCGAAAATCTTTAACTGTGACGCGCACATGCTTTTGCTTACATTAAAGTTCACCTTTTCACGTAAACAAGGAATTGACAAGTCGCCTTAAAACATCGAGATGAGACTAGTCGAGAATTGTCACAGCCTCATCTCGTCTTCTGTGTGGTGAGGTTCTTCTTGTTCTTGTTTCGATGTCCACTCAGAAGTTGTTAAAACTTATTCTATGTATATGCACTTCATGCGCTAATCGAAACTGAATCTGCAATTTAAAATGGAATCCAAAGCCCTGTGCATGTTGGACCCTTCAATTACAAGGCGATATACTATATCTCGTCCTGACCCACGAAATGTTTAGTATAAGCAACACGTACATTGTGTCACCACTCAAAGTTTCACAACGTATATGTCATTAAAGCAAAACTTTTCTTAATAACGTTTTTCTGCTTTATATCTTGTTTCGATGCTGTGAACCGTTGAAATACGGAATTATATCGTAAATAGATTAAACCGGGCAGCACAGACTCCCAATTGTCACTAATGGATTAACTTTGCAATTACAGTAAACAAAATACACGACATTTAAAAAAGTCAATAAATTATACGCTCGGTATATCTGGATAAGACACAGTAATTTAAATCTATTTTTACCAATTTCTTCAAATGCAGATGGTACCAAAGTCTCGAACGAGATCGTCTCGGACATCAACTATCGCCTCGCTTTGATTTTGCAGAGATTTATTTCAGTATCGTTTCGAAATTTGAGAGGAAACACAGACTTTTCTTGTCTCAGTATCATCTCTATGTTAAAAAAACTCTTAATATATAGGTTTAATTATAGCTTTCCCTGTTACAAAGTTATGAAAATTACGGGTGAAGTACAGGAGTACATTTTACCGCCCAAGTTGGTCTATCGTGTCTTGTCTCGTTTGTGTTAAGTATTTCGTTTCGGAAAGTTCCATTTGAAAAGATTAAAAGAAAAGGTCAGTCATATATTCTTCGGATGAAGATTTATATATTATCTTTCAATCGACACAAGCACCTCTCTAGAGAAGTGTATCCTCTTACACAAAGAAGCATTCATCTGGAGCGTGATTTTCTGAGAGTAAACTTTATCTGATTCCATCGTTTCACAGAAATTTTATATAATTTTCATCTCCTTAAAGAGGATTCCAAGAACACAGGTCAATGAACTAGCTACATAGTAGCAAGCACAATGTTGTAGAATAAGTATACAATGGTTTGAATTTTTGTGGTAAGTAAGATAATGCTAGTAAGTTATAAACAATATACCTAAACCTATTTTTTATTTAGAGAATTGAAAATATGTTCTTTTAACAGTAGTACCTTGAGTCTGGAAAATTATTTATCTAAGGGGGGCACAGGGGGTACAACGGGATTTTTGGATTTAGGAGGGTACAGTATCCCCCTTAAAAATTTGAGGGAGTACAATGTACCCCTGTACCCCCCCCCCGTTCCTGCGCCACTGGCGGAAGGGAAAGACATCCTGAATTACGAAGCAGGGCAGCATGTTCTGAAATCCCAAGCGGTTCTGCATAGGGGATAGAATGCACGGCAGTGATTGGTGCTGCCAGGTGGTGACGTCACGAAATGCGGAGGGTGGAGTTTGAAGGACATCAGTGGTGGTTAATATTGTAGCGCGTAACATCCAACGTTAATACTTTGGAATCCTCATACCTTTACGAATTGTCGTTCATTTATATAAGTTCGTCATCGTAAAGAAGTGTAAATCCTAATATACAAGTTAAGTAGAAAGGGAAAATAAAACATATTCGAGAAAAGTTGTTTAATGCCAAGGCGCAGTTTTGTATAAGCTACTTATTTAAATTCCTTCAAAATTCGCGATTGTATTTAAGATAAAATAATAAAAAAAATCACAAGTCCTAAGTCCCACGTTAAAGTGGTCTATTTTTATTTTGTACTTTACACTTCACTTTTCAGCACGCTATTGGGTTAATGGCGACGATGGGGATGCAGTGATTAATTTACACCCTTAATTTATTTCCAAAGCCCCAACAATTGTCATGAAAGCCATATTCATTGAAGATTTTAGCACTAAATGTACCCTTATTTTCTCCTAAAAATGACTTTACACCCCAGAGATGGAAAAATTTGTATAAACCATTGGGATGGTGAACAAATGAGAAGGATGATAGGACATACCACTGCCATGGACAAACACAATGACACGTCATACATACATCGCGTCAACAGGAGGTTTTTTTTTTCCGTGATAAGACTAATGAAGGCAACTCCCAATAAAATAGATCGCTACAGTTTGAAGTTATTGCATTCTTGCAATGACCTGCAAAAGTCTTACTGGACAAATCAGTCATCTGTTAATTAATGTAAATTACTGTAATAAAAGACATTGTATATGTTATAAGCTGATATTCAAATTCCATGCGAGTGTCAGCACTGTTTTGCTACCATGACCAGGGTTCGAATCTGGGATCTCTGACTTCGAAATTCGCTGACCTCACATTTAATAAAACAGTGTGTTTCGACTTCCATGAATCTTATGGAAACTTGAGGTTTTCACTAACAGTGAATACCCTATGAATTGGCGACTATTTTTTATTCTGGCTATTCTGGTTTGGGATTTTCCCTTAAAAAATAAAAAGTTTTTGTTTCTAGATCGCATAGCATCTCGTTGTTCCTATATCTTACAGTAGTTATCTATTCGTAATTAATTTCTTAAACGTTTTTCTTGGGATATGGAATTCCCCGAGTGTCCGCTTTTACGATTCTAGTAGTGGAAATTGAGATATGGGGACCTCTGATATCTCAGTAACAAAACAGAATCTCGATAGATATGCATCCTTTTCGGATTTTAACTCTAGATCCACATTTCGACACTTCAAAGATATATGGTATTTTCGCTTTTAGTTACGCCTTTTCTGGCATGATTTTCATTGTCCAAAGAATTCATTAGATTAAAAAGTCTAACATGAAAATCCTGCAGGACATTCATATCTTAGAGTCCATAATGCAGTATGTGATATACGTAGAATTATCGCAGCATTCCGATATGCCAGTAAGACTGTACTACATGTAGTCCGCGTGGCCGGAACAGTCGAAACTTCTATATGATCACATCGTGCACCTCTGAGGTATGTTTTTCCGGTTCTGTACTGTGTGAAATGTTCAACAAGGATATTTCCACCGTTGGGAATAAGGAATTTCATGATTTTTTGGTACACGTTTGTAGGAACTTACTTAAGAAACTGAAATCATCATTCTTCGTTGTCGAGATGTGGATTGTGCAAATTGAATGCACGAGCTGCTACTAGATCAAATGTTATCCCTTCAGCAGATATTTGTACTTTTCATTCCTTCTGGTAGCTGGTCTTAAAGTTCTGAGTACATACATCGGAATTTTTCGTTCTTCGTTCGTGGTTTACTAATGAGATTGAAGCGGTTACATTCTCTGTGGATTAATTGCTATCTATACTAGGACACCGTTTCTTATTTTGATGGAATATATGTTTGGAGTGCATCATAGTTGGAATTTAAACTTTAAAATTGCAGAAGCGTATTATTGCGTTGTTTTAGGATGGCCAAACCTCGTCCATGTCCACATAAAAAAAAATCCAGGATTCATCACCTCATATTTTGTATGTTAATCACTTTTAGAAAACACATAAATCTCTTGAAACACATCCACGAGTTGAAGATTTAGTTCTGGACTCAACCGACTTTTTTGTTTGTGGATTTCTCCTTACATAAATCAAGGGTTCTTATCTCTAGATCACATAACTTCTCGGAGATCTAATTTCATACAGTTATTATCTATTGATAATTATTTTCTTAAACGTTTTTCTTGCGATATTGAATTCCCCGAATGTCCACTTTTTCAATTCGAGTAGTGGAAATTTAGATATGAAGACCTCTCATATCTCAGAAGAAAACATAGAATCTCCATAGATATGCATGCGTTTCGGATTTTAACACAGGATCCACATTTCGACATTTCAAAGTTGTATGGTATTCTTGCTATCAGTTGCGCAGTTTTTGGTACGTTGTTCATTGTCACAAGTATTCATTACATGGAAACGTTTAACATGAAAATCCTACAGGACATTCATATTTTAGAATTTATAGTGCTGTATGTGCTATAGGACTATCGCAGCATTCCGATATGCCAGTAAGACTGTACTACATGTAGTCAGCGTGGCGGGAACAGTCGGTAATCCTATATGATCACATAGCACAACTCTAAAGTATATTTTTCCGGTCCTCTATTGTGTGAAATATGCGATAAGGCAATTTGCTGCGTTGGGAATAAGGAGTTTCATGATTTTTGGTTTACGTTTGTAAAAACGTACTCAGGAAACTGAGAAGATCATCCTTCGTTGTCGAGATGTGGATAGTGCAAATTGAATGCACGAGATGCGACTAGATAAGATGTTATCCATTCAGCAAATAAGTGGGTTTCACTCCTTTTGGGTTGCTTGTTTTAAATTTTTGCGGAAACACGAAATACATCGGCATGTCACGTTCTTCGATTATAATTTTGTAATGAGATTTTAACAGTTACATTCTCTATGGATAAATTGCTAGCTATATTAGGAGACCGTTTTTTACTTTGAAGTAATTACTGTTAAGTTTAAATCATAGTTGCAATTTAACATCTAAAAGTGGGCATATGTATTATTGCATTGCTTTAAAATGGCCATACTTCATCCATACCCAGAACTAAAACATCCAATATGCATTATCTCATGTTTTGTATGAAAATTTCGTTTAGAAAGACCGAAAGTCTCATGGAACACATTCCCAAGTTTCAAGATGATTTAGTTCTGGGCTTAACCGGCTTGTCTGTTTGGGGATTTTCCCTTAAGAATAAAAATGTTTTTATTTCTTGATCGCATAGCATCTCGTTGTTCCTATATCTTACAGTAATTATCTATTCGTAAATAATTTCTTAAACGTTTTTCTTGGGATATGGAATTCCCCGAATGTCCGCTTTTTCGATTCTAGTAGTGGAAATTTAGATATGGACACCTCTAATATCTCAGTAACAAAACAGAAGCTCGATAGATATGCATGCTTTTCGGATTTTAACTCTAGATCCACATTTCGACATTTCAAAGATATATGGTATTTTCGCTTTTAGTTACGCCTTTTCTGGCATGATTTTCATTGTCCAAAGAATTCATTAGATTAAAAATTTTAACATGAAAATCCTGCAGGACATTCATATCTTAGAGTTTATTATGCAGTATGTGATATAGAATTATCGCAGCATTCCCATATGCCAGTAAGACTGTACTACATGTAGTCCGCGTGGCCGGAACAGTCGAAAGTTCTATATGATCACATCGTTCACCTCTGAGGTATGTTTTTCCGGTTCTCTACTGTGTGAAATGTTCAACAAGGATATTTCCACCGTTGGGAATAAGGAATTTCATGTTTTTTTGGTACACTTTTGTAGGAACTTACTTAAGAAACTGAAATCATCATTCTTCGTTGTCGAGATGTGGATTGTGCAAATTGAATGCACGAGCTGCTACTAGATCAAATGTTATCCATTCAGCAGATATTTGTACTCTTCATTCCTTCTGGTAGCTGGTTTTAAAGTTCTGAGTACATACATCGGAATTTTTTGTTCTTCGTTCGTGGTGTACTAATGAGATTGAAGCGGTTACATTCTCTGTGGATTAATTGCTATCTATACTAGGAGACCGTTTTTTATTTTGATGAAATATCTGTTTAGAGTGCATCATAGTTGGAATTTAAACTTTAAAGTTGCACAAGCGTATTGTTGCAATGCTTTAAGATGGCCATACCTCATCCATGTCCACATAAAAAAAAATCCAGGATTCATCACCTCATATTTTGTATGTTAATCACGTTTAGAAAACACATAATTCTCTTGGAACACATCCACGAGTTGAAGATATAGTTCTGGACTCAACCGACGTTTCTGTTTGTGGATTTTTCCTTACATAAATCAAGGGTTCTTATCTCCAGATCACATAACTTCTCGGAGATCTAATTTCATACCGTTATTATCTATTGATTATTAATTTCTTAAACGTTTTTTTTGCGATATGGAATTCCCCGAATGTCCCCTTTTTCAATTCGAGTAGTGGAAATTTAGATATGAAGACCTCTCATATCTCAGAAGAAAACATAGAATCTCCATAGATATGCATGCGTTTCGGATTTTAACACAGGATCCACATTTCGACATTTCAAAGTTGTATGGTATTCTTGCTATCAGTTGCGCAGTTTTTGGTACGTTGTTCATTGTCACAAGTATTCATTACATGGAAACGTTTAACATGAAAATCCTACAGGACATTCATATCTTAGAATTTATAGTGCTGTATGTGCTATAGGACTATCGCCGCATTCCGATATGCCAGTAAGACTGTATTACATGTAGCCAGCGTGGCGGGGACAGTCGGTAATCCTATATGATCACATAGCACAACTCTAAAGTATGTTTTTCCGGTCCTCTATTGTGCGAAATATGCGATAAGGCAAGTTCCTGCGTTGGAAATAAGGAGTTTCATGATTTTTGGTTAACGTTTGTAAAAACGTACTCAGGAAACTGAGAACATCATCCTTCGTTGTCGAGATGTGGATAGTGCAAATTGAATGCACGAGATGCGACTAGATAAGATGTTATCCCTTCAGCAAATAAGTGGGTTTCACTCCTTTTGGGTTGCTTGTTTTAAATTTTTGCGGAAACACGAAATACATCGGCATGTCTCGTTCTTCGATTATAATTTTGTAATGAGATTTTAACAGTTACATTCTCTATGGATAAATTGCTAGCTATATTAGGAGACCGTTTTTTACTTTGAAGTAATTACTGTTAAGTTTAAATCATAGTTGCAATTTAAAATCTAAAAGTGGGCATATGTATTATTGCATTGCTTAAAAATGGCCATACTTCATTCATGCCCACAACTAAAACATCCAATATTCATTATCTCATGTTTTGTATGAAAATTTCGTTTAGAAAGACCGAAAGTCTCATGGAACACATTCCCGAGTTTCAAGATGATTTAGTTCTGGGCTTAACCGGCTTGTCTGGTTATGGATTTTCCCTTAAGAATAAAAATGTTTTTATTTCTTGATCGCATAGCATCTCGTTGTTCCTATATCTTAGAGTAATTATCTATTCGTAAATAATTTCTTAAACGTTTTTCTTGGGATATGGAATTCCCCGAATGTCCGCTTTTTTGATTCTAGTAGTGGAAATTTAGATATGGACACCTCTAATATCTCAGTAACAAAACAGAAGCTCGATAGATATGCATGCTTTTCGGATTTTAACTCTAGATCCACATTTCGACATTTCAAAGATATATGGTATTTTCGCTTTTAGTTACGACTATTCTGGCATTATTTTCATTGTCCAAAGAATTCATTAGATTAAAAAGTCTAACATGAAAATCCTGCAGGACATTCATATCTTAGAGTCCATAATGCAGTATGTGATATAGAATTATCGCAGCATTCCGATATGCCAGTAAGACTGTACTACATGTAGTCCGCGTGGCCGGAACAGTCGAAAGTTCTGTATAATCACATCGTGCACCTCTGAGGTATGTTTTTCCGGTTCTCTTTTGTGTAAAATGTTCAACAAGGATATTTCCACCGTTGGGAATAAGGAATTTCATGATTTTTTGGTACACGTTTGTAGGAACTTACTTAAGAAACTGAAATCATCATTCTTCGTTGTCGAGTTGTGGATTGTGCAAATTGAATGCACGAGCTGCTACTAGATCAAATGTTATCCCTTCAGCAGATATTTCTACTTTTCATTCCTTCTGGTAGCTGGTTTTAAAGTTCTGAGTACATACATCGGAATTTTTCGTTAATCGTTCGTGGTTTAGTAATGAGATTGAAGCGGTTCCATTGGATTAATTGCTATCTGTACTAGGAGACCGTTTCTTATTTTGATGGAATATCTGTTTGGAGAGCATCATAGTTCGAATTTAAACTTTAAAATTACACAAGCGTATTATTGCGTTGTTTTAGGATGGCCAAACCTTTGCATGTCCACATAAAAAAAATCCAGGATTCATCACCTCATATTTTGTATGTTAATCACTTTTAGAAATCACATAAATCTCTTGAAACACATCCACGAGTTGAAAATTTATTTCTGGACTCAACCGACTTTTTGTTTGTGGATTTTTCCTTACATAAATCAAGGTTTCTTATCTCTAGATCACATAACTTCTCGGAGATCTAATTTCATACAGTTATTATCTATTGATAATTAATTTCTTAAACGTTTTTTTTGCGATATGGAATTCCCCGAATGTCCCCTTTTTCAATTCGACTAGTGGAAATTTAGATATGAAGACCTCTCATATCTCAGAAGAAAACATAGAATCTCCATAGATATGCATGCGTTTCGGATTTTAACACAGGATCCACATTTCGACATTTCAAAGTTGTATGGTATTCTTGCTATCAGTTGCGCAGTTTTTCGTACATTGTTCATTGTCACAAGTATTCATTACATGGAAACGTTTAACATGAAAATCCTACAGGACATTCATATCTTAGAATTTATAGTGCTGTATGTGCTATAGGACTATCGCAGCATTCCGATATGCCAGTAAGACTGTACTACATGTAGTCAGCGTGGCGGGAACAGTCGGTAATCCTATATGATCACATAGCACAACTCTAAAGTATGTTTTTCCGGTCCTCTATTGTGCGAAATATGCGATAAGGCAAGTTCCTGCGTTGGAAATAAGGAGTTTCATGATTTTTGGTTAACGTTTGTAAAAACGTACTCAGGAAACTGAGAACATCATCCTTCGTTTTCGAGATGTGGATAGTGCAAATTGAATGCACGAGATGCGACTAGATAAGATGTTATCCCTTCAGCAAATAAGTGGGTTTCACTCCTTTTGGGTTGCTTGTTTTAAATTTTTGCGGAAACACGAAATACATTGGCATGTCTCGTTCTTCGATTATAATTTTGTAATGAGATTTTAACAGTTACATTCTCTATGGATAAATTGCTAGCTATATTAGGAGACCGTTTTTTACTTTGAAGTAATTACTGTTAAGTTTAAATCATAGTTGCAATTTAAAATCTAAAAGTGGGCATATGTATTATTGCATTGCTTAAAAATGGCCATACTTCATCCATGCCCAGAACTAAAACATCCAATATTCATTATCTCATGTTATGTATGAAAATTTCGTTTAGAAAGACCGAAAGTCTCATGGAACACATTCCCGAGTTTCAAGATGATTTAGTTCAGGGCTTAACCGGCTTGTCTGGTTGGGGATTTTCCCTTAAGAATAAAAATGTCTTTATTTGTTGATCGCATAGCATCTCGTTGTTCCTATATCTTACAGTAATTATCTATTCGTAAATAATTTCTTAAACGTTTTTCTTGGGATATGGAATTCCCCGAATGTCCGCTTTTTTGATTCTAGTAGTGGAAATTTAGATATGGACACCTCTAATATCTCAGTAACAAAACAGAAGCTCGATAGATATGTATGCTTTTCGGATTTTAACTCTAGATCCACATTTCGACATTTCAAAGATATATGGTATTTTCGCTTTTTGTTACGCCTTTTCTGGCATCATTTTCATTGTCCAAAGAATTCATTAGATTAAAAAGTTTAACATGAACATCCTGCAGGACATTCATATCTCAGAGTTTATTATGCAGTATGTGATATAGAATTATCGCAGCATTCCGATATGCCAGTAAGACTGTACTACATGTAGTCCGCGTGGCCGGAACAGTCGAAAGTTCTATATGATCACATCGTGCACCTCTGAGGTATGTTTTTCCGGTTCTCTACTGTGTGAAATGTTCAACAAGGATATTTCCACCGTTGGGAATAAGGAATTTCATGTTTTTTTGGTACACTTTTGTAGGAACTTACTTAAGAAACTGAAATCATCATTCTTCGTTGTCGAGATGTGGATTGTGCAAATTGAATGCACGAGCTGCTACTAGATCAAATGTTATCCCTTAAGCAGATATTTGTACTTTTCATTCCTTCTGGTAGCTGGTTTTAAAGTTCTGAGTACATACATCGGAATTTTTCGTTCTTCGTTCGTGGTGTACTAATGAGATTGAAGCGGTTACATTCTCTGTGGATTAATTGCTATCTATACTAGGAGACCGTTTTTTATTTTGATGAAATATCTGTTTAGAGTGCATCATAGTTGGAATTTAAACTTTAAAGTTGCACAAGCGTATTGTTGCAATGCTTTAAGATGGCCATACCTCATCCATGTCCACATAAAAAAAAATCCAGGATTCATCACCTCATATTTTGTATGTTAATCACGTTTAGAAAACACATAATTCTCTTGGAACACATCCACGAGTTGAAGATATAGTTCTGGACTCAACCGACGTTTCTGTTTGTGGATTTTTCCTTACATAAATCAAGGGTTCTTATCTCCAGATCACATAACTTCTCGGAGATCTAATTTCATACCGTTATTATCTATTGATTATTAATTTCTTAAACGTTTTTTTTGCGATATGGAATTCCCCGAATGTCCCCTTTTTCAATTCGAGTAGTGGAAATTTAGATATGAAGACCTCTCATATCTCAGAAGAAAACATAGAATCTCCATAGATATGCATGCGTTTCGGATTTTAACACAGGATCCACATTTCGACATTTCAAAGTTGTATGGTATTCTTGCTATCAGTTGCGCAGTTTTTGGTACGTTGTTCATTGTCACAAGTATTCATTACATGGAAACGTTTAACATGAAATTCCTGCAGGACATTCATATCTTAGAATTTATAGTGCTGTATGTGCTATAGGACTATCGCCGCATTCCGATATGCCAGTAAGACTGTATTACATGTAGCCAGCGTGGCGGGGACAGTCGGTAATCCTATATGATCACATAGCACAACTCTAAAGTATGTTTTTCCGGTCCTCTATTGTGCGAAATATGCGATAAGGCAAGTTCCTGCGTTGGAAATAAGGAGTTTCATGATTTTTGGTTAACGTTTGTAAAAACGTACTCAGGAAACTGAGAACATCATCCTTCGTTTTCGAGATGTGGATAGTGCAAATTGAATGCACGAGATGCGACTAGATAAGATGTTATCCCTTCAGCAAATAAGTGGGTTTCACTCCTTTTGGGTTGCTTGTTTTAAATTTTTGCGGAAACACGAAATACATCGGCATGTCTCGTTCTTCCATTATAATTTCGTAATGAGATTTTAACAGTTACATTCTCTATGGATAAATTGATAGCTATATTAGGAGACCTTTTTTTACTTTGAAGTAATTACTGTTAAGTTTAAATCATAGTTGCAATTTAAAATCTAAAAGTGGGCATATGTATTATTGCATCGCTTAAAAATGGCCATACTTCATCCATGCCCAGAACTAAAACATCCAATATTCATTATCTCATGGTATGTATGAAAAATTCGTTTAGAAAGACCGAAAGTATCATGGAACACATTCCCGAATTTCAAGATGATTTAGTTCTGGGCTTAACCGGCTTGTCTGGTTATGGATTTTCCCTTAAGAATAAAAATGTTTTTATTTCTTGATCGCATAGCATCTCGTTGTTCCTATATCTTACAGTAATTATCTATTCGTAAATAATTTCTTAAACGTTTTTCTTGGGATATGGAATTCCCCGAATGTCCGCTTTTTTGATTCTAGTAGTGGAAATTTAGATATTGACACCTCTAATATCTCAGTAACAAAACAGAAGCTCGATAGATATGCATGCTTTTCGGATTTTAACTCTAGATCCACATTTCGACATTTCAAAGTTGTATGGTATTCTTGCTGTCAGTTGCGCAGTTTTTGGTACGTTGTTCATTGTCACAAGTATTCATTACATGGAAACGTTTAACATGAAAATCCTACAGGACATTCATATCTCAGAGTTTATTATGCAGTATGTGATATAGAATTATCGCAGCATTCCGATATGCCAGTAAGACTGTACTACATGTAGTCCGCGTGGCCGGAACAGTCGAAAGTTCTATATGATCACATCGTGCACCTCTGAGGTATGTTTTTCCGGTTCTCTACTGTGTGAAATGTTCAACAAGGATATTTCCACCGTTGGGAATAAGGAATTTCATGATTTTTTGGTACACGTTTGTAGGAACTTACTTAAGAAACTGAAATCATCATTCTTCGTTGTCGAGATGTGGATTGTGCAAATTGAATGCACGAGCTGCTACTAGGTCAAATGTTATCCCTTCAGCAGATATTTGTACTTTTCATTCCTTCTGGTAGCTGGTTTTAAAGTTCTGAGTACATACATCGGAATTTTTCGTTATCGTTCGTGGTTTAGTAATGAGATTGAAGCGGTTACATTCTCTGTGGATTAATTGCTATCTATACTAGGAGACCGTTTCTTATTTTGATGGAATATCTGTTTGGAGTGCATCATAGTTGGAATTTAAACTTTATAATTGCACAAGCGTATTATTACGTTGTTTTAGGATAGCCATGCATCGTCCATGTCCACATAAAAAAAAATCCAGGATTCATCACCTCATATTTTGTATGTTAATCACTTTTAGAAAACACATAAATCTCTTGAAACACATCCACGAGTTGAAGATTTAGTTCTGGACTCAACCGACTTTTTTGTTTGTGGATTTTTCCTTACATAAATCAAGGGTTCTTATCTCTAGATCACATAACTTCTCAGAGATCTAATTTCATACAGTTTCATTTCTTAAACGTTTTTCTTGCGATATGGAATTCCCCGAATGTCCCCTTTTTCAATTCGAGTAGTGGAAATTTAGATATGAAGACCTCTCATATCTCAGAAGAAACCATAGAATCTCCATAGATATGCATGCGTTTCGGATTTTAACACAGGATCCACATTTCGACATTTCAAAGTTGTATGGTATTCCTGCTATCAGTTGCGCAGTTTTTGGTACGTTGTTCATTGTCACAAGTATTCATTACATGGAAACGTTTAACATGAAAATCCTACAGGACATTCATATCTTAGAATTTATAGTGCTGTATGATCTATAGGACTATCGCAGCATTCCGATATGCCAGTAAGACTGTACTACATGTAGTCAGCGTGGCGGGAACAGTCGGTAATCCTATATGATCACATAGCACAACTCTAAAGTATATTTTTCCGGTCCTCTATTGTGTGAAATATGCGATAAGGCAATTTGCTGCGTTGGGAATAAGGAGTTTCATGATTTTTGGTTTACGTTTGTAAAAACGTACTCAGGAAACTGAGAAGATCATCCTTCGTTGTCGAGATGTGGATAGTGCAAATTGAATGCACGAGATGCGACTAGATAAGATGTTATCCATTCAGCAAATAAGTGGGTTTCACTCCTTTTGGGTTGCTTGTTTTAAATTTTTGCGGAAACACGAAATACATCGGCATGTCACGTTCTTCGATTATAATTTTGTAATGAGATTTTAACAGTTACATTCTCTATGGATAAATTGCTAGCTATATTAGGAGACCGTTTTTTACTTTGAAGTAATTACTGTTAAGTTTAAATCATAGTTTCAATTTAAAATCTAAAAGTGGGCATATATATTATTGCATTGCTTAAAAATGGCCATACTTCATCCATGCCCTGAACTAAAACATCCAATATTCATTATCTCATGTTTTGTATGAAAATTTCGTTTAGAAGGACCGAAAGTCTCATGGAACACATTCCCGAGTTTCAAGATGATTTAGTTCTGGGCTTAACCGGCTTGTCTGGTTGGGGATTTTCCCTTAAGAATAAAATTGTTTTTATTTCTTGATCGCATAGCATCTCGTTGTTCCTATATCTTACAGTAATTATCTATTCGTAAATAATTTCTTAAACGTTTTTATTGGGATATGGAATTCCCCGAATGTCCGCTTTTTTGATTCTAGTAGTGGAAATTTAGATATGGACACCTCTAATATCTCAGTAACAAAACAGAAGCTCGATAGATATGCATGCTTTTCGGATTTTAACTCTAGATCCACATTTCGACATTTCAAAGTTGTATGGTATTCTTGCTGTCAGTTGCGCAGTTTTTGGTACGTTGTTCATTGTCACAAGTATTCATTACATGGAAACGTTTAACATGAAAATCCTACAGGACATTCATATCTCAGAGTTTATTATGCAGTATGTGATATAGAATTATCGCAGCATTCCGATATGCCAGTAAGACTGTACTACTTGTAGTCCGCGTGGCCGGAACAGTCGAAAGTTCTATATGATCACATCGTGCACCTCTGAGGTATGTTTTTCCGGTTCTCTTTTGTGTGAAATGTTCAACAAGGATATTTCAACCGTTGGGAATAAGGAATTTCATGATTTTTTGGTACACGTTTGTAGGAACTTACTTAAGAAACTGAAATCATCATTCTTCGTTGTCGAGATGTGGATTGTGCAATTTGAATGCACGAGCTGCTACTAGATCAAATGTTATCCCTTCAGGAGATATTTCTACTTTTCATTCCTTCTGGTAGCTGGTTTTAAAGTTCTGAGTACATACATCGGAATTTTTCGTTAATCGTTCGTGGTTTACTAATGAGATTGAAGCGGTTACATTCTCTGTGGATTAATTGCTATCTATACTATGAGACCGTTTCTTATTTTGATGGAATATCTGTTTGGAGTGCATCATAGTTGGAATTTAAACTTTAAAATTGCGCAAGCGTATTATTGCGTTGTTTTAGGATGGCCATACATCGTCCATGTCCACATAAAAAAAATCCAGGATTCATCACCTCATATTTTGTATGTTAATCACTTTTAGAAAACACATAAATTTCTTGAAACACATCCACGAGTTGCAGATTTAGTTCTGGACTCAACCGAATTTTTTGTTTGTGGATTTTTCCTTACATAAATCAAGGGTTCTTATCTCTAGATCACATAACTTCTCAGAAATCTAATTTCATACAGTTTAATTTCTTAAACGTTTTTCTTGCGATATGGAATTCCCCGAATGTCCCCTTTTTCAATTCGAGTAGTGGAAATTTAGATATGAAGACCTCTCATATCTCAGAAGAAAACATAGAATCTCCATAGATATGCATGCGTTTCGGATTTTAACACAGGATCCACATTTCGACATTTCAAAGTTGTATGGTATTCTTGCTCTCAGTTGCGCAGTTTTTGGTACGTTGTTCATTGTCACAAGTATTCATTACATGGAAACGTTTAACATGAAAATCCTACAGGACATTCATATCTTAGAATTTATAGTGCTGTATGTGCTATAGGACTATCGCAGCATTCCGATATGCCAGTAAGACTGTACTACATGTAGTCAGCGTGGCGGGAACAGTCGGTAATCCTATATGATCACATAGCACAACTCTAAAGTATGTTTTTCCGGTCCTCTATTGTGCGAAATATGCGATAAGGCAATTTCCTGCGTTGGGAATAAGGAGTTTCATGATTTTTGGTTAACGTTTGTAAAAACGTACTCAGGAAACTGAGAACATCATCCTTCGTTGTCGAGATGTGGATAGTGCAAATTGAATGTACGAGATGCGACTAGATAATATGTTATCCATTCAGCAAATAAGTGGGTTTCACTCCTTTTGGGTTGCTTGTTTTAAATTTTTGAGGAAACACGAAATACATCGGCATGTCTCGTTCTTCGATTATAATTTTGTAATGAGATTTTAACAGTTACATTCTCTATGGATAAATTGCTAGCTATATTAGGAGACCGTTTTTTACTTTGAAGTAATTACTGTTAAGTTTAAATCATAGTTGCAATTTAAAATCTAAAAGTGGGCATATGTATTATTGCATTGCTTAAAAATGGCCATACTTCATCCATGCTCAGAACTAAAACATCCAATATTCATTATCTCATGTTTTGTATGAAAATTTCGTTTAGAAAGACCGAAAGTCTCATGGAACACATTCCCGAGTTTCAAGATGATTTAGTTCTGGGCTTAACCGGCTTGTCTGGTTGGGGATTTTCCCTTAAGAATAAAAATGTTTTTATTTCTTGATCGCATAGCATCTCGTTGTTCCTATATCTTACAGTAATTATCTATTCGTAAATAATTTCTTAAACGTTTTTCTTGGGATATGGAATTCCCCGAATGTCCGCTTTTTTGATTGTAGTAGTGGAAATTTAGATATGGACACCTCTAGTATCTCAGTAACAAAACAGAAGCTCGATAGATATGCATGCTTTTCGGATTTTAACTCTAGATCCACATTTCGACATTTCAAAGATATATGGTATTTTCGCTTTTAGTTACGACTATTCTGGCATTATTTTCATTGTCCAAAGAATTCATTAGATTAAAAAGTCTAACATGAAAATCCTGCAGGACATTCATATCTTAGAGTCCATAATGCAGTATGTGATATAGAATTATCGCAGCATTCCGATATGCCAGGTAGACTGTACTACATGTAGTCCGCGTGGCCGGAACAGTCGAAAGTTCTATATGATCACATCGTGCACCTCTGAGGTATGTTTTTCCGGTTCTCTTTTGTGTGAAATGTTCAACAAGGATATTTCCACCGTTGGGAATAAGGAATTTCATGATTTTTTGGTACACGTTTGTAGGAACTTACTTAAGAAACTGAAATCATCATTCTTCGTTGTCGAGATGTGGATTGTGCAAATTGAATGCACGAGCTGCTACTAGATCAAATGTTATCCCTTCAGCAGATATTTCTACTTTTCATTCCTTCTGGTAGCTGGTTTTAAATTTCTGAGTACATACATCGGAATTTTTCGTTAATCGTTCGTGGTTTAGTAATGGGACTGAAGCGGTTACATTCTCTGTGGATTAATTGCTATCTATACTAGGAGACCGTTTCTTATTTTGATCCAGGATTCATCACCTCATATTTTGTATGTTAATCACTTTTAGAAAACACATAAATCTCTTGAAAGACATCCACGAGTTGAAGATTTAGTTCTGGACTCAACCGACTTTTTTGTTTGTGGATTTTTCCTTACATAAATCAAGGTTTCTTATCTCTAGATCACATAACTTCTCTGAGATCTAATTTCATACAGTTATTATCTATTGATAATTAATTTCTTAAACGTTTTTCTTGCGATATGGAATTCCCCAAATGTCCCCTTTTTCAATTCGAGTAGTGGAAATTTAGATATGAAGACCTCTCATATCTCAGAAGAAAACATAGAATCTCCATAGATATGCATGCGTTTCGGATTTTAACACAGGATCCACATTTCGACATTTCAAAGTTGTATGGTATTCTTGCTATCAGTTGCGCAGTTTTTGGTACGTTGTTCATTGTCACAAGTACCTGTATTCATTACATGGAAACGTTTAACATGAAAATCCTACAGGACATTCATATCTTAGAATTTATAGTGCTGTATGTGCTATAGGACTATCGCAGCATTCCGATATGCAGTAAGACTGTACTACATGTAGTCAGCGTGGCGGGAACAGTCGGTAATCCTATATGATCACATAGCACAACTCTAAAGTATGTTTTTCCGGTCCTCTATTTTGCGAAATATGCGATAAGGCAATTTCCTACGTTGGGAATAAGGAGTTTCATGATTTTTGGTTAACGTTTGTAAAAACGTACTAAGGAAACTGAGAACATCATCCTTCGTTGTCGAGATGTGGATAGTGCAAATTGAATGCACGAGATGCGACTAGATAAGATGTTATCCCTTCAGCAAATAAGTGGGTTTCACTCCTTTTGGGTTGCTTGTTTTAAATTTTTGCGGAAACACGAAATACATCGGCATGTCTCGTTCTTCGATTATAATTTTGTAATGAGATTTTAACAGTTACATTCTCTATGGATAAATTGCTAGCTATATTAGGAGACCGTTTTTTACTTTGAAGTAATTACTGTTAAATTTAAATCATAGTTGCAATTTAAAATCTAAAAGTGGGCATATGTATTATTGCATTGCTTTAATATGACCATACCTCATCCATGCCCAGAACTAAAACATCCAATATGCATCATCTCATGTTTTGTATGAAAATTTCGTTTAGAAAGACCGAACGTCTCATGGAACACATTCCCGAGTTTCAAGATGATTTAGTTCTGGGCTTAACCGGCTTGTCTGTTTGGGGATTTTCCCTTAAGAATAAAAAAGTTTTTATTTCTTGATCGCATAGCATCTCGTTGTTCCTATATCTTACAGTAATTATCTATTCGTAAATAATTTCTTAAACGTTTTTCTTGGGATATGGAATTCCCCGAATGTCCGCTTTTTTGATTCTAGTAGTGGAAATTTAGATATGGACACCTCTAATATCTCAGTAACAAAACAGAAGCTCGATAGATATGCATGCTTTTCGGATTTTAACTATAGATCCACATTTCGACATTTCAAAGATATATGGTATTTTCGCTTTTAGTTACGACTATTCTGGCATTATTTTCATTGTCCATAGAATTCATTAGATTAAAAAGTCTAACATGAAAATCCTGCAGGACATTCATATCACATAATGCAGTATGTGATATAGAATTATCGCAGCATTCCGATATGCCAGTAAGACTGTACTACATGTAGTCCGCGTGGCCGGAACAGTCGAAAGTTCTATATGATCACATCGTGCACCTCTGAGGTATGTTTTTCCGGTTCTCTTTTGTGTAAAATGTTCAACAAGGATATTTCCACCGTTGGGAATAAGGAATTTCATGATTTTTTGGTACACGTTTGTAGGAACTTATTTAAGAAACTGAAATCATCATTCTTCGTTGTCGAGATGTGGATTGTGCAAATTGAATGCACGAGCTCCTATTAGATCAAATGTTATCACTTCAGCAGATATTTGTACTTTTCATTCCTTCTGGTAGCTGGTTTTAAAGTTCTGAGTACATACATCGGAATTTTTCGTTCTTCGTTCGTGGTTTACTAATGAGATTTGAAGCGGTTACATTCTCTGTGGATTAATTGCTATCTATACTAGGAGACCGTTTCTTATTTTGATGGAATATCTGTTTGGAGTGCATCATAGTTGGAATTTAAACTTTAAAATTGCACAAGCGTATTATTACTTTGTTTTAGGATGGCCATACATCGTCCATGTCCACATAAAAAAAAATCCAGGATTCATCACCTCATATTTTGTATGTTAATCACTTTTAGAAAACACATAAATCTCTTGAAACACATCCACGAGTTGAAGATTTAGTTCTGGACTCAACCGACTTTTTTGTTTATAGATTTTTCCTTACATAAATCAAGGGTTCTTATCTCTAGATCACATAACTTCTCGGAGATCTAATTTCATACAGTTATTATCTATTGATAATTAATTTCTTAAACGTTTTTCTTGCGATATGGAATTCCCCGAATGTCCCCCTTTTTCAATTCGACTAGTGGAAATTTAGATATGAAGACCTCTCATATCTCAGAAGAAAACATAGAATCTCCATAGATATGCAAGCGTTTCGGATTTTAACACAGGATCCACATTTCGACATTTCAAAGTTGTATGGTATTCTTGCTATCAGTTGCACAGTTTTTGGTACGTTGTTCATTGTCACAAGTATTCATTACATGGAAACGTTTAACATGAAAATCCTACAGGACATTCATATCTTAGAATTTATAGTGCTGTATGTGCTATAGGACTATCGCAGCATTCCGATATGCCAGTAAGACTGTACTACATGTAGTCAGCGTGGCGGGGACAGTCGGTAATCCTATATGATCACATAGCACAACTCTAAAGTATGTTTTTCCGGTCCTCTATTGTGCGAAATATGCGATAAGGCAATTTCCTGCGTTGGGAATAAGGAGTTTCATGATTTTTGGTTAACGTTTGTAAAAACGTACTCAGGAAACTGAGAACATCATCCTTCGTTGTCGAGATGTGGATAGTGCAAATTGAATGCACGAGATGCGAGTAGATAATATTTTATCCCTTCTGCAAATAAGTGGGTTTCACTCCTTTTGGGTTGCTTGTTTTAAATTTTTGAGGAAACACGAAATACATCGGCATGTCTCGTTCTTCGATTATAATTTTGTAATGAGATTTTAACAGTTACATTCTCTATGGATAAATTGCTAGCTATATTAGGAGACCGTTTTTTACTTTGAAGTAATTACTGTTAAGTTTAAATCATAGTTGCTATTTAAAATCTAAAAGTGGGCATATGTATTATTGGATTGCTTAAAAATGGCCATACTTCATCCATGCCCAGAACTAAAACATCCAATATTCATTATCTCATGTTTTGTATGAAAATTTCGTTTAGAAAGACCGAAAGTCTCATGGAACACATTCCCGAGTTTCAAGATGATTTAGTTCAGGGCTTAACCGGCTTGTCTGGTTGGGGATTTTCCCTTAAGAATAAAAATGTTTTTATTTCTTGATCGCATAGCATCTCGTTGTTCCTATATCTTACAGTAATTATCTATTCGTAAATAATTTCTTAAACGTTTTTCTTGGGATATGGAAATCCCCGAATGTCCGCTTTTTTGATTCTGGTAGTGGAAATTTAGATATGGACACCTCTAATATCTCAGTAACAAAACAGAAGCTCGATAGATATGCATGCTTTTCGGATTTTAACTCTAGATCCACATTTCGACATTTCAAAGATATATGGTATTTTCGCTTTTAGTTACGACTATTCTGGCATTATTTTCATTGTCCAAAGAATTCATTAGATTAAAAAGTCTAACATGAAAATCCTGCAGGACATTCATATCTTAGAGTCCATAATGCAGTATGTGATATAGAATTATCGCAGCATTCCGATATGCCAGTAAGACTGTACTACATGTAGTCCGCGTGGCCGGAACAGTCGAAAGTTCTATATGATCACATCGTGCACCTCTGAGGTATGTTTTTCCGGTTCTCTTTTGTGTGAAATGTTCAACAAGGATATTTCCACCGTTGGGAATAAGGAATTTCATGATTTTTTGGTACACGTTTGTAGGAACTTACTTAAGAAACTGAAATCATCATTCTTCGTTGTCGAGATGTGGATTGTGCAAATTGAATGCACGAGTTGCTACTAGATCAAATGTTATCCCTTCAGCAGATATTTGTACTTTTCATTCCTTCTGGTAGCTGGTTTTAAAGTTCTGAGTACATACATCGGAATTTTTCGTTAATCGTTCGTGGTTTAGTAATGAGATTGAAGAGGTTACATTCTCTGTGGATTAATTGCTATCTATACTAGGAGACCGTTTCTTATTTTGATGGAATATCTGTTTGGAGTGCATCATAGTTGGAATTTAAACTTTAAAATTGCACAAGCGTATTATTGCGTTGTTTTAGGATGGCCATACATCGTCCATGTCCACATAAAAAAAATCCAGGATTCATCACCTCATATTTTGTATGTTAATCACTTTTAGAAAACACATAAATCTCTTGAAACACATCCACGAGTTGAAGATTTAGTTCTGGACTCAACCGACTTTTTTGTTTGTGGATTTTTCCTTACATAAATGAAGGGTTCTTATCTCTAGATCACATAACTTCTCTGAGATCTAATTTCATACAGTTATTATCTATTGATAATTAATTTCTTAAACGTTTTTCTTGCGATATGGAATTCCCCGAATGTCCCCTTTTTCAATTCGAGTAGTGGAAATTTAGATGTGAAGACCTCTCATATCTCAGAAGAAAACATAGAATCTCCATAGATATGAATGCGTTTCGGATTTTAACACAGGATCCACATTTGGACATTTCAAAGTTGTATGGTATTCTTGCTATCAGTTGCGCAGTTTTTGGTAGTTGTTCATTGTCACAAGTATTCATTACATGGAAACGTTTAACATGAAAATCCTACAGGACATTCATATCTTAGAATTTATAGTGCTGTATGTGCTATAGGACTATCGCAGCATTCCGATATGCCAGTAAGACTGTACTACATGTAGTCAGCGTGGCGGGAACAGTCGGTAATCCTATATGATCACATAGCACAACTCTAAAGTATGTTTTTTCCGGTCCTCTATTGTGCGAAATATGCGATAAGGCAAATTCCTACGTTGGGAATAAGGAGTTTCATGATTTTTGGTTAACGTTTGTAAAAACGTACTCAGGAAACTGAGAACATCATCCTTCGTTGTCGAGATGTGGATAGTGCAAATTGAATGCACGAGATGCGACTAGATAAGATGTTATCCCTTCAGCAAACAAGTGGGTTTGACTCCTTTTGGGTTGCTTGTTTTAAATTTTTGCGGAAACACGAAATACATCGGCATGTCTCGTTCTTCGATTATAATTTTGTAATGAGATTTTAACAGTTACATTCTGTATGGATAAATTGCTAGCTATATTAGGAGACCGTTTTTTACTTTGAAGTTATTACTGTTAAGTTTAAATCATAGTTGCAATTTAAAATCTAAAAGTGGGCATATGTATTATTGCATTGCTTAAAAATGGCCATACTTCATCCATGCCCAGAAATAAAACATCCAATATTCATTATCTCATGTTTTGTATGAAAATTTCGTTTAGAAAGACCGAAAGTCTCATGGAACACATTCCCGAGTTTCAAGATGATTTAGTTCTGGGCTTAACCGGCTTGTCTGGTTGGGGATTTTCCCGTAAGAATAAAAATGTTTTTATTTCTTGATCGCATAGCATCTCGTTGTTCCTATATCTTACAGTAATTATCTATTCGTAAATAATTTCTTAAAGGTTTTTCTTGGGATGTGGAATTCCCCGAATGTCCGCTTTTTTGATTCTAGAAGTGGAAATTTAGATATGGACACCTCTAATATCTCAGTAACAAAACAGAAGCTCGATAGATATGCATGCTTTTCGGATTTTAACTCTAGATCCACATTTCGACATTTCAAAGATATATGGTATTTTCGCTTTTAGTTACGACTATTCTGGCATTATTTTCATTGTCCAAAGAATTCATTAGATTAAAAAGTCTAACATGAAAATCCTGCAGGACATTCATATGTTAGAGTCCATAATGCAGTATGTGATATAGAATTATCGCAGCATTCCGATATGCCAGTAAGACTGTACTACATGTAGTCCGCGTGGCCGGAACAGTCGAAAGTTCTATATGATCACATCGTGCACCTCTGAGGTATGTTTTTCCGGTTCTCTTTTGTGTGAAATGTTCAACAAGGATATTTCCACCGTTGGGAATAAGGAATTTCATGATTTTTTGGTACACGTTTGTAGGAACTTACTTAAGAAACTGAAATCATCATTCTTCGTTGTCGAGATGTGGATTGTGCAAATTGAATGCACGAGCTGCTACTAGATCAAATGTTATCCCTTCAGCAGATATTTCTACTTTTCATTCCTTCTGGTAGCTGGTTTTAAAGTTCTGAGTACATACATCGGAATTTTTCGTTAATCGTTCGTGGTTTAGTAATGAGATTGAAGCGGTTACATTCTCTGTGGATTAATTGCTATCTATACTAGGAGACCGTTTCTTATTTTGATGGAATATCTGTTTGGAGTGCATCATAGTTGGAATTTAAACTTTAAAATTGCACAAGCGTATTATTGCGTTGTTTTAGGATGGCCATACATAGTCCATGTCCACATAAAAAAAAAATCCAGGATTCATCACCTCATATTTTGTATGTTAATCACTTTTAGAAAACACATAAATCTCTTGAAACACATCCACGAGTTGAAGATTTAGTTCTGGACTCAACCGACTTTTTTGTTTGTGGATTTTTCCTTACATAAATCAAGGGTTCTTATCTCTAGATCACATAACTTCTCGGAGATCTAATTTCATACAGTTATTATCTATTGATAATTAATTTCTTAAACGTTTTTCTTGCGATATGGAATTCCCCGAATGTCCCCTTTTTCAATTCGAGTAGTGGAAATTTAGATATGAAGACCTCTCATATCTCAGAAGAAAACATAGAATCTCCATAGATATGCATGCGTTTCGGATTTTAACACAGGATCCACATTTCGACATTTCAAAGTTGTATGGTATTCTTGCTATCAGTTGCGCAGTTTTTGGTACGTTGTTCATTGTCACAAGTACCTGTATTCATTACATGGAAACGTTTAACATGAAAATCCTACAGGACATTCATATCTTAGAATTTATAGTGCTGTATGTGCTATAGGACTATCGCAGCATTCCGATATGCCAGTAAGACTGTACTACATGTAGTCAGCGTGGCGGGAACAGTCGGTAATCCTATATGATCACATAGCACAACTCTAAAGTATGTTTTTCCGGTTCTCTATTGTGCGAAATATGCGATAAGGCAATTTGCTGCGTTGGGAATAAGGAGTTTTATGATTTTTGGTTAACGCTTGTAAAAACGTACTCAGGAAACTGAGAACATCATCCTTCGTTGTCGAGATGTGGATAGTGCAAATTGAATGCACGAGATGCGACTAGATAAGATGTTATCCCTACAGCAAATAAGTGGGTTTCACTCCTTTTGGGTTGCTTGTTTTAAATTTTTGAGGAAACACGAGATACATCGGCATGTCTCGTTCTTCGATTATAATTTTGTAATGATATTTTAACAGTTACATTCTCTATGGATAAATTGCTAGCTATATTAGGAGACCGTTTTTTACTTTGAAGTAATTACTGTTAATTTTAAATCATAGTTGCAATTTAAAATCTAAAAGTGGGCATATGTATTATTGCATTGCTTAAAAATGGCCATACTTCATCCATGCCCAGAACTAAAACATCCAATATGCATCATCTCATGTCTTGTATGAAAATTTCGTTTAGAAAGACCGAAAGTCTCATGGAACACATTCCCGAGTTTCAAGATGATTTAGTTCTGGGCTTAACCGGCTTGTCTGGTTGGGGATTTTCCCTTAAGAATAAAAATGTTTTTATTTCTTGATCGCATAGCATCTCGTTGTTCCTATATCTTACAGTAATTATCTATTCGTAAATAATTTCTTAAACGTTTTTCTTGGGACATGGAATTCCCCGAATGTCCGCTTTTTTGATTCTAGTAGTGGAAATTTAGATATGGACACCACTAATATCTCAGTAACAAAACACAAGCTCCATAGATATGCATGCTTTTCGGATTTTAACTCTAGATCCACATTTCGACATTTTAAAGATATATGGTATTTTCGCTTTTAGTTACGACTATTCTGGCATTATTTTCATTGTCCAAAGAATTCATTAGATTAAAAAGTCTAACATGAAAATCCTGCAGGACATTCATATCTTAGAGTCCATAATGCAGTATGTGATATAGAATTATCGCAGCATTCCGATATGCCAGTAAGACTGTACTACATGTAGTCCGCGTGGCCGGAACAGTCGAAAGTTCTATATGATCACATCGTGCACCTCTGAGGTATGTTTTTCCGGTTCTCTTTTGTGTGAAATGTTCAACAAGGATATTTCCACCGTTGGGAATAAGGAATTTTATGATTTTTTGGTACACGTTTGTAGGAACTTACTTAAGAAACTGAAATCATCATTCTTCGTTGTCGAGATGTGGATTGTGCAAATTGAATGCACGAGCTGCTACTAGATCAAATGTTATCCCTTCAACAGATATTTCTACATTTCATTCCTTCTGGTAGGTGGTTTTAAAGTTCTGAGTACATACATCGGAATTTTTCGTTAATCGTTCGTGGTTTAGTAATGAGATTGAAGCGGTTACATTCTCTGTGGATTAATTGCTATCTATACTAGGAGACCGTTTCTTATTTTGATGGAATATCTGTTTGGAGTGCATCATAGTTGGAATTTAAACTTTAAAATTGCACAAGCGTATTATTGCGTTGTTTTAGGATGGCCATACATCGTCCATTTTCAAAAAAAAAAAAAAATCCAGGATTCATCACCTCATATTTTGTATGTTAATCACTTTTAGAAAACACATAAATCTCTTGAAACACATCCACGAGTTGAAGATTTAGTTCTGGACTCAACCGACTTTTTTGTTTGTGCATTTTTCCTTACATAAATCAAGGTTTCTTATCTCTAGATCACATAACTTCTCTGAGATCTAATTTCATACACTTATTATCTATTGATAATTAATTTCTTAAACGTTTTTCTTGCGATATGGAATTCCCCGAATGTCCCCTTTTTCAATTCGAGTAGTGGAAATTTAGATATGAAGACCTCTCATATCTCAGAAGAAAACATAGAATCTCCATAGATATGCATGCGTTTCGGATTTTAACACAGGATCCACATTTCGACAATTCAAAGTTGTATGGTATTCTTGCTATCAGTTGCGCAGTTTTTGGTACGTTGTTCATTGTCACAAGTATTCATTACATGGAAACGTTTAACATGAAAATCCTACAGGACATTCATATCTTAGAATTTATAGTGCTGTATGTGCTATAGGACTATCGCAGCATTCCGATATGCCAGTAAGACTGTACTACATGTAGTCAGCTTGGCGGGGACAGTCGGTAATCCTATATGATCACATAGCACAACTCTAAAGTATGTTTTTCCGGTCCTCTATTGTGCGAAATATGCGATAAGGCAAGTTCCTGGGTTGGGAATAAGGAGTTTCATGATTTTTGGTTAACGTTTGTAGAAACGTACTCAGGAAACTGAGAACATCATCCTTCGTTGTCGAGATGTGGATAGTCAAATTGAATGCACGAGATGCGACTAGATAATATGTTATTCCTTCAGCAAATAAGTGGGATTGACTCCTTTTGGGTTGCTTGTTTTAAATTTTTGAGGAAACACGAAATACATCGGCATGTCTCGTTCTTCGATTATAATTTTGTAATGAGATTTTAACAGTTACTTTCTCTATGGATAAATTGCTAGCTATATTAGGAGACCGTTTTTTACTTTGAAGTAATTACTGTTAAGTTTAAATCATAGTTTCAATTTAAAATCTAAAAGTGGGCATATATATTATTGCATTGCTTAAAAATGGCCATACTTCATCCATGCCCTGAACTAAAACATCCAATATTCATTATCTCATGTTTTGTATGAAAATTTCGTTTAGAAGGACCGAAAGTCTCATGGAACACATTCCCGAGTTTCAAGATGATTTAGTTCTGGGCTTAACCGGCTTGTCTGGTTGGGGATTTTCCCTTAAGAATAAAATTGTTTTTATTTCTTGATCGCATAGCATCTCGTTGTTCCTATATCTTACAGTAATTATCTATTCGTAAATAATTTCTTAAACGTTTTTATTGGGATATGGAATTCCCCGAATGTCCGCTTTTTTGATTCTAGTAGTGGAAATTTAGATATGGACACCTCTAATATCTCAGTAACAAAACAGAAGCTCGATAGATATGCATGCTTTTCGGATTTTAACTCTAGATCCACATTTCGACATTTCAAAGTTGTATGGTATTCTTGCTGTCAGTTGCGCAGTTTTTGGTACGTTGTTCATTGTCACAAGTATTCATTACATGGAAACGTTTAACATGAAAATCCTACAGGACATTCATATCTCAGAGTTTATTATGCAGTATGTGATATAGAATTATCGCAGCATTCCGATATGCCAGTAAGACTGTACTACTTGTAGTCCGCGTGGCCGGAACAGTCGAAAGTTCTATATGATCACATCGTGCACCTCTGAGGTATGTTTTTCCGGTTCTCTTTTGTGTGAAATGTTCAACAAGGATATTTCAACCGTTGGGAATAAGGAATTTCATGATTTTTTGGTACACGTTTGTAGGAACTTACTTAAGAAACTGAAATCATCATTCTTCGTTGTCGAGATGTGGATTGTGCAATTTGAATGCACGAGCTGCTACTAGATCAAATGTTATCCCTTCAGGAGATATTTCTACTTTTCATTCCTTCTGGTAGCTGGTTTTAAAGTTCTGAGTACATACATCGGAATTTTTCGTTAATCGTTCGTGGTTTACTAATGAGATTGAAGCGGTTACATTCTCTGTGGATTAATTGCTATCTATACTAGGAGACCGTTTCTTATTTTGATGGAATATCTGTTTGGAGTGCATCATAGTTGGAATTTAAACTTTAAAATTGCGCAAGCGTATTATTGCGTTGTTTTAGGATGGCCATACATCGTCCATGTCCACATAAAAAAAATCCAGGATTCATCACCTCATATTTTGTATGTTAATCACTTTTAGAAAACACATAAATTTCTTGAAACACATCCACGAGTTGCAGATTTAGTTCTGGACTCAACCGAATTTTTTGTTTGTGGATTTTTCCTTACATAAATCAAGGGTTCTTATCTCTAGATCACATAACTTCTCAGAAATCTAATTTCATACAGTTTAATTTCTTAAACGTTTTTCTTGCGATATGGAATTCCCCGAATGTCCCCTTTTTCAATTCGAGTAGTGGAAATTTAGATATGAAGACCTCTCATATCTCAGAAGAAAACATAGAATCTCCATAGATATGCATGCGTTTCGGATTTTAACACAGGATCCACATTTCGACATTTCAAAGTTGTATGGTATTCTTGCTCTCAGTTGCGCAGTTTTTGGTACGTTGTTCATTGTCACAAGTATTCATTACATGGAAACGTTTAACATGAAAATCCTACAGGACATTCATATCTTAGAATTTATAGTGCTGTATGTGCTATAGGACTATCGCAGCATTCCGATATGCCAGTAAGACTGTACTACATGTAGTCAGCGTGGCGGGAACAGTCGGTAATCCTATATGATCACATAGCACAACTCTAAAGTATGTTTTTCCGGTCCTCTATTGTGCGAAATATGCGATAAGGCAATTTCCTGCGTTGGGAATAAGGAGTTTCATGATTTTTGGTTAACGTTTGTAAAAACGTACTCAGGAAACTGAGAACATCATCCTTCGTTGTCGAGATGTGGATAGTGCAAATTGAATGTACGAGATGCGACTAGATAATATGTTATCCATTCAGCAAATAAGTGGGTTTCACTCCTTTTGGGTTGCTTGTTTTAAATTTTTGAGGAAACACGAAATACATCGGCATGTCTCGTTCTTCGATTATAATTTTGTAATGAGATTTTAACAGTTACATTCTCTATGGATAAATTGCTAGTTATATTAGGAGACCGTTTTTTACTTTGAAGTAATTACTGTTAAGTTTAAATCATAGTTGCAATTTAAAATCTAAAAGTGGGCATATGTATTATTGCATTGCTTAAAAATGGCCATACTTCATCCATGCTCAGAACTAAAACATCCAATATTCATTATCTCATGTTTTGTATGAAAATTTCGTTTAGAAAGACCGAAAGTCTCATGGAACACATTCCCGAGTTTCAAGATGATTTAGTTCTGGGCTTAACCGGCTTGTCTGGTTGGGGATTTTCCCTTAAGAATAAAAATGTTTTTATTTCTTGATCGCATAGCATCTCGTTGTTCCTATATCTTACAGTAATTATCTATTCGTAAATAATTTCTTAAACGTTTTTCTTGGGATATGGAATTCCCCGAATGTCCGCTTTTTTGATTGTAGTAGTGGAAATTTAGATATGGACACCTCTAGTATCTCAGTAACAAAACAGAAGCTCGATAGATATGCATGCTTTTCGGATTTTAACTCTAGATCCACATTTCGACATTTCAAAGATATATGGTATTTTCGCTTTTAGTTACGACTATTCTGGCATTATTTTCATTGTCCAAAGAATTCATTAGATTAAAAAGTCTAACATGAAAATCCTGCAGGACATTCATATCTTAGAGTCCATAATGCAGTATGTGATATAGAATTATCGCAGCATTCCGATATGCCAGGTAGACTGTACTACATGTAGTCCGCGTGGCCGGAACAGTCGAAAGTTCTATATGATCACATCGTGCACCTCTGAGGTATGTTTTTCCGGTTCTCTTTTGTGTGAAATGTTCAACAAGGATATTTCCACCGTTGGGAATAAGGAATTTCATGATTTTTTGGTACACGTTTGTAGGAACTTACTTAAGAAACTGAAATCATCATTCTTCGTTGTCGAGATGTGGATTGTGCAAATTGAATGCACGAGCTGCTACTAGATCAAATGTTATCCCTTCAGCAGATATTTCTACTTTTCATTCCTTCTGGTAGCTGGTTTTAAATTTCTGAGTACATACATCGGAATTTTTCGTTAATCGTTCGTGGTTTAGTAATGGGACTGAAGCGGTTACATTCTCTGTGGATTAATTGCTATCTATACTAGGAGACCGTTTCTTATTTTGATCCAGGATTCATCACCTCATATTTTGTATGTTAATCACTTTTAGAAAACACATAAATCTCTTGAAAGACATCCACGAGTTGAAGATTTAGTTCTGGACTCAACCGACTTTTTTGTTTGTGGATTTTTCCTTACATAAATCAAGGTTTCTTATCTCTAGATCACATAACTTCTCTGAGATCTAATTTCATACAGTTATTATCTATTGATAATTAATTTCTTAAACGTTTTTCTTGCGATATGGAATTCCCCAAATGTCCCCTTTTTCAATTCGAGTAGTGGAAATTTAGATATGAAGACCTCTCATATCTCAGAAGAAAACATAGAATCTCCATAGATATGCATGCGTTTCGGATTTTAACACAGGATCCACATTTCGACATTTCAAAGTTGTATGGTATTCTTGCTATCAGTTGCGCAGTTTTTGGTACGTTGTTCATTGTCACAAGTACCTGTATTCATTACATGGAAACGTTTAACATGAAAATCCTACAGGACATTCATATCTTAGAATTTATAGTGCTGTATGTGCTATAGGACTATCGCAGCATTCCGATTTGCAGTAAGACTGTACTACATGTAGTCAGCGTGGCGGGAACAGTCGGTAATCCTATATGATCACATAGCACAACTCTAAAGTATGTTTTTCCGGTCCTCTATTGTGCGAAATATGCGATAAGGCAATTTCCTGCGTTGGGAATAAGGAGTTTCATGATTTTTGGTTAACGTTTGTAAAAACGTACTAAGGAAACTGAGAACATCATCCTTCGTTGTCGAGATGTGGATAGTGCAAATTGAATGCACGAGATGCGACTAGATAAGATGTTATCCCTTCAGCAAATAAGTGGGTTTCACTCCTTTTGGGTTGCTTGTTTTAAATTTTTGCGGAAACACGAAATACATCGGCATGTCTCGTTCTTCGATTATAATTTTGTAATGAGATTTTAACAGTTACATTCTCTATGGATAAATTGCTAGCTATATTAGGAGACCGTTTTTTACTTTGAAGTAATTACTGTTAAATTTAAATCATAGTTGCAATTTAAAATCTAAAAGTGGGCATATGTATTATTGCATTGCTTTAATATGACCATACCTCATCCATGCCCAGAACTAAAACATCCAATATGCATCATCTCATGTTTTGTATGAAAATTTCGTTTAGAAAGACCGAACGTCTCATGGAACACATTCCCGAGTTTCAAGATGATTTAGTTCTGGGCTTAACCGGCTTGTCTGTTTGGGGATTTTCCCTTAAGAATAAATAAGTTTTTATTTCTTGATCGCATAGCATCTCGTTGTTCCTATATCTTACAGTAATTATCTATTCGTAAATAATTTCTTAAACGTTTTTCTTGGGATATGGAATTCCCCGAATGTCCGCTTTTTTGATTCTAGTAGTGGAAATTTAGATATGGACACCTCTAATATCTCAGTAACAAAACAGAAGCTCGATAGATATGCATGCTTTTCGGATTTTAACTCTAGATCCACATTTCGACATTTCAAAGATATATGGTATTTTCGCTTTTAGTTACGACTATTCTGGCATTATTTTCATTGTCCATAGAATTCATTAGATTAAAAAGTCTAACATGAAAATCCTGCAGGACATTCATATCACATAATGCAGTATGTGATATAGAATTATCGCAGCATTCCGATATGCCAGTAAGACTGTACTACATGTAGTCCGCGTGGCCGGAACAGTCGAAAGTTCTATATGATCACATCGTGCACCTCTGAGGTATGTTTTTCCGGTTCTCTTTTGTGTAAAATGTTCAACAAGGATATTTCCACCGTTGGGAATAAGGAATTTCATGATTTTTTGGTACACGTTTGTAGGAACTTATTTAAGAAACTGAAATCATCATTCTTCGTTGTCGAGATGTGGATTGTGCAAATTGAATGCACGAGCTCCTATTAGATCAAATGTTATCACTTCAGCAGATATTTGTACTTTTCATTCCTTCTGGTAGCTGGTTTTAAAGTTCTGAGTACATACATCGGAATTTTTCGTTCTTCGTTCGTGGTTTACTAATGAGATTTGAAGCGGTTACATTCTCTGTGGATTAATTGCTATCTATACTAGGAGACCGTTTCTTATTTTGATGGAATATCTGTTTGGAGTGCATCATAGTTGGAATTTAAACTTTAAAATTGCACAAGCGTATTATTACTTTGTTTTAGGATGGCCATACATCGTCCATGTCCACATAAAAAAAAATCCAGGATTCATCACCTCATATTTTGTATGTTAATCACTTTTAGAAAACACATAAATCTCTTGAAACACATCCACGAGTTGAAGATTTAGTTCTGGACTCAACCGACTTTTTTGTTTATAGATTTTTCCTTACATAAATCAAGGGTTCTTATCTCTAGATCACATAACTTCTCGGAGATCTAATTTCATACAGTTATTATCTATTGATAATTAATTTCTTAAACGTTTTTCTTGCGATATGGAATTCCCCGAATGTCCCCCTTTTTCAATTCGACTAGTGGAAATTTAGATATGAAGACCTCTCATATCTCAGAAGAAAACATAGAATCTCCATAGATATGCAAGCGTTTCGGATTTTAACACAGGATCCACATTTCGACATTTCAAAGTTGTATGGTATTCTTGCTATCAGTTGCACAGTTTTTGGTACGTTGTTCATTGTCACAAGTATTCATTACATGGAAACGTTTAACATGAAAATCCTACAGGACATTCATATCTTAGAATTTATAGTGCTGTATGTGCTATAGGACTATCGCAGCATTCCGATATGCCAGTAAGACTGTACTACATGTAGTCAGCGTGGCGGGGACAGTCGGTAATCCTATATGATCACATAGCACAACTCTAAAGTATGTTTTTCCGGTCCTCTATTGTGCGAAATATGCGATAAGGCAATTTCCTGCGTTGGGAATAAGGAGTTTCATGATTTTTGGTTAACGTTTGTAAAAACGTACTCAGGAAACTGAGAACATCATCCTTCGTTGTCGAGATGTGGATAGTGCAAATTGAATGCACGAGATGCGAGTAGATAATATTTTATCCCTTCTGCAAATAAGTGGGTTTCACTCCTTTTGGGTTGCTTGTTTTAAATTTTTGAGGAAACACGAAATACATCGGCATGTCTCGTTCTTCGATTATAATTTTGTAATGAGATTTTAACAGTTACATTCTCTATGGATAAATTGCTAGCTATATTAGGAGACCGTTTTTTACTTTGAAGTAATTACTGTTAAGTTTAAATCATAGTTGCTATTTAAAATCTAAAAGTGGGCATATGTATTATTGGATTGCTTAAAAATGGCCATACTTCATCCATGCCCAGAACTAAAACATCCAATATTCATTATCTCATGTTTTGTATGAAAATTTCGTTTAGAAAGACCGAAAGTCTCATGGAACACATTCCCGAGTTTCAAGATGATTTAGTTCAGGGCTTAACCGGCTTGTCTGGTTGGGGATTTTCCCTTAAGAATAAAAATGTTTTTATTTCTTGATCGCATAGCATCTCGTTGTTCCTATATCTTACAGTAATTATCTATTCGTAAATAATTTCTTAAACGTTTTTCTTGGGATATGGAAATCCCCGAATGTCCGCTTTTTTGATTCTGGTAGTGGAAATTTAGATATGGACACCTCTAATATCTCAGTAACAAAACAGAAGCTCGATAGATATGCATGCTTTTCGGATTTTAACTCTAGATCCACATTTCGACATTTCAAAGATATATGGTATTTTCGCTTTTAGTTACGACTATTCTGGCATTATTTTCATTGTCCAAAGAATTCATTAGATTAAAAAGTCTAACATGAAAATCCTGCAGGACATTCATATCTTAGAGTCCATAATGCAGTATGTGATATAGAATTATCGCAGCATTCCGATATGCCAGTAAGACTGTACTACATGTAGTCCGCGTGGCCGGAACAGTCGAAAGTTCTATATGATCACATCGTGCACCTCTGAGGTATGTTTTTCCGGTTCTCTTTTGTGTGAAATGTTCAACAAGGATATTTCCACCGTTGGGAATAAGGAATTTCATGATTTTTTGGTACACGTTTGTAGGAACTTACTTAAGAAACTGAAATCATCATTCTTCGTTGTCGAGATGTGGATTGTGCAAATTGAATGCACGAGTTGCTACTAGATCAAATGTTATCCCTTCAGCAGATATTTGTACTTTTCATTCCTTCTGGTAGCTGGTTTTAAAGTTCTGAGTACATACATCGGAATTTTTCGTTAATCGTTCGTGGTTTAGTAATGAGATTGAAGAGGTTACATTCTCTGTGGATTAATTGCTATCTATACTAGGAGACCGTTTCTTATTTTGATGGAATATCTGTTTGGAGTGCATCATAGTTGGAATTTAAACTTTAAAATTGCACAAGCGTATTATTGCGTTGTTTTAGGATGGCCATACATCGTCCATGTCCACATAAAAAAAATCCAGGATTCATCACCTCATATTTTGTATGTTAATCACTTTTAGAAAACACATAAATCTCTTGAAACACATCCACGAGTTGAAGATTTAGTTCTGGACTCAACCGACTTTTTTGTTTGTGGATTTTTCCTTACATAAATGAAGGGTTCTTATCTCTAGATCACATAACTTCTCTGAGATCTAATTTCATACAGTTATTATCTATTGATAATTAATTTCTTAAACGTTTTTCTTGCGATATGGAATTCCCCGAATGTCCCCTTTTTCAATTCGAGTAGTGGAAATTTAGATGTGAAGACCTCTCATATCTCAGAAGAAAACATAGAATCTCCATAGATATGAATGCGTTTCGGATTTTAACACAGGATCCACATTTGGACATTTCAAAGTTGTATGGTATTCTTGCTATCAGTTGCGCAGTTTTTGGTACGTTGTTCATTGTCACAAGTATTCATTACATGGAAACGTTTAACATGAAAATCCTACAGGACATTCATATCTTAGAATTTATAGTGCTGTATGTGCTATAGGACTATCGCAGCATTCCGATATGCCAGTAAGACTGTACTACATGTAGTCAGCGTGGCGGGAACAGTCGGTAATCCTATATGATCACATAGCACAACTCTAAAGTATGTTTTTTCCGGTCCTCTATTGTGCGAAATATGCGATAAGGCAAATTCCTACGTTGGGAATAAGGAGTTTCATGATTTTTGGTTAACGTTTGTAAAAACGTACTCAGGAAACTGAGAACATCATCCTTCGTTGTCGAGATGTGGATAGTGCAAATTGAATGCACGAGATGCGACTAGATAAGATGTTATCCCTTCAGCAAACAAGTGGGTTTGACTCCTTTTGGGTTGCTTGTTTTAAATTTTTGCGGAAACACGAAATACATCGGCATGTCTCGTTCTTCGATTATAATTTTGTAATGAGATTTTAACAGTTACATTCTGTATGGATAAATTGCTAGCTATATTAGGAGACCGTTTTTTACTTTGAAGTTATTACTGTTAAGTTTAAATCATAGTTGCAATTTAAAATCTAAAAGTGGGCATATGTATTATTGCATTGCTTAAAAATGGCCATACTTCATCCATGCCCAGAAATAAAACATCCAATATTCATTATCTCATGTTTTGTATGAAAATTTCGTTTAGAAAGACCGAAAGTCTCATGGAACACATTCCCGAGTTTCAAGATGATTTAGTTCAGGGCTTAACCGGCTTGTCTGGTTGGGGATTTTCCCTTAAGAATAAAAATGTTTTTATTTCTTGATCGCATAGCATCTCGTTGTTCCTATATCTTACAGTAATTATCTATTCGTAAATAATTTCTTAAAGGTTTTTCTTGGGATGTGGAATTCCCCGAATGTCCGCTTTTTTGATTCTAGAAGTGGAAATTTAGATATGGACACCTCTAATATCTCAGTAACAAAACAGAAGCTCGATAGATATGCATGCTTTTCGGATTTTAACTCTAGATCCACATTTCGACATTTCAAAGATATATGGTATTTTCGCTTTTAGTTACGACTATTCTGGCATTATTTTCATTGTCCAAAGAATTCATTAGATTAAAAAGTCTAACATGAAAATCCTGCAGGACATTCATATGTTAGAGTCCATAATGCAGTATGTGATATAGAATTATCGCAGCATTCCGATATGCCAGTAAGACTGTACTACATGTAGTCCGCGTGGCCGGAACAGTCGAAAGTTCTATATGATCACATCGTGCACCTCTGAGGTATGTTTTTCCGGTTCTCTTTTGTGTGAAATGTTCAACAAGGATATTTCCACCGTTGGGAATAAGGAATTTCATGATTTTTTGGTACACGTTTGTAGGAACTTACTTAAGAAACTGAAATCATCATTCTTCGTTGTCGAGATGTGGATTGTGCAAATTGAATGCACGAGCTGCTACTAGATCAAATGTTATCCCTTCAGCAGATATTTCTACTTTTCATTCCTTCTGGTAGCTGGTTTTAAAGTTCTGAGTACATACATCGGAATTTTTCGTTAATCGTTCGTGGTTTAGTAATGAGATTGAAGCGGTTACATTCTCTGTGGATTAATTGCTATCTATACTAGGAGACCGTTTCTTATTTTGATGGAATATCTGTTTGGAGTGCATCATAGTTGGAATTTAAACTTTAAAATTGCACAAGCGTATTATTGCGTTGTTTTAGGATGGCCATACATCGTCCATGTCCACATAAAAAAAAAATCCAGGATTCATCACCTCATATTTTGTATGTTAATCACTTTTAGAAAACACATAAATCTCTTGAAACACATCCACGAGTTGAAGATTTAGTTCTGGACTCAACCGACTTTTTTGTTTGTGGATTTTTCCTTACATAAATCAAGGGTTCTTATCTCTAGATCACATAACTTCTCGGAGATCTAATTTCATACAGTTATTATCTATTGATAATTAATTTCTTAAACGTTTTTCTTGCGATATGGAATTCCCCGAATGTCCCCTTTTTCAATTCGAGTAGTGGAAATTTAGATATGAAGACCTCTCATATCTCAGAAGAAAACATAGAATCTCCATAGATATGCATGCGTTTCGGATTTTAACACAGGATCCACATTTCGACATTTCAAAGTTGTATGGTATTCTTGCTATCAGTTGCGCAGTTTTTGGTACGTTGTTCATTGTCACAAGTACCTGTATTCATTACATGGAAACGTTTAACATGAAAATCCTACAGGACATTCATATCTTAGAATTTATAGTGCTGTATGTGCTATAGGACTATCGCAGCATTCCGATATGCCAGTAAGACTGTACTACATGTAGTCAGCGTGGCGGGAACAGTCGGTAATCCTATATGATCACATAGCACAACTCTAAAGTATGTTTTTCCGGTTCTCTATTGTGCGAAATATGCGATAAGGCAATTTGCTGCGTTGGGAATAAGGAGTTTTATGATTTTTGGTTAACGCTTGTAAAAACGTACTCAGGAAACTGAGAACATCATCCTTCGTTGTCGAGATGTGGATAGTGCAAATTGAATGCACGAGATGCGACTAGATAAGATGTTATCCCTACAGCAAATAAGTGGGTTTCACTCCTTTTGGGTTGCTTGTTTTAAATTTTTGCGGAAACACGAGATACATCGGCATGTCTCGTTCTTCGATTATAATTTTGTAATGATATTTTAACAGTTACATTCTCTATGGATAAATTGCTAGCTATATTAGGAGACCGTTTTTTACTTTGAAGTAATTACTGTTAATTTTAAATCATAGTTGCAATTTAAAATCTAAAAGTGGGCATATGTATTATTGCATTGCTTAAAAATGGCCATACTTCATCCATGCCCAGAACTAAAACATCCAATATGCATCATCTCATGTCTTGTATGAAAATTTCGTTTAGAAAGACCGAAAGTCTCATGGAACACATTCCCGAGTTTCAAGATGATTTAGTTCTGGGCTTAACCGGCTTGTCTGGTTGGGGATTTTCCCTTAAGAATAAAAATGTTTTTATTTCTTGATCGCATAGCATCTCGTTGTTCCTATATCTTACAGTAATTATCTATTCGTAAATAATTTCTTAAACGTTTTTCTTGGGACATGGAATTCCCCGAATGTCCGCTTTTTTGATTCTAGTAGTGGAAATTTAGATATGGACACCACTAATATCTCAGTAACAAAACACAAGCTCCATAGATATGCATGCTTTTCGGATTTTAACTCTAGATCCACATTTCGACATTTCAAAGATATATGGTATTTTCGCTTTTAGTTACGACTATTCTGGCATTATTTTCATTGTCCAAAGAATTCATTAGATTAAAAAGTCTAACATGAAAATCCTGCAGGACATTCATATCTTAGAGTCCATAATGCAGTATGTGATATAGAATTATCGCAGCATTCCGATATGCCAGTAAGACTGTACTACATGTAGTCCGCGTGGCCGGAACAGTCGAAAGTTCTATATGATCACATCGTGCACCTCTGAGGTATGTTTTTCCGGTTCTCTTTTGTGTGAAATGTTCAACAAGGATATTTCCACCGTTGGGAATAAGGAATTTTATGATTTTTTGGTACACGTTTGTAGGAACTTACTTAAGAAACTGAAATCATCATTCTTCGTTGTCGAGATGTGGATTGTGCAAATTGAATGCACGAGCTGCTACTAGATCAAATGTTATCCCTTCAACAGATATTTCTACATTTCATTCCTTCTGGTAGGTGGTTTTAAAGTTCTGAGTACATACATCGGAATTTTTCGTTAATCGTTCGTGGTTTAGTAATGATATTGAAGCGGTTACATTCTCTGTGGATTAATTGCTATCTATACTAGGAGACCGTTTCTTATTTTGATGGAATATCTGTTTGGAGTGCATCATAGTTGGAATTTAAACTTTAAAATTGCACAAGCGTATTATTGCGTTGTTTTAGGATGGCCATACATCGTCCATTTTCAAAAAAAAAAAAAAATCCAGGATTCATCACCTCATATTTTGTATGTTAATCACTTTTAGAAAACACATAAATCTCTTGAAACACATCCACGAGTTGAAGATTTAGTTCTGGACTCAACCGACTTTTTTGTTTGTGCATTTTTCCTTACATAAATCAAGGTTTCTTATCTCTAGATCACATAACTTCTCTGAGATCTAATTTCATACACTTATTATCTATTGATAATTAATTTCTTAAACGTTTTTCTTGCGATATGGAATTCCCCGAATGTCCCCTTTTTCAATTCGAGTAGTGGAAATTTAGATATGAAGACCTCTCATATCTCAGAAGAAAACATAGAATCTCCATAGATATGCATGCGTTTCGGATTTTAACACAGGATCCACATTTCGACATTTCAAAGTTGTATGGTATTCTTGCTATCAGTTGCGCAGTTTTTGGTACGTTGTTCATTGTCACAAGTATTCATTACATGGAAACGTTTAACATGAAAATCCTACAGGACATTCATATCTTAGAATTTATAGTGCTGTATGTGCTATAGGACTATCGCAGCATTCCGATATGCCAGTAAGACTGTACTACATGTAGTCAGCTTGGCGGGGACAGTCGGTAATCCTATATGATCACATAGCACAACTCTAAAGTATGTTTTTCCGGTCCTCTATTGTGCGAAATATGCGATAAGGCAAGTTCCTGGGTTGGGAATAAGGAGTTTCATGATTTTTGGTTAACGTTTGTAGAAACGTACTCAGGAAACTGAGAACATCATCCTTCGTTGTCGAGATGTGGATAGTCAAATTGAATGCACGAGATGCGACTAGATAATATGTTATTCCTTCAGCAAATAAGTGGGATTGACTCCTTTTGGGTTCCTTGTTTTAAATTTTTGAGGAAACACGAAATACATCGGCATGTCTCGTTCTTCGATTATAATTTTGTAATGAGATTTTAACAGTTACTTTCTCTATAGATAAATTGCTAGCTATATTAGGAGACCGTTTTTTACTTTGAAGTAATTACTGTTAATTTTAAATCATAGTTGCAATTTAAAATCTAAAAGTGGGCATATGTATTATTGCATTGCTTTAATATGGCCATACCTCATCCATGCCCAGAACTAAAACATCCAATATGCATCATCTCATGTTTTGTATGAAAATTTCGTTTAGAAAGACCGAACGTCTCATGGAACACATTCCCGAGTTTCAAGATGATTTAGTTCTGGGCTTAACCGGCTTGTCTGGTTGGGGATTTTCCCTTAAGAATAAAAAAGTTTTTATTTCTTGATCGCATAGCATCTCGTTGTTCCTATATCTTACAGTAATTATCTATTCGTAAATAATTTCTTAAACGTTTTTCTTGCGATATGGAATTCCCGAATGTCCCCTTTTTCAATTCTAGTAGTGGAAATTTAGATATGGACACCTCTAATATCTCAGTAACAAAACAGAAGCTCGATAGATATGCATGCTTTTCGGATTTTAACTCTAGATCCACATTTCGACATTTCAAAGGTATATGGTATTTTCGCTTTTAGTTACGACTATTGTGGCATTATTTTCATTGTCCAAAGAATTCATTAGATTAAAAAGTCTAACATGAAAATCCTGCAGGACATTCATATCTTAGAGTCTATAATGCAGTATGTGATATAGAATTATCGCAGCATTCCGATATGCCAGTAAGACTGTACTACATGTAGTCCGCGTGGCCGGAACAGTCGAAAGTTCTATATGATCACATCGTGCACCTCTGAGGTATGTTTTTCCGGTTCTCTTTTGTGTGAAATGTTCAACAAGGATATTTCCACCGTTGGGAATAAGGAATTTCATGATTTTTTGGTACACGTTTGTAGGAACTTACTTAAGAAACTGAAATCATCATTCTTCGTTGTCGAGATGTGGATTGTGCAAATTGAATGCACGAGCTGCTACTAGATCAAATGTTATCCCTTCAGCAGATATTTGTACTTGTCATTCCTTCTGGTTGCTAGTTTTAAAGTTCTGAGTAAATTCATCGGAATGTTTCGTTATTCGTTCGTGGTTTAGTAATGAGATTGAAGCGTTTACATTCTCTGTGGATTAATTGCTATATATACTAGGAGACCGTTTTTTATTTTGATGAAATATCTGTTTAGACTGCATCATAGTTGGAATTTAAACTTTAAAGTTGCACAAGCGTATTGTTGCATTGCTTTAAGATGGCCATACCTCATCCATGTCCACATAAAAAAAAATCCAGAATTCATCACCTCATATTTTGTATGTTAATCACGTTTAGAAAACACATAATTCTCTTGGAACACATCCACGAGTTGAAGATATAGTTCTGGACTCAACCGACTATTCTGTTTGTGGATTTTTCCTTACATAAATCAAGGGTTCTTATCTCTAGATCACATAACTTCTCGGAGTTCTAATTTCATACAGTTATTATCTATTGATAATTAATTTGTAAAACGTTTTTCTTGCGATATGGAATTCCCCGAATGTCCCCTTTTTCAATTCGAGTAGTGGAAATTTTGATATGAAGACCTCTCATATCTCAGAAGAAAACATAGAATTTCCATAGATATGCATGCGTTTCGGACTTTAACACAGGATCCACATTTCGACATTTCAAAGTTGTATGGTATTCTTGCTGTCAGTTGCGCAGTTTTTGGTACGTTGTTCATTGTCACAAGTATTCATTACATGGAAACGTTTAACATGAAAATCCTACAGGACATTCATATCTTAGAATTTATAGTGCTGTATGTGCTATAGGACTATCGCAGCATTCAGATATGCCAGTAAGACTGTACTACATGTAGTCAGCGTGGCGGGAACAGTCGGTAATCCTATATGATCACATAGCACAACTCTAAAGTATGTTTTTCCGGTCCTCTATTGTGCGAAATATGCGATAAGGTAATTTGCTGCGTTGGGAATAAGGAGTTTCATGATTTTTGGTTAACGTTTGTAAAAACGTACTCAGGAAACTGAGAACATCATCCTTCGTTGTCGAGATGTGGATAGTGCAAATTGAATGCACGAGATGCGACTAGATAAGATGTTATCCCTTCAGCAAATAAGTGGGTTTCACTCCTTTTGGGTTGCTTGTTTTAAATTTTTGGGGAAACACGAAATACATCGGCATGTCTCGTTCTTCGATTATAATTTTGTAATGAGATTCTAACAGTTACTTTCTCTATGGATAAATTGCTAGCTATATTAGGAGACCGTTTTTTACTTTGAAGTAATTACTGTTAAGTTTAAATCATAGTTGCAATTTAAAATCTAAAAGTGGGCATATGTATTATTGCATTGCTTTAAAATGGCCATACTTCATCCATACCCAGAACTAAAACATCCAATATGCATTATCTCATGTTTTGTATGAAAATTTCGTTTAGAAAGACCGAAAGTCTCATGGAACACATTCCCCAGTTTCAAGATGATTTAGTTCTGGGCTTAACCGGCTTGTCTGTTTGGGGATTTTCCCTTAAGAATAAAAATGTTTTTATTCTTGATCGCATAGCATCTCGTTGTTCCTATATCTTACAGTAATTATCTATTCGTAAATAATTTCTTAAACGTTTTTCTTGGGATATGGAATTCCCCGAATGTCCGCTTTTTCGATTCTAGTAGTGGAAATTTAGATATGGACACCTCTAATATCTCAGTAACAAAACAGAAGCTTGATAGATATGCATGCTTTTCGGATTTTAACTCTAGATCCACATTTCGACATTTCAAAGATATATGGTATTTTCGCTTTTAGTTACGCCTTTTCTGGCATGATTTTCATTGTCCAAAGAATTCATTAGATTAAAAATTTTAACATAAAAATCCTGCAGGACATTCATATCTTAGAGTTTATTATGCAGTATGTGATATAGAATTATCGCAGCATTCCCATATGCCAGTAAGACTGTACTACATGTAGTCCGCGTGGCCGGAACAGTCGAGAGTTCTATATGATCACATCGTGCACCTCTGAGGTATGTTTTTCCGGTTCTCTACTGTGTGAAATGTTCAACAAGGATATTTCCACCGTTGGGAATAAGGAATTTCATGTTTTTTTGGTACACTTTTGTAGGAACTTACTTAAGAAACTGAAATCATCATTCTTCGTTGTCGAGATGCGGATTGTGCAAATTGAATGCACGAGCTGCTACTAGATCAAATGTTATCCCTTCAGCAGATATTTGTACTTTTCATTCCTTCTGGTAGCTGGTTTTAAAGTTCTGAGTACATACATCGGAATTTTTTGTTCTTCGTTCGTGGTGTACTAATGAGATTGAAGCGGTTACATTCTCTGTGGATTAATTGCTATCTATACTAGGAGACCGTTTTTTATTTTGATGAAATATCTGTTTAGAGTGCATCATAGTTGGAATTTAAACTTTAAAGTTGCACAAGCGTATTGTTGCAATGCTTTAAGATGGCCATACCTCATCCATGTCCACATAAAAAAAAATCCAGGATTCATCACCTCATATTTTGTATGTTAATCACGTTTAGAAAACACATAATTCTCTTGGAACACATCCACGAGTTGAAGATATAGTTCTGGACTCAACCGACGTTTCTGTTTGTGGAATTTTCCTTACATAAATCAAGGGTTCTTATCTCCAGATCACATAACTTCTCGGAGATCTAATTTCATACCGTTATTATCTATTGATTATTAATTTCTTAAACGTTTTTTTTGCGATATGGAATTCCCCGAATGTCCCCTTTTTCAATTCGAGTAGTGGAAATTTAGATATGAAGACCTCTCATATCTCAGAAGAAAACATAGAATCTCCATAGATATGCATGCGTTTCGGATTTTAACACAGGATCCACATTTCGACATTTCAAAGTTGTATGGTATTCTTGCTATCAGTTGCGCAGTTTTTGGTACGTTGTTCATTGTCACAAGTATTCATTACATGGAAACGTTTAACATGAAAATCCTACAGGACATTCATATCTTAGAATTTATAGTGCTGTATGTGCTATAGGACTATCGCAGCATTCCGATATGCCAGTAAGACTGTATTACATGTAGCCAGCGTGGCGGGGACAGTCGGTAATCCTATATGATCACATAGCACAACTCTAAAGTATGTTTTTCCGGTCCTGTATTGTGCGAAATATGCGATAAGGCAAGTTCCTGCGTTGGAAATAAGGAGTTTCATGATTTTTGGTTAACGTTTGTAAAAACGTACTCAGGAAACTGAGAACATCATCCTTCGTTGTCGAGATGTGGATAGTGCAAATTGAATGCACGAGATGCGACTAGATAAGATGTTATCCCTTCAGCAAATAAGTGGGTTTCACTCCTTTTGGGTTGCTTGTTTTAAATTTTTGCGGAAACACGAAATACATCGGCATGTCTCGTTCTTCGATTATAATTTTGTAATGAGATTTTAACAGTTACATTCTCTATGGATAAATTGCTAGCTATATTAGGAGACCGTTTCTTACTTTGAAGTAATTACTGTTAAGTTTAAATCATAGTTGCAATTTAAAATCTAAAAGTGGGCATATGTATTATTGCATTGCTTAAAAATGGCCATACTTCATTCATGCCCACAACTAAAACATCCAATATTCATTATCTCATGTTTTGTATGAAAATTTCGTTTAGAAAGACCGAAAGTCTCATGGAACACATTCCCGAGTTTCAAGATGATTTAGTTCTGGGCTTAACCGGCTTGTCTGGTTATGGATTTTCCCTTAAGAATAAAAATGTTTTTATTTCTTGATCGCATAGCATCTCGTTGTTCCTATATCTTAGAGTAATTATCTATTCGTAAATAATTTCTTAAACGTTTTTCTTGGGATATGGAATTCCCCGAATGTCCGCTTTTTTTATTCTAGTAGTGGAAATTTAGATATGGACACCTCTAATATCTCAGTAACAAAACAGAAGCTCGATAGATATGCATGCTTTTCGGATTTTAACTCTAGATCCACATTTCGACATTTCAAAGATATATGGTATTTTCGCTTTTAGTTACGACTATTCTGGCATTATTTTCATTGTCCAAAGAATTCATTAGATTAAAAAGTCTAACATGAAAATCCTGCAGGACATTCATATCTTAGAGTCCATAATGCAGTATGTGATATAGAATTATCGCAGCATTCCGATATGCCAGTAAGACTGTACTACATGTAGTCCGCGTGGCCGGAACAGTCGAAAGTTCTATATGATCACATCGTGCACCTCTGAGGTATGTTTTTCCGGTTCTCTACTGTGTGAAATGTTCAACAAGGATATTTCCACCGTTGGGAATAAGGAATTTCATGTTTTTTTGGTACACTTTTGTAGGAACTTACTTAAGAAACTGAAATCATCATTCTTCGTTGTCGAGATGTGGATTGTGCAAATTGAATGCACGAGCTGCTACTAGATCAAATGTTATCCCTTAAGCAGATATTTGTACTTTTCATTCCTTCTGGTAGCTGGTTTTAAAGTTCTGAGTACATACATCGGAATTTTTCGTTCTTCGTTCGTGGTGTACTAATGAGATTGAAGCGGTTACATTCTCTATGGATTAATTGCTATCTATACTAGGAGACCGTTTTTTATTTTGATGAAATATCTGTTTAGAGTGCATCATAGTTGGAATTTAAACTTTAAAGTAGCACAAGCGTATTGTTGCAATGCTTTAAGATGGCCATACCTCATCCATGTACACATAAAAAAAAATCCAGGATTCATCACCTCATATTTTGTATGTTAATCACGTTTAGAAAACACATAATTCTCTTGGAACACATCCACGAGTTGAAGATATAGTTCTGGACTCAACCGACGTTTCTGTTTGTGGATTTTTCCTTACATAAATCAAGGGTTCTTATCTCCAGATCACATAACTTCTCGGAGATCTAATTTCATACCGTTATTATCTATTGATTATTAATTTCTTAAACGTTTTTTTTGCGATATGGAATTCCCCGAATGTCCCCTTTTTCAATTCGAGTAGTGGAAATTTAGATATGAAGACCTCTCATATCTCAGAAGAAAACATAGAATCTCCATAGATATGCATGCGTTTCGGATTTTAACTCTAGATCCACATTTCGACATTTCAAAGATATATGGTATTTTCGCTTTAGTTACGACTATTCTGGCATTATTTTCATTGTCCAAAGAATTCATTAGATTAAAAAGTCTAACATGAAAATCCTGCAGGACATTCATATCTTAGAGTCCATAATGCAGTATGTGATATAGAATTATCGCAGCATTCCGATATGCCAGTAAGACTTTACTACATGTAGTCCGCGTGGCCGGAACAGTCGAAAGTTCTATATGATCACATCGTGCACCTCTGAGGTATGTTTTTCCGGTTCTCTTTTGTGTGAAATGTTCAACAAGGATATTTCAACCGTTGGGAATAAGGAATTTCATGATTTTTTTGTACACTTTTGTAGGAACTTACTTAAGAAACTGAAATCATCATTCTTCGTTGTCGAGATGTGGATTGTGCAAATTGAATGCACGAGCTGCTACTAGATCAAATGTTATCCCTTCAGCAGATATTTGTACTTGTCATTCCTTCTGGTTGCTAGTTTTAAAGTTCTGAGTAAATTCATCGGAATGTTTCGTTATTCGTTCGTGGTTTAGTAATGAGATTGAAGCGTTTACATTCTCTGTGGATTAATTGCTATATATACTAGGAGACCGTTTTTTATTTTGATGAAATATCTGTTTAGACTGCATCATAGTTGGAATTTAAACTTTAAAGTTGCACAAGCGTATTGTTGCATTGCTTTAAGATGGCCATACCTCATCCATGTCCACATAAAAAAAAATCCAGGATTCATCACCTCATATTTTGTATGTTAATCACGTTTAGAAAACACATAATTCTCTTGGAACACATCCACGAGTTGAAGATATAGTTCTGGACTCAACAGACTATTCTGTTTGTGGATTTTTCCTTACATAAATCAAGGGTTCTTATCTCTAGATCACATAACTTCTCGGAGTTCTAATTTCATACAGTTATTATCTATTGATAATTAATTTGTAAAACGTTTTTCTTGCGTTATGGAATTCCCCGAATGTCCCCTTTTTCAATTCGAGTAGTGGAAATTTTGATATGAAGACCTCTCATATCTCAGAAGAAAACATAGAATTTCCATAGATATGCATGCGTTTCGGATTTTAACACAGGATCCACATTTCGACATTTCAAAGTTGTATGGTATTCTTGCTGTCAGTTGCGCAGTTTTTGGTACGTTGTTCATTGTCACAAGTATTCATTACATGGAAACGTTTAACATGAAAATCCTACAGGACATTCATATCTTAGAATTTATAGTGCTGTATGTGCTATAGGACTATCGCAGCATTCCGATATGCCAGTAAGACTGTACTACATGTAGTCAGCGTGGCGGGAACAGTCGGTAATCCTATATGATCACATAGCACAACTCTAAAGTATGTTTTTCCGGTCCTCTATTGTGCGAAATATGCGATAAGGCAATTTGCTGCGTTGGGAATAAGGAGTTTCATGATTTTTGGTTAACGTTTGTAAAAACGTACTCAGGAAACTGAGAACATCATCCTTCGTTGTTGAGATGTGGATAGTGCAAATTGAATGCACGAGATGCGACTAGATAAGATGTTATCCCTTCAGCAAATAAGTGGGTTTCACTCCTTTTGTGTTGCTTGATTTAAATTTTTGCGGAAACACGAAATACTTCGGCATGTCTCGTTCTTCGATTATAATTTTGTAATGAGATTTTAACAGTTACATTCTCTATGGATAAATTGCTAGCTATATTAGGAGACCGTTTTTTACTTTGAAGTAATTACTGTTAAGTTTAAATCATAGTTGCAATTTAAAATCTAAAAGTGGGCATATGTATTATTGCATCGCTTAAAAATGGCCATACTTCATCCATGCCCAGAACTAAAACATCCAATATTCATTATCTCATGGTATGTATGAAAAATTCGTTTAGAAAGACCGAAAGTATCATGGAACACATTCCCGAATTTCAAGATGATTTAGTTCTGGGCTTAACCGGCTTGTCTGGTTATGGATTTTCCCTTAAGAATAAAAATGTTTTTATTTCTTGATCGCATAGCATCTCGTTGTTCCTATATCTTACAGTAATTATCTATTCGTAAATAATTTCTTAAACGTTTTTCTTGGGATATGGAATTCCCCGAATGTCCGCTTTTTTGATTCTAGTAGTGGAAATTTAGATATTGACACCTCTAATATCTCAGTAACAAAACAGAAGCTCGATAGATATGCATGCTTTTCGGATTTTAACTCTAGATCCACATTTCGACATTTCAAAGGTATATGGTATTTTCGCATTTAGTTACGACTATTCTGGCATTATTTTCATTGTCCAAAGAATTCATTAGATTAAAAAGTCTAACATGACAATCCTGCAGGACATTCATATCTTAGAGTCCATAATGCAGTATGTGATATAGAATTATCGCAGCATTCCGATATGCCAGTAAGACTGTACTACATGTAGTCCGCGTGGCCGGAACAGTCGAAAGTTCTATATGATCACATCGTGCACCTCTGAGGTATGTTTTTCCGGTTCTCTACTGTTTGAAATGTTCAACAAGGATATTTCAACCGTTGGGAATAAGGAATTTCATGATTTTTGGTACACGTTTGTAGGAACTTACTTAAGAAACTGAAATCATCATTCTTCGTTGTCGAGATGTGGATTGTGCAAATTGAATGCACGAGCTGCTACTAGATCAAATGTTATCCCTTCAGCAGATATTTCTACTTTTCATTCCTTCTGGTAGCTGGTTTTAAAGTTCTGAGTACATACATCGGAATTTTTCGTTAATCGTTCGTGGTTTAGTAATGAGATTGAAGCGGTTACATTCTCTGTGGATTAATTGCTATCTATACTAGGAGACCGTTTCTTATTTTGATGGAATATCTGTTTGGAGTGCATCATAGTTGGAATTTAAACTTTAAAATTGCACAAGCGTATTATTGCGTTGTTTTAGGCTGGCCATACATCGTCCATGTCCACATAAAAAAAATCCAGGATTCATCACCTCATATTTTGTATGTTAATCACTTTTAGAAAACACATAAATTTCTTGAAACACATCCACGAGTTGAAGATTTAGTTCTGGACTCAACCGACTTTTTTGTTTGTGGATTTTTCCTTACATAAATCAAGGGTTCTTATCTCTAGATCACATAACTTCTCAGAGATCTAATTTCATACAGTTTAATTTCTTAAACGTTTTTCTTGCGATATGGAATTCCCCGAATGTCCCCTTTTTCAATTCGAGTAGTGGAAATTTAGATATGAAGACCTCTCATATCTCAGAAGAAAACATAGAATCTCCATAGATATGCATGCGTTTCGGATTTTAACACAGGATCCACATTTCGACATTTCAAAGTTGTATGGTATTCTTGCTCTCAGTTGCGCAGTTTTTGGTACGTTGTTCATTGTCACAAGTATTCATTACATGGAAACGTTTAACATGAAAATCCTACAGGACATTCATATCTTAGAATTTATAGTGCTGTATGTGCTATAGGACTATCGCAGCATTCCGATATGCCAGTAAGACTGTACTACATGTAGTCAGCGTGGCGGGAACAGTCGGTAATCCTATATGATCACATAGCACAACTCTAAAGTATGTTTTTCCGGTCCTCTATTGTGCGAAATATGCGATAAGGGAATTTCCTGCGTTGGGAATAAGGAGTTTCATGATTTTTGGTTAACGTTTGTAAAAACGTACTCAGGAAACTGAGAACATCATCCTTCGTTGTCGAGATGTGGATAGTGCAAATTGAATGTACGAGATGCGACTAGATAATATGTTATCCATTCAGCAAATAAGTGGGTTTCACTCCTTTTGGGTTGCTTGTTTTAAATTTTTGAGGAAACACGAAATACATCGGCATGTCTCGTTCTTCGATTATAATTTTGTAATGAGATTTTAACAGTTACATTCTCTATGGATAAATTGCTAGCTATATTAGGAGACCGTTTTTTACTTTGAAGTAATTACTGTTAAGTTTAAATCATAGTTGCAATTTAAAATCTAAAAGTGGGCATATGTATTATTGCATTGCTTAAAAATGGCCATACTTCATCCATGCTCAGAACTAAAACATCCAATATTCATTATCTCATGTTTTGTATGAAAATTTCGTTTAGAAAGACCGAAAGTCTCATGGAACACATTCCCGAGTTTCAAGATGATTTAGTTCTGGGCTTAACCGGCTTGTCTGGTTGGGGATTTTCCCTTAAGAATAAAAATGTTTTTATTTCTTGATCGCATAGCATCTCGTTGTTCCTATATCTTACAGTAATTATCTATTCGTAAATAATTTCTTAAACGTTTTTCTTGGGATATGGAATTCCCCGAATGTCCGCTTTTTTGATTGTAGTAGTGGAAATTTAGATATGGACACCTCTAGTATCTCAGTAACAAAACAGAAGCTCGATAGATATGCATGCTTTTCGGATTTTAACTCTAGATCCACATTTCGACATTTCAAAGATATATGGTATTTTCGCTTTTAGTTACGACTATTCTGGCATTATTTTCATTGTCCAAAGAATTCATTAGATTAAAAAGTCTAACATGAAAATCCTGCAGGACATTCATATCTTAGAGTCCATAATGCAGTATGTGATATAGAATTATCGCAGCATTCCGATATGCCAGTAAGACTGTACTACATGTAGTCCGCGTGGCCGGAACAGTCGAAAGTTCTATATGATCACATCGTGCACCTCTGAGGTATGTTTTTCCGGTTCTCTTTTGTGTGAAATGTTCAACAAGGATATTTCCACCGTCGGGAATAAGGAATTTCATGATTTTTTGGTACACGTTTGTAGGAACTTACTTAAGAAACTGAAATCATCATTCTTCGTTGTCGAGATGTGGATTGTGCAAATTGAATGCACGAGCTGCTACTAGATCAAATGTTATCCCTTCAGCAGATATTTCTACTTTTCATTCCTTCTGGTAGCTGGTTTTAAATTTCTGAGTACATACATCGGAATTTTTCGTTAATCGTTCGTGGTTTAGTAATGGGACTGAAGCGGTTACATTCTCTGTGGATTAATTGCTATCTATACTAGGAGACCGTTTCTTATTTTGATCCAGGATTCATCACCTCATATTTTGTATGTTAATCACTTTTAGAAAACACATAAATCTCTTGAAAGACATCCACGAGTTGAAGATTTAGTTCTGGACTCAACCGACTTTTTTGTTTGTGGATTTTTCCTTACATAAATCAAGGGTTCTTATCTCTAGATCACATAACTTCTCTGAGATCTAATTTCATACAGTTATTATCCATTGATAATTAATTTCTTAAACGTTTTTCTTGCGATATGGAATTCCCCAAATGTCCACTTTTTCAATTCGAGTATTGGAAATTTAGATATGAAGACCTCTCATATCTCAGAAGAAAACATAGAATCTCCATAGATATGCATGCGTTTCGGATTTTAACACAGGATCCACATTTCGACATTTCAAAGTTGTATGGTATTCTTGCTATCAGTTGCGCAGTTTTTGGTACGTTGTTCATTGTCACAAGTACCTGTATTCATTACATGGAAACGTTTAACATGAAAATCCTACAGGACATTCATATCTTAGAATTTATAGTGCTGTATGTGCTATAGGACTATCGCAGCATTCCGATATGCCAGTAAGACTGTACTACATGTAGTCAGCGTGGCGGGAACAGTCGGTAAACCTATATGATCACATAGCACAACTCTAAAGTATGTTTTTCCGGTCCTCTATTGTGCGAAATATGCGATAAGGCAATTTCCTGCGTTGGGAATAAGGAGTTTCATGATTTTTGGTTAACGTTTGTAAAAACGTACTAAGGAAACTGAGAACATCATCCTTCGTTGTCGAGATGTGGATAGTGCAAATTGAATGCACGAGATGCGACTAGATAAGATGTTATCCCTTCAGCAAATAAGTGGGTTTCACTCCTTTTGGGTTGCTTGTTTTAAATTTTTGCGGAAACACGAAATACATCGGCATGTCTCGTTCTTCGATTATAATTTTGTAATGAGATTTTAACAGTTACATTCTCTATGGATAAATTGCTAGCTATATTAGGAGACCGTTTTTTACTTTGAAGTAATTACTGTTAAATTTAAATCATAGTTGCAATTTAAAATCTAAAAGTGGGCATATGTATTATTGCATTGCTTTAATATGACCATACCTCATCCATGCCCAGAACTAAAACATCCAATATGCATCATCTCATGTTTTGTATGAAAATTTCGTTTAGAAAGACCGAACGTCTCATGGAACACATTCCCGAGTTTCAAGATGATTTAGTTCTGGGCTTAACCGGCTTGTCTGGTTGGGGATTTCCCCTTAAGAATAAAATTGTTTTTATTTCTTGATCGCATAGCATCTCGTTGTTCCTATATCTTACAGTAATTATCTATTCGTAAATAATTTCTTAAACGTTTTTCTTGGGATATGGAATTCCCCGAATGTCCGCTTTTTTGATTGTAGTTGTGGAAATTTAGAAATGGACACCTCTAATATCTCAGTAACAAAACAGAAGCTCGATAGATATGCATGCTTTTCGGATTTTAACTCTAGATCCACATTTCGACATTTCAAAGATATATGGTATTTTCGCTTTTAGTTACGACTATTCTGGCATTATTTTCATTGTCCAAAGAATTCATTAGATTAAAAAGTCTAACATGAAAATCCTGCAGGACATTCATATCTTAGAGTCCATAATGCAGTATGTGATATAGAATTATCGCAGCATTCCGATATGCCAGTAAGACTGTACTACATGTAGTCCGCGTGGCCGGAACAGTCGAAAGTTCTATATGATCACATCGTGCACCTCTGAGGTATGTTTTTCCGGTTCTCTTTTGTGTAAAATGTTCAACAAGGATATTTCCACCGTTGGGAATAAGGAATTTCATGATTTTTTGGTACACGTTTGTAGGAACTTTTTTAAGAAACTGAAATCATCATTCTTCGTTGTCGAGATGTGGATTGTGCAAATTGAATGCACGAGCTCCTATTAGATCAAATGTTATCACTTCAGCAGATATTTGTACTTTTCATTCCTTCTGGTAGCTGGTTTTAAAGTTCTGAGTACATACATCGGAATTTTTCGTTCTTCGTTCGTGGTTTACTAATGAGATTTGAAGCGGTTACATTCTCTGTGGATTAATTGCTATCTATACTAGGAGACCGTTTCTTATTTTGATGGAATATCTGTTTGGAGTGCATCATAGTTGGAATTTAAACTTTAAAATTGCACAAGCGTATTATTACGTTGTTTTAGGATGGCCATACATCGTCCATGTCCACATAAAAAAAAATCCAGGATTCATCACCTCATATTTTGTATGTTAATCACTTTTAGAAAACACATAAATCTCTTGAAACACATCCACCAGTTGAAGATTTAGTTCTGGACTCAACCGACTTTTTTGTTTATAGATTTTTCCTTACATAAATCAAGGGTTCTTATCTCTAGATCACATAACTTCTCGGAGATCTAATTTCATACAGTTATTATCTATTGATAATTAATTTCTTAAACGTTTTTCTTGCGATATGGAATTCCCCGAATGTCCCCCTTTTTCAATTCGACTAGTGGAAATTTAGATATGAAGACCTCTCATATCTCAGAAGAAAACATAGAATCTCCATAGATATGCAAGCGTTTCGGATTTTAACACAGGATCCACATTTCGACATTTCAAAGTTGTATGGTATTCTTGCTATCAGTTGCACAGTTTTTGGTACGTTGTTCATTGTCACAAGTATTCATTACATGGAAACGTTTAACATGAAAATCCTACAGGACATTCATATCTTAGAATTTATAGTGCTGTATGTGCTATAGGACTATCGCAGCATTCCGATATGCCAGTAAGACTGTACTACATGTAGTCAGCGTGGCGGGGACAGTCGGTAATCCTATATGATCACATAGCACAACTCTAAAGTATGTTTTTCCGGTCCTCTATTGTGCGAAATATGCGATAAGGCAAGTTCCTGCGTTGGGAATAAGGAGTTTCATGATTTTTGGTTAACGTTTGTAAAAACGTACTCAGGAAACTGAGAACATCATCCTTCGTTGTCGAGATGTGGATAGTGCAAATTGAATGCACGAGATGCGACTAGATAAGATGTTATCCCTTCAGCAAACAAGTGGGTTTCACTCCTTTTGGGTTGCTTGTTTTAAATTTTTGCGGAAACACGAAATACATCGGCATGTCTCGTTCTTCGATTATAATTTTGTAATGAGATTTTAACAGTTACATTCTGTATGGATAAATTGCTAGCTATATTAGGAGACCGTTTTTTACTTTGAAGTTATTACTGTTAAGTTTAAATCATAGTTGCAATTTAAAATCTAAAAGTGGGCATATGTATTATTGCATTGCTTAAAAATGGCCATACTTCATCCATGCCCAGAAATAAAACATCCAATATTCATTATCTCATGTTTTGTATGAAAATTTCGTTTAGAAAGACCGAAAGTCTCATGGAACACATTCCCGAGTTTCAAGATGATTTAGTTCTGGGCTTAACCGGCTTGTCTGGTTGGGGATTTTCCCTTAAGAATAAAAATGTTTTTATTTCTTGATCGCATAGCATCTCGTTGTTCCTATATCTTACAGTAATTATCTATTCGTAAATAATTTCTTAAATTTTTTCTTGGGATGTGGAATTCCCCGAATGTCCGCTTTTTTGATTCTAGAAGTGGAAATTTAGATATGGACACCTCTAATATCTCAGTAACAAAACAGAAGCTCGATAGATATGCATGCTTTTCGGATTTTAACTCTAGATCCACATTTCGACATTTCAAAGATATATGGTATTTTCGCTTTTAGTTACGACTATTCTGGCATTATTTTCATTGTCCAAAGAATTCATTAGATTAAAAAGTCTAACATGAAAATCCTGCAGGACATTCATATGTTAGAGTCCATAATGCAGTATGTGATATAGAATTATCGCAGCATTCCGATATGCCAGTAAGACTGTACTACATGTAGTCCGCGTGGCCGGAACAGTCGAAAGTTCTATATGATCACATCGTGCACCTCTGAGGTATGTTTTTCCGGTTCTCTTTTGTGTGAAATGTTCAACAAGGATATTTCCACCGTTGGGAATAAGGAATTTCATGATTTTTTGGTACACGTTTGTAGGAACTTACTTAAGAAACTGAAATCATCATTCTTCGTTGTCGAGATGTGGATTGTGCAAATTGAATGCACGAGCTGCTACTAGATCAAATGTTATCCCTTCAGCAGATATTTCTACTTTTCATTCCTTCTGGTAGCTGGTTTTAAAGTTCTGAGTACATACATCGGAATTTTTCGTTAATCGTTCGTGGTTTAGTAATGAGATTGAAGCGGTTACATTCTCTGTGGATTAATTGCTATCTATACTAGGAGACCGTTTCTTATTTTGATGGAATATCTGATTGGAGTGCATCATAGTTGGAATTTAAACTTTAAAATTGCACAAGCGTATTATTGCGTTGTTTTAGGATGGCCATACATCGTCCATGTCCACATAAAAAAAAAATCCAGGATTCATCACCTCATATTTTGTATGTTAATCACTTTTAGAAAACACATAAATCTCTTGAAACACATCCACGAGTTGAAGATTTAGTTCTGGACTCAACCGACTTTTTTGTTTGTGGATTTTTCCTTACATAAATCAAGGGTTCTTATCTCTAGATCACATAACTTCTCGGAGATCTAATTTCATACAGTTATTATCTATTGATAATTAATTTCTTAAACGTTTTTCTTGCGATATGGAATTCCCCGAATGTCCCCTTTTTCAATTCGAGTAGTGGAAATTTAGATATGAAGACCTCTCGTATCTCAGAAGAAAACATAGAATCTCCATAGATATGCATGCGTTTCGGATTTTAACACAGGATCCACATTTCGACATTTCAAAGTTGTATGGTATTCTTGCTATCAGTTGCGCAGTTTTTGGTACGTTGTTCATTGTCACAAGTACCTGTATTCATTACATGGAAACGTTTAACATGAAAATCCTACAGGACATTCATATCTTAGAATTTATAGTGCTGTATGTGCTATAGGACTATCGCAGCATTCCGATATGCCAGTAAGACTGTACTACATGTAGTCAGCGTGGCGGGAACAGTCGGTAATCCTATATGATCACATAGCACAACTCTAAAGTATGTTTTTCCGGTTCTCTATTGTGCGAAATATGCGATAAGGCAATTTGCTGCGTTGGGAATAAGGAGTTTTATGATTTTTGGTTAACGCTTGTAAAAACGTACTCAGGAAACTGAGAACATCATCCTTCGTTGTCGAGATGTGGATAGTGCAAATTGAATGCACGAGATGCGACTAGATAAGATGTTATCCCTACAGCAAATAAGTGGGTTTCACTCCTTTTGGGTTGCTTGTTTTAAATTTTTGCGGAAACACGAGATACATCGGCATGTCTCGTTCTTCGATTATAATTTTGTAATGATATTTTAACAGTTACATTCTCTATGGATAAATTGCTAGCTATATTAGGAGACCGTTTTTTACTTTGAAGTAATTACTGTTAATTTTAAATCATAGTTGCAATTTAAAATCTAAAAGTGGGCATATGTATTATTGCATTGCTTAAAAATGGCCATACTTCATCCATGCCCAGAACTAAAACATCCAATATGCATCATCTCATGTCTTGTATGAAAATTTCGTTTAGAAAGACCGAAAGTCTCATGGAACACATTCCCGAGTATCAAGATGATTTAGTTCTGGGCTTAACCGGCTTGTCTGGTTGGGGATTTTCCCTTAAGAATAAAAATGTTTTTATTTCTTGATCGCATAGCATCTCGTTGTTCCTATATCTTACAGTAATTATCTATTCGTAAATAATTTCTTAAACGTTTTTCTTGGGACATGGAATTCCCCGAATGTCCGCTTTTTTGATTCTAGTAGTGGAAATTTAGATATGGACACCTCTAATATCTCAGTAACAAAACACAAGCTCAATAGATATGCATGCTTTTCGGATTTTAACTCTAGATCCACATTTCGACATTTCAAAGATATATGGTATTTTCGCTTTTAGTTACGACTATTCTGGCATTACTTTCATTGTCCAAAGAATTCATTAGATTAAAAAGTCTAACATGAAAATCCTGCAGGACATTCATATCTTAGAGTCTATAATGCAGTATGTGATATAGAATTATCGCAGCATTCCGATATGCCAGTAAGACTGTACTACATGTAGTCCGCGTGGCCGGAACAGTCGAAAGTTCTATATGATCACATCGTGCACCTCTGAAGTATGTTTTTCCGGTTCTCTTTTGTGTGAAATGTTCAAAGAGGATATTTCCACCGTTGGGAATAAGGAATTTCATGATTTTTTGGTACACGTTTGTAGGAACTTACTTAAGAAACTGAAATCATCATTCTTCGTTGTCGAGATGTGGATTGTGCAAATTGAATGCACGAGCTGCTACTAGATCAAATGTTATCCCTTCAGCAGATATTTCTACTTTTCATTCCTTCTGGTAGGTGGTTTTAAAGTTCTGAGTACATACATCGGAATTTTTCGTTAATCGTTCGTGGTTTAGTAATGAGATTGAAGCGGTTACATTCTCTGTGGATTAATTGCTATCTATACTAAGAGACCGTTTCTTATTTTGATGGAATATCTGTTTGGAGTGCATCATAGTTGGAATTTAAACTTTAAAATTGCACAAGCGTATTAATGCGTTGTTTTAGGATGGCCATACATCGTCCATGTCCACATAAAAAAAATCCAGGATTCATCACCTCATATTTTGTATGTTAATCACTTTTAGAAAACACATAAATCTCTTGAAACACATCCTAGAGTTGAAGATTTAGTTCTGGACTCAACCGACTTTTTTGTTTGTGGATTTTTCCTTACATAAATCAAGGGTTCTAATCTCTAGATCACATAACTTCTCGGAGATCTAATTTCATACAGTTATTATCTATTGATAATTAATTTCTTAAACGTTTTTCTTGCGATATGGAATTCCCCGAATGTCCCCTTTTTCAATTCGAGTAGTGGAAATTTAGATATGAAGACCTCTCATATCTCAGAAGAAAACATAGAATCTCCATAGATATGCATGCGTTTCGGATTTTAACACAGGATCCACATTTCGACATTTCAAAGTTGTATGGTATTCTTGCTATCAGTTGCGCAGTTTTTGGTACGTTGTTCATTGTCACAAGTACCTGTATTCATTACATGGAAACGTTTAACATGAAAATCCTACAGGACATTCATATCTTAGAATTTATAGTGCTGTATGTGCTATAGGACTATCGCAGCATTCCGATATGCCAGCAAGACTGTACTACATGTAGTCAGCGTGGCGGGGATAGTCGGTAATCCTATATGATCACATAGCACAACTCTAAAGTATGTTTTTCCGGTCCTCTATTGTGCGAAATATGCGATAAGGCAAGTTCCTGCGTTGGGAATAAGGAGTTTCATGATTTTTGGTTAACGTTTGTAAAAACGTACTCAGGAAACTGAGAACATCATCCTTCGTTGTCGAGATGTGGATAGTGCAAATTGAATGCACGAGATGCGACTAGATAATATGTTATTCCTTCAGCAAATAAGTGGGTTTCACTCCTTTTGGGTTGCTTGTTTTAAATTTTTGAGGAAACACGAAATACATCGGCATGTCTCGTTCTTCGATTATAATTTTGTAATGAGATTTTAACAGTTACTTTCGCTATGGATAAATTGCTAGCTATATTAGGAGACCGTTTTTTACTTTGAAGTAATTACTGTTAATTTTAAATCATAGTTGCAATTTAAAATCTAAAAGTGGGCATATGTATTATTGCATTGTTTTAAAATGGCCATACCTCATCCATGCCCAGAACTAAAACATCCAATATGCATCATCTCATGTTTTGTATGAAAATTTCGTTTAGAAAGACCGAACGTCTCATGGAACACATTCCCGAGTTTCAAGATGATTTAGTTCTGGGCTTAACCGGCTTGTCTGGTTGGGGATTTTCCCTTAAGAATAAAAATGTTTTTATTTCTTGATCCCATAGCATCTCGTTGTTTCTATATCTTACAGTAATTATCTATTCGTAAATAATTTCTTAAACGTTTTTCTTGGGATATGAAATTCCCCGAATGTCCGCTTTTTTGATTCTAGTAGTGGAAATTTAGATATGGACACCTCTAATATCTCAATAACAAAACAGAAGCTCGATAGATATGCATGCTTTTCGGATTTTAACTCTAGATCCACATTTCGACATTTCAAAGATATATGGTATTTTCGCTTTTAGTTACGACTATTCTGGCATTATTTTCATTGTCCAAAGAATTCATTAGATTAAAAAGTCTAACATGAAAATCCTGCAGGACATTCATATCTTAGAGTCCATAATGCAGTATATGATATAGAATTATCGCAGCATTCCGATATGCCAGTAAGACTGTACTACATGTAGTCCGCGTGGCCGGAACAGTCGAAAGTTCTATATGATCACATCGTGCACCTCTGAGGTATGTTTTTCCGGTTCTCTTTTGTGTGAAATGTTCAACAAGGATATTTCCACCGTTGGGAATAAGGAATTTTATGATTTTTTGGTACACGTTTGTAGGAACTTACTTAAGAAACTGAAATCATCATTCTTCGTTGTCGAGATGTGGATTGTGCAAATTGAATGCACGAGCTTCTACTAGATCAAATGTTATCCCTTCAACAGATATTTCTACATTTCATTCCTTCTGGTAGGTGGTTTTAAAGTTCTGAGTACATACATCGGAATTTTTCGTTAATCGTTCGTGGTTTAGTAATGAGATTGAAGCGGTTACATTCTCTGTGGATTAATTGCTATCTATACTAGGAGACCGTTTCTTATTTTGATGGAATATCTGTTTGGAGTGCATCATAGTTGGAATTTAAACTTTAAAATTGCACAAGCGTATTATTGCGTTGTTTTAGGATGGCCATACATCGTCCATTTTCAAAAAAAAAAAAAAAATCCAGGATTCATCACCTCATATTTTGTATGTTAATCACTTTTAGAAAACACATAAATCTCTTGAAACACATCCACGAGTTGAAGATTTAGTTCTGGACTCAACCGACTTTTTTGTTTGTGCATTTTTCCTTACATAAATCAAGGTTTCTTATCTCTAGATCACATAACTTCTCTGAGATCTAATTTCATACACTTATTATCTATTGATAATTAATTTCTTAAACGTTTTTCTTGCGATATGGAATTCCCCGAATGTCCCCTTTTTCAATTCGAGTAGTGGAAATTTAGATATGAAGACCTCTCATATCTCAGAAGAAAACATAGAATCTCCATAGATATGCATGCGTTTCGGATTTTAACACAGGATCCACATTTCGACATTTCAAAGTTGTATGGTATTCTTGCTATCAGTTGCGCAGTTTTTGGTACGTTGTTCATTGTCACAAGTATTCATTACATGGAAACGTTTAACATGAAAATCCTACAGGACATTCATATCTTAGAATTTATAGTGCTGTATGTGCTATAGGACTATCGCAGCATTCCGATATGCCAGTAAGACTGTACTACATGTAGTCAGCTTGGCGGGGACAGTCGGTAATCCTATATGATCACATAGCACAACTCTAAAGTATGTTTTTCCGGTCCTCTATTGTGCGAAATATGCGATAAGGCAAGTTCCTGGGTTGGGAATAAGGAGTTTCATGATTTTTGGTTAACGTTTGTAGAAACGTACTCAGGAAACTGAGAACATCATCCTTCGTTGTCGAGATGTGGATAGTCAAATTGAATGCACGAGATGCGACTAGATAATATGTTATCCCTTCAGCAAATAAGTGGGATTGACTCCTTTTGGGTTGCTTGTTTTAAATTTTTGAGGAAACACGAAATACATCGGCATGTCTCGTTCTTCGATTATAATTTTGTAATGAGATTTTAACAGTTACTTTCTCTATAGATAAATTGCTAGCTATATTAGGAGACCGTTTTTTACTTTGAAGTAATTACTGTTAATTTTAAATCATAGTTGCAATTTAAAATCTAAATTGGGCATATGTATTATTGCATTGCTTTAATATGGCCATACCTCATCCATGCCCAGAACTAAAACATCCAATATGCATCATCTCATGTTTTGTATGAAAATTTCGTTTAGAAAGACCGAACGTCTCATGGAACACATTCCCGAGTTTCAAGATGATTTAGTTCTGGGCTTAACCGGCTTGTCTGGTTGGGGATTTTCCCTTAAGAATAAAAAAGTTTTTATTTCTTGATCGCATAGCATCTCGTTGTTCCTATATCTTACAGTAATTATCTATTCGTAAATAATTTCTTAAACGTTTTTCTTGCGATATGGAATTCCCGAATGTCCCCTTTTTCAATTCTAGTAGTGGAAATTTAGATATGGACACCTCTAATATCTCAGTAACAAAACAGAAGCTCGATAGATATGCATGCTTTTCAGATTTTAACTCTAGATCCACATTTCGACATTTCAAAGGTATATGGTATTTTCGCTTTTAGTTACGACTATTGTGGCATTATTTTCATTGTCCAAAGAATTCATTAGATTAAAAAGTCTAACATGAAAATCCTGCAGGACATTCATATCTTAGAGTCTATAATGCAGTATGTGATATAGAATTATCGCAGCATTCCGATATGCCAGTAAGACTGTACTACATGTAGTCCGCGTGGCCGTAACAGTCGAAAGTTCTATATGATCACATCGTGCACCTCTGAGGTATGTTTTTCCGGTTCTCTTTTGTGTGAAATGTTCAACAAGGATATTTCCACCGTTGGGAATAAGGAATTTCATGATTTTTTGGTACACGTTTGTAGGAACTTACTTAAGAAACTGAAATCATCATTCTTCGTTGTCGAGATGTGGATTGTGCAAATTGAATGCACGAGCTGCTACTAGATCAAATGTTATCCCTTCAGCAGATATTTGTACTTGTCATTCCTTCTGGTTGCTAGTTTTAAAGTTCTGAGTAAATTCATCGGAATGTTTCGTTATTCGTTCGTGGTTTAGTAATGAGATTGAAGCGTTTACATTCTCTGTGGATTAATTGCTATATATACTAGGAGACCGTTTTTTATTTTGATGAAATATCTGTTTAGACTGCATCATAGTTGGAATTTAAACTTTAAAGTTGCACAAGCGTATTGTTGCATTGCTTTAAGATGGCCATACCTCATCCATGTCCACATAAAAAAAAATCCAGAATTCATCACCTCATATTTTGTATGTTAATCACGTTTAGAAAACACATAATTCTCTTGGAACACATCCACGAGTTGAAGATATAGTTCTGGACTCAACCGACTATTCTGTTTGTGGATTTTTCCTTACATAAATCAAGGGTTCTTATCTCTAGATCACATAACTTCTCGGAGTTCTAATTTCATACAGTTATTATCTATTGATAATTAATTTGTAAAACGTTTTTCTTGCGATATGGAATTCCCCGAATGTCCCCTTTTTCAATTCGAGTAGTGGAAATTTTGATATGAAGACCTCTCATATCTCAGAAGAAAACATAGAATTTCCATAGATATGCATGCGTTTCGGATTTTAACACAGGATCCACATTTCGACATTTCAAAGTTGTATGGTATTCTTGCTGTCAGTTGCGCAGTTTTTGGTACGTTGTTCATTGTCACAAGTATTCATTACATGGAAACGTTTAACATGAAAATCCTACAGGACATTCATATCTTAGAATTTATAGTGCTGTATGTGCTATAGGACTATCGCAGCATTCAGATATGCCAGTAAGACTGTACTACATGTAGTCAGCGTGGCGGGAACAGTCGGTAATCCTATATGATCACATAGCACAACTCTAAAGTATGTTTTTCCGGTCCTCTATTGTGCGAAATATGCGATAAGGCAATTTGCTGCGTTGGGAATAAGGAGTTTCATGATTTTTGGTTAACGTTTGTAAAAACGTACTCAGGAAACTGAGAACATCATCCTTCGTTGTCGAGATGTGGATAGTGCAAATTGAATGCACGAGATGCGACTAGATAAGATGTTATCCCTTCAGCAAATAAGTGGGTTTCACTCCTTTTGGGTTGCTTGTTTTAAATTTTTGCGGAAACACGAAATACTTCGGCATGTCTCGTTCTTCGATTATAATTTTGTAATGAGATTTTAACAGTTACATTCTGTATGGATAAATTGCTAGCTATATTAGGAGACCGTTTTTTACTTTGAAGTAATTACTGTTAAGTTTAAATCATAGTTGCAATTTAAAATCTAAAAGTGGGCATATGTATTATTGCATCGCTTAAAAATGGCCATACTTCATCCATTCCCAGAACTAAAACATCCAATATTCATTATCTCATGGTATGTATGAAAAATTCGTTTAGAAAGACCGAAAGTATCATGGAACACATTCCCGAATTTCAAGATGATTTAGTTCTGGGCTTAACCGGCTTGTCTGGTTATGGATTTTCCCTTAAGAATAAAAATGTTTTTATTTCTTGATCGCATAGCATCTCGTTGTTCCTATATCTTACAGTAATTATCTATTCGTAAATAATTTCTTAAACGTTTTTCTTGGGATATGGAATTCCCCGAATGTCCGCTTTTTTGATTCTAGTAGTGGAAATTTAGATATTGACACCTCTAATATCTCAGTAACAAAACAGAAGCTCGATAGATATGCATGCTTTTCGGATTTTAACTCTAGATCCACATTTCGACATTTCAAAGGTATATGGTATTTTCGCATTTAGTTACGACTATTCTGGCATTATTTTCATTGTCCAAAGAATTCATTAGATTAAAAAGTCTAACATGAAAATCCTGCAGGACATTCATATCTTAGAGTCCATAATGCAGTATGTGATATAGAATTATCGCAGCATTCCGATATGCCAGTAAGACTGTACTACATGTAGTCCGCGTGGCCGGAACAGTCGAAAGTTCTATATGATCACATCGTGCACCTCTGAGGTATGTTTTTCCGGTTCTCTTTTGTGTGAAATGTTCAACAAGGATATTTCCACCGTTGGGAGTAAGGAATTTCATGATTTTTTGGTACACGTTTGTAGGAACTTACTTAAGAAACTGAAATCATCATTCTTCGTTGTCGAGATGTGGATTGTGCAAATTGAATGCACGAGCTGCTACTAGATCAAATGTTATCCCTTCAGCAGATATTTCTACTTTTCATTCCTTCTGGTAGCTGGTTTTAAAGTTCTGAGTACATACATCGGAATTTTTCGTTAATCGTTCGTGGTTTAGTAATGAGATTGAAGCGGTTACATTCTCTGTGGATTAATTGCTATCTATACTAGGAGACCGTTTCTTATTTTGATGGAATATCTGTTTGGAGTGCATCATAGTTGGAATTTAAACTTTAAAATTGCACAAGCGTATTATTGCGTTGTTTTAGGATGGCCATACATCGTCCATGTCCACATAAAAAAAAAATCCAGGATTCATCACCTCATATTTTGTATGTTAATCACTTTTAGAAAACACATAAATCTCTTGAAACACATCCACGAGTTGAAGATTTAGTTCTGGACTCAACCGACTTTTTTGTTTGTGGAATTTTCCTTACATAAATGAAGGGTTCTTATCTCTAGATCACATAACTTCTCTGAGATCTAATTTCATACAGTTATTATCTATTGATAATTAATTTCTTAAACGTTTTTCTTGCGATATGGAATTCCCCGAATGTCCCCTTTTTCAATTCGAGTAGTGGAAATTTAGATATGAAGACCTCTCATATCTCAGAAGAAAACATAGAATCTCCATAGATATGCATGCGTTTCGGATTTTAACACAGGATCCACATTTCGACATTTCAAAGTTGTATGGTATTCTTGCTATCAGTTGCGCAGTTTTTGGTACGTTGTTCATTGTCACAAGTACCTGTATTCATTACATGGAAACGTTTAACATGAAAATCCTACAGAACATTCATATCTTAGAATTTATAGTGCTGTATGTGCTATAGGACTATCTAAGCATTCCGATATGCCAGTAAGACTGTACTACATGTAGTCAGCGTGGCGGGAACAGTCGGTAATCCTATATGATCACATAGCACAACTCTAAAGTATGTTTTTCCGGTTCTCTATTGTGCGAAATATGCGATAAGGCAATTTGCTGCGTTGGGAATAAGGAGTTTTATGATTTTTGGTTAACGCTTGTAAAAACGTACTCAGGAAATTGAGAACATCATCCTTCGTTGTCGAGATGTGGATAGTGCAAATTGAATGCACGAGATGCGACTAGATAAGATGTTATCCCTACAGCAAATAAGTGGGTTTCACTCCTTTTGGGTTGCTTGTTTTAAATTTTTGCGGAAACACGAGATACATCGGCATGTCTCGTTCTTCGATTATAATTTTGTAATGATATTTTAACAGTTACATTCTCTATGGATAAATTGCTAGCTATATTAGGAGACCGTTTTTTACTTTGAAGTAATTACTGTTAATTTTAAATCATAGTTGCAATTTAAAATCTAAAAGTGGGCATATGTATTATTGCATTGCTTAAAAATGGCCATACTTCATCCATGCCCAGAACTAAAACATCCAATATGCATCATCTCATGTCTTGTATGAAAATTTCGTTTAGAAAGACCGAAAGTCTCATGGAACACATTCCCGAGTTTCAAGATGATTTAGTTCTGGGCTTAACCGGCTTGTCTGGTTGGGGATTTTCCCTTAAGAATAAAAAAGTTTTTATTTCTTGATCGCATAGCATCTCGTTGTTCCTATATCTTACAGTAATTATCTATTCGTAAATAATTTCTTAAACGTTTTTCTTGCGATATGGAATTCCCGAATGTCCCCTTTTTCAATTCTAGTAGTGGAAATTTAGATATGGACACCTCTAATATCTCAGTAACAAAACAGAAGCTCGATAGATATGCATGCTTTTCGGATTTTAACTCTAGATCCACATTTCGACATTTCAAAGGTATATGGTATTTTCGCTTTTAGTTACGACTATTCTGGCATTATTTTCATTGTCCAAAGAATTCATTAGATTAAAAAGTCTAACATGAAAATCCTGCAGGACATTCATATCTTAGAGTCTATAATGCAGTATGTGATATAGAATTATCGCAGCATTCCGATATGCCAGTAAGACTGTACTACATGTAGTCCGCGTGGCCGTAACAGTCGAAAGTTCTATATGATCACATCGTGCACCTCTGAGGTATGTTTTTCCGGTTCTCTTTTGTGTGAAATGTTCAACAAGGATATTTCCACCGTTGGGAATAAGGAATTTCATGATTTTTTGGTACACGTTTGTAGGAACTTACTTAAGAAACTGAAATCATCATTCTTCGTTGTCGAGATGTGGATTGTGCAAATTGAATGCACGAGCTGCTACTAGATCAAATGTTATCCCTTCAGCAGATATTTGTACTTGTCATTCCTTCTGGTTGCTAGTTTTAAAGTTCTGAGTAAATTCATCGGAATGTTTCGTTATTCGTTCGTGGTTTAGTAATGAGATTGAAGCGTTTACATTCTCTGTGGATTAATTGCTATATATACTAGGAGACCGTTTTTTATTTTGATGAAATATCTGTTTAGACTGCATCATAGTTGGAATTTAAACTTTAAAGTTGCACAAGCGTATTGTTGCATTGCTTTAAGATGGCCATACCTCATCCATGTCCACATAAAAAAAAATCCAGAATTCATCACCTCATATTTTGTATGTTAATCACGTTTAGAAAACACATAATTCTCTTGGAACACATCCACGAGTTGAAGATATAGTTCTGGACTCAACCGACTATTCTGTTTGTGGATTTTTCCTTACATAAATCAAGGGTTCTTATCTCTAGATCACATAACTTCTCGGAGTTCTAATTTCATACAGTTATTATCTATTGATAATTAATTTGTAAAACGTTTTTCTTGCGATATGGAATTCCCCGAATGTCCCCTTTTTCAATTCGAGTAGTGGAAATTTTGATATGAAGACCTCTCATATCTCAGAAGAAAACATAGAATTTCCATAGATATGCATGCGTTTCGGATTTTAACACAGGATCCACATTTCGACATTTCAAAGTTGTATGGTATTCTTGCTGTCAGTTGCGCAGTTTTTGGTACGTTGTTCATTGTCACAAGTATTCATTACATGGAAACGTTTAACATGAAAATCCTACAGGACATTCATATCTTAGAATTTATAGTGCTGTATGTGCTATAGGACTATCGCAGCATTCAGATATGCCAGTAAGACTGTACTACATGTAGTCAGCGTGGCGGGAACAGTCGGTAATCCTATATGATCACATAGCACAACTCTAAAGTATGTTTTTCCGGTCCTCTATTGTGCGAAATATGCGATAAGGCAATTTGCTGCGTTGGGAATAAGGAGTTTCATGATTTTTGGTTAACGTTTGTAAAAACGTACTCAGGAAACTGAGAACATCATCCTTCGTTGTCGAGATGTGGATAGTGCAAATTGAATGCACGAGATGCGACTAGATAAGATGTTATCCCTTCAGCAAATAAGTGGGTTTCACTCCTTTTGGGTTGCTTGTTTTAAATTTTTGCGGAAACACGAAATACTTCGGCATGTCTCGTTCTTCGATTATAATTTTGTAATGAGATTTTAACAGTTACATTCTCTATGGATAAATTGCTAGCTATATTAGGAGACCGTTTTTTACTTTGAAGTAATTACTGTTAAGTTTAAATCATAGTTGCAATTTAAAATCTAAAAGTGGGCATATGTATTATTGCATCGCTTAAAAATGGCCATACTTCATCCATTCCCAGAACTAAAACATCCAATATTCATTATCTCATGGTATGTATGAAAAATTCGTTTAGAAAGACCGAAAGTATCATGGAACACATTCCCGAATTTCAAGATGATTTAGTTCTGGGCTTAACCGGCTTGTCTGGTTATGGATTTTCCCTTAAGAATAAAAATGTTTTTATTTCTTGATCGCATAGCATCTCGTTGTTCCTATATCTTACAGTAATTATCTATTCGTAAATAATTTCTTAAACGTTTTTCTTGGGATATGGAATTCCCCGAATGTCCGCTTTTTTGATTCTAGTAGTGGAAATTTAGATATTGACACCTCTAATATCTCAGTAACAAAACAGAAGCTCGATAGATATGCATGCTTTTCGGATTTTAACTCTAGATCCACATTTCGACATTTCAAAGGTATATGGTATTTTCGCATTTAGTTACGACTATTCTGGCATTATTTTCATTGTCCAAAGAATTCATTAGATTAAAAAGTCTAACATGAAAATCCTGCAGGACATTCATATCTTAGAGTCCATAATGCAGTATGTGATATAGAATTATCGCAGCATTCCGATATGCCAGTAAGACTGTACTACATGTAGTCCGCGTGGCCGGAACAGTCGAAAGTTCTATATGATCACATCGTGCACCTCTGAGGTATGTTTTTCCGGTTCTCTTTTGTGTGAAATGTTCAACAAGGATATTTCCACCGTTGGGAGTAAGGAATTTCATGATTTTTTGGTACACGTTTGTAGGAACTTACTTAAGAAACTGAAATCATCATTCTTCGTTGTCGAGATGTGGATTGTGCAAATTGAATGCACGAGCTGCTACTAGATCAAATGTTATCCCTTCAGCAGATATTTCTACTTTTCATTCCTTCTGGTAGCTGGTTTTAAAGTTCTGAGTACATTCATCGGAATTTTTCGTTAATCGTTCGTGGTTTAGTAATGAGATTGAAGCGGTTACATTCTCTGTGGATTAATTGTTATCTATACTAGGAGACCGTTTCTTATTTTGATGGAATATCTGTTTGGAGTGCATCATAGTTGGAATTTAAAATTTAAAATTGCTCAAGCGTATTATTGCGTTGTTTTAGGATGGCCATGCATCGTCCATGTCCACATAAAAAAAAATCCAGGATTCATCACCTCATATTTTGTATGTTAATCACTTTTAGAAAACACATAAAACTCTTGAAACACATCCACGAGTTGAAGATTTAGTTCTGGACTCAACCGACTTTTTTGTTTGTGGATTTTTCCTTACATAAATCAAGGGTTCTTATCTCTAGATCACATAACTTCTCTGAGATCTAATTTCATACAGTTATTATCTATTGATAATTAATTTCTTAAACGTTTTTCTTGCGATATGGAATTCCCCGAATGTCCCCTTTTTCAATTCGAGTAGTGGAAATTTAGATATGAAGACCTCTCATATCTCAGAAGAAAACATAGAATCTCCATAGATATGCATGCGTTTCGGATTTTAACACAGGATCCACATTTCGACATTTCAAAGTTGTATGGTATTCTTGCTATCAGTTGCGCAGTTTTTGGTACGTTGTTCATTGTCACAAGTACCTGTATTCATTACATGGAAACGTTTAACATGAAAATCCTACAGGACATTCATATCTTAGAATTTATAGTGCTGTATGTGCTATAGGACTATCGCAGCATTCCGATATGCCAGCAAGACTGTACTACATGTAGTCAGCGTGGCGGGGATAGTCGGTAATCCTATATGATCACATAGCACAACTCTAAAGTATGTTTTTCCGGTCCTCTATTGTGCGAAATATGCGATAAGGCAAGTTCCTGCGTTGGGAATAAGGAGTTTCATGATTTTTGGTTAACGTTTGTAAAAACGTACTCAGGAAACTGAGAACATCATCCTTCGTTGTCGAGATGTGGATAGTGCAAATTGAATGCACGAGATGCGACTAGATAATATGTTATTCCTTCAGCAAATAAGTGGGTTTCACTCCTTTTGGGTTGCTTGTTTTAAATTTTTGAGGAAACACGAAATACATCGGCATGTCTCGTTCTTCGATTATAATTTTGTAATGAGATTTTAACAGTTACTTTCGATATGGATAAATTGCTAGCTATATTAGGAGACCGTTTTTTACTTTGAAGTAATTACTGTTAATTTTAAATCATAGTTGCAATTTAAAATCTAAAAGTGGGCATATGTATTATTGCATTGTTTTAAAATGGCCATACCTCATCCATGCCCAGAACTAAAACATCCAATATGCATCATCTCATGTTTTGTATGAAAATTTCGTTTAGAAAGACCGAACGTCTCATGGAACACATTCCCGAGTTTCAAGATGATTTAGTTCTGGGCTTAACCGGCTTGTCTGGTTGGGGATTTTCCCTTAAGAATAAAAATGTTTTTATTTCTTGATCCCATAGCATCTCGTTGTTCCTATATCTTACAGTAATTATCTATTCGTAAATAATTTCTTAAACGTTTTTCTTGGGATATGAAATTCCCCGAATGTCCGCTTTTTTGATTCTAGTAGTGGAAATTTAGATATGGACACCTCTAATATCTCAATAACAAAACAGAAGCTCGATAGATATGCATGCTTTTCGGATTTTAACTCTAGATCCACATTTCGACATTTCAAAGATATATGGTATTTTCGCTTTTAGTTACGACTATTCTGGCATTATTTTGATTGTCCAAAGAATTCATTAGATTAAAAAGTCTAACATGAAAATCCTGCAGGACATTCATATCTTAGAGTCCATAATGCAGTATGTGATATAGAATTATCGCAGCATTCCGATATGCCAGTAAGACTGTACTACATGTAGTCCGCGTGGCCGGAACAGTCGAAAGTTCTATATGATCACATCGTGCACCTCTGAGGTATGTTTTTCCGGTTCTCTTTTGTGTGAAATGTTCAACAAGGATATTTCAACCGTTGGGAATAAGGAATTTTATGATTTTTTGGTACACGTTTGTAGGAACTTACTTAAGAAACTGAAATCATCATTCTTCGTTGTCGAGATGTGGATTGTGCAAATTGAATTCACGAGCTGCTACTAGATCAAATGTTATCCCTTCAACAGATATTTCTACATTTCATTCCTTCTGGTAGGTGGTTTTAAAGTTCTGAGTACATACAACGGAATTTTTCGTTAATCGTTCGTGGTTTAGTAATGAAATTGAAGCGGTTACATTCTCTGTGGATTAATTGCTATATATACTAGGAGACCGTTTCTTATTTTGATGGAATATCTGTTTGGAGTGCATCATAGTTGGAATTTAAACTTTAAAATTGCACAAGCGTATTATTGCGTTGTTTTAGGATGGCCATGCATCGTCCATGTCCACATAAAAAAAAATCCAGGATTCATCACCTCATATTTTGTATGTTAATCACTTTTAGAAAACACATAAATCTCTTGAAACACATCCACGAGTTGAAGATTTAGTTCTGGACTCAACCGACTTTTTTGTTTGTGGATTTTTCCTTACATAAATCAAGGGTTCTTATCTCTAGATCACATAACTTCTCGGAGATCTAATTTCATACAGTTATTATCTATTGATAATTAATTTCTTAAACGTTTTTCTTGCGATATGGAATTCCCCGAATGTCCCCTTTTTCAATTCGAGTAGTGGAAATTTAGATATGAAGACCTCTCATATCTCAGAAGAAAACATAGAATCTCCATAGATATGCATGCGTTTCGGATTTTAACACAGGATCCACATTTCGACATTTCAAAGTTGTATGGTATTCTTGCTATCAGTTGCGCAGTTTTTGGTACGTTGTTCATTGTCACAAGTACCTGTATTCATTACATGGAAACGTTTAACATGAAAATCCTACAGGACATTCATATCTTAGAATTTATAGTGCTGTATGTGCTATAGGACTATCGCAGCATTCCGATATGCCAGTAAGACTGTACTACATGTAGTCAGCTTGGCGGGGACAGTCGGTAATCCTATATGATCACATAGCACAACTCTAAAGTATGTTTTTCCGGTCCTCTATTGTGCGAAATATGCGATAAGGCAAGTTCCTGGGTTGGGAATAAGGAGTTTCATGATTTTTGGTTAACGTTTGTAGAAACGTACTCAGGAAACTGAGAACATCATCCTTCGTTGTCGAGATGTGGATAGACAAATTGAATGCACGAGATGCGACTAGATAATATGTTATCCCTTCAGCAAATAAGTGGGATTGACTCCTTTTGGGTTGCTTGTTTTAAATTTTTGAGGAAACACGAAATACATCGGCATGTCTCGTTCTTCGATTATAATTTTGTAATGAGATTTTAACAGTTACTTTCTCTATAGATAAATTGCTAGCTATATTAGGAGACCGTTTTTTACTTTGAAGTAATTACTGTTAATTTTAAATCATAGTTGCAATTTAAAATCTAAAAGTGGGCATATGTATTATTGCATTGCTTTAATATGGCCATACCTCATCCATGCCCAGAACTAAAACATCCAATATGCATCATCTCATGTTTTGTATGAAAATTTCGTTTAGAAAGACCGAACGTCTCATGGAACACATTCCCGAGTTTCAAGATGATTTAGTTCTGGGCTTAACCGGCTTGTCTGGTTGGGGATTTTCCCTTAAGAATAAAAAAGTTTTTATTTCTTGATCGCATAGCATCTCGTTGTTCCTATATCTTACAGTAATTATCTATTCGTAAATAATTTCTTAAACGTTTTTCTTGCGATATGGAATTCCCCGAATGTCCCCTTTTTCAATTCTAGTAGTGGAAATTTAGATATGGACACCTCTAATATCTCAGTAACAAAACAGAAGCTCGATAGATATGCATGCTTTTCGGATTTTAACTCTAGATCCACATTTCGACATTTCAAAGATATATGGTATTTTCGCTTTTAGTTACGACTATTGTGGCATTATTTTCATTGTCCAAAGAATTCATTAGATTAAAAAGTCTAACATGAAAATCCTGCAGGACATTCATATCTTAGAGTCTATAATGCAGTATGTGATATAGAATTATCGCAGCATTCCGATATGCCAGTAAGACTGTACTACATGTAGTCCGCGTGGCCGGAACAGTCGAAAGTTCTATATGATCACATCGTGCACCTCTGAGGTATGTTTTTCCGGTTCTCTTTTGTGTGAAATGTTCAACAAGGATATTTCCACCGTTGGGAATAAGGAATTTCATGATTTTTTGGTACACGTTTGTAGGAACTTACTTAAGAAACTGAAATCATCATTCTTCGTTGTCGAGATGTGGATTGTGCAAATTGAATGCACGAGCTGCTACTAGATCAAATGTTATCCCTTCAGCAGATATTTCTACTTTTCATTCCTTCTGGTAGCTGGTTTTAAAGTTCTGAGTACATACATCGGAATTTTTCGTTAATCGTTCGTGGTTTAGTAATGAGATTGAAGCGGTTACATTCTCTGTGGATTAATTGTTATCTATACTAGGAGACCGTTTCTTATTTTGATGGAATATCTGATTGGAGTGCATCATAGTTGGAATTTAAAATTTAAAATTGCACAAGCGTATTATTGCGTTGTTTTAGGATGGCCATACATCGTCCATGTCCACATAAAAAAAAATCCAGGATTCATCACCTCATATTTTGTATGTTAATCACTTTTAGAAAACACATAAAACTCTTGAAACACATCCACGAGTTGAAGATTTAGTTCTGGACTCAACCGACTTTTTTGTTTGTGGATTTTTCCTTACATAAATCAAGGGTTCTTATCTCTAGATCACATAACTTCTCGGAGATCTAATTTCATACAGTTATTATCTATTGATAATTAATTTCTTAAACGTTTTTCTTGCGATATGGAATTCCCCGAATGTCCCCTTTTTCAATTCGAGTAGTGGAAATTTAGATATGAAGACCTCTCATATCTCAGAAGAAAACATAGAATCTCCATAGATATGCATGCGTTTCGGATTTTAACACAGGATCCACATTTCGACATTTCAAAGTTGTATGGTATTCTTGCTATCAGTTGCGCAGTTTTTGGTACGTTGTTCATTGTCACAAGTACCTGTATTCATTACATGGAAACGTTTAACATGAAAATCGTACAGGACATTCATATCTTAGAATTTATAGTGCTGTATGTGCTATAGGACTATCGCAGCATTCCGATATGCCAGCAAGACTGTACTACATGTAGTCAGCGTGGCGGGGATAGTCGGTAATCCTATATGATCACATAGCACAACTCTAAAGTATGTTTTTCCGGTCCTCTATTGTTCGAAATATGCGATAAGGCAAGTTCCTGCGTTGGGAATAAGGAGTTTCATGATTTTTGGTTAACGTTTGTAAAAACGTACTCAGGAAACTGAGAACATCATCCTTCGTTGTCGAGATGTGGATAGTGCAAATTGAATGCACGAGATGCGACTAGATAATATGTTATTCCTTCAGCAAATAAGTGGGTTTCACTCCTTTTGGGTTGCTTGTTTTAAATTTTTGAGGAAACACGAAATACATCGGCATGTCTCGTTCTTCGATTATAATTTTGTAATGAGATTTTAACAGTTACTTTCGCTATGGATAAATTGCTAGCTATATTAGGAGACCGTTTTTTACTTTGAAGTAATTACTGTTAATTTTAAATCATAGTTGCAATTTAAAATCTAAAAGTGGGCATATGTATTATTGCATTGTTTTAAAATGGCCATACCTCATCCATGCCCAGAACTAAAACATCCAATATGCATCATCTCATGTTTTGTATGAAAATTTCGTTTAGAAAGACCGAACGTCTCATGGAACACATTCCAGAGTTTCAAGATGATTTAGTTCTGGGCTTAACCGGCTTGTCTGGTTGGGGATTTTCCCTTAAGAATAAAAATGTTTTTATTTCTTGATCCCATAGCATCTCGTTGTTCCTATATCTTACAGTAATTATCTATTCGTAAATAATTTCTTAAACGTTTTTCTTGGGATATGAAATTCCCCGAATGTCCGCTTTTTTGATTCTAGTAGTGGAAATTTAGATATGGACACCTCTAATATCTCAATAACAAAACAGAAGCTCGATAGATATGCATGCTTTTCGGATTTTAACTCTAGATCCACATTTCGACATTTCAAAGATATATGGTATTTTCGCTTTTAGTTACGACTATTGTGGCATTATTTTCATTGTCCAAAGAATTCATTAGATTAAAAAGTCTAACATGAAAATCCTGCAGGACATTCATATCTTAGAGTCCATAATGCAGTATGTGATATAGAATTATCGCAGCATTCCGATATGCCAGTAAGACTGTACTACATGTAGTCCGCGTGGCCGGAACAGTCGAAAGTTCTATATGATCACATCGTGCACCTCTGAGGTATGTTTTTCCGGTTCTCTTTTGTGTGAAATGTTCAACAAGGATATTTCAACCGTTGGGAATAAGGAATTTTATGATTTTTTGGTACACGTTTGTAGGAACTTACTTAAGAAACTGAAATCATCATTCTTCGTTGTCGAGATGTGGATTGTGCAAATTGAATTCACGAGCTGCTACTAGATCAAATGTTATCCCTTCAACAGATATTTCTACATTTCATTCCTTCTGGTAGGTGGTTTTAAAGTTCTGAGTACATACATCGGAATTTTTCGTTAATCGTTCGTGGTTTAGTAATGAAATTGAAGAGGTTACATTCTCTGTGGATTAATTGCTATCTATACTAGGAGACCGTTTCTTATTTTGATGGAATATCTGATTGGAGTGCATCATAGTTGGAATTTAAAATTTAAAATTGCACAAGCGTATTATTGCGTTGTTTTAGGATGGCCATACATCGTCCATGTCCACATAAAAAAAATCCAGGATTCATCACCTCATATTTTGTATGTTAATCACTTTTAGAAAACACATAAAACTCTTGAAACACATCCACGAGTTGAAGATTTAGTTCTGGACTCAACCGACTTTTTTGTTTGTGGATTTTTCCTTACATAAATCAAGGGTTCTTATCTCTAGATCACATAACTTCTCGGAGATCTAATTTCATACACTTATTATCTATTGATAATTAATTTCTTAAACGTTTTTCTTGCGATATGGAATTCCCCGAATGTCCCCTTTTTCAATTCGAGTAGTGGAAATTTAGATATGAAGACCTCTCATATCTCAGAAGAAAACATAGAATCTCCATAGATATGCATGCGTTTCGGATTTTAACACAGGATCCACATTTCGACATTTCAAAGTTGTATGGTATTCTTGCTATCAGTTGCGCAGTTTTTGGTACGTTGTTCATTGTCACAAGTACCTGTATTCATTACATGGAAACGTTTAACATGAAAATCCTACAGGACATTCATATCTTAGAATTTATAGTGCTGTATGTGCTATAGGACTATCGCAGCATTCCGATATGCCAGTAAGACTGTACTACATGTAGTCAGCTTGGCGGGGACAGTCGGTAATCCTATATGATCACATAGCACAACTCTAAAGTATGTTTTTCCGGTCCTCTATTGTGCGAAATATGCGATAAGGCAAGTTCCTGGGTTGGGAATAAGGAGTTTCATGATTTTTGGTTAACGTTTGTAGAAACGTACTCAGGAAACTGAGAACATCATCCTTCGTTGTCGAGATGTGGATAGACAAATTGAATGCACGAGATGCGACTAGATAATATGTTATCCCTTCAGCAAATAAGTGGGATTGACTCCTTTTGGGTTGCTTGTTTTAAATTTTTGAGGAAACACGAAATACATCGGCATGTCTCGTTCTTCGATTATAATTTTGTAATGAGATTTTAACAGTTACTTTCTCTATAGATAAATTGCTAGCTATATTAGGAGACCGTTTTTTACTTTGAAGTAATTACTGTTAATTTTAAATCATAGTTGCAATTTAAAATCTAAAAGTGGGCATATGTATTATTGCATTGCTTTAATATGGCCATACCTCATCCATGCCCAGAACTAAAACATCCAATATGCATCATCTCATGTTTTGTATGAAAATTTCGTTTAGAAAGACCGAACGTCTCATGGAACACATTCCCGAGTTTCAAGATGATTTAGTTCTGGGCTTAACCGGCTTGTCTGGTTGGGGATTTTCCCTTAAGAATAAAAAAGTTTTTATTTCTTGATCGCATAGCATCTCGTTGTTCCTATATCTTACAGTAATTATCTATTCGTAAATAATTTCTTAAACGTTTTTCTTGCGATATGGAATTCCCCGAATGTCCGCTTTTTCAATTCTAGTAGTGGAAATTTAGATATGGACACCTCTAATATCTCAGTAACAAAACAGAAGCTCGATAGATATGCATGCTTTTCGGATTTTAACTCTAGATCCACATTTCGACATTTCAAAGATATATGGTATTTTCGCTTTTAGTTACGACTATTGTGGCATTATTTTCATTGTCCAAAGAATTCATTAGATTAAAAAGTCTAACATGAAAATCCTGCAGGACATTCATATCTTAGAGTCTATAATGCAGTATGTGATATAGAATTATCGCAGCATTCCGATATGCCAGTAAGACTGTACTACATGTAGTCCGCGTGGCCGGAACAGTCGAAAGTTCTATATGATCACATCGTGCACCTCTGAGGTATGTTTTTCCGGTTCTCTTTTGTGTGAAATGTTCAACAAGGATATTTCAACCGTTGGGAATAAGGAATTTTATGATTTTTTGGTACACGTTTGTAGGAACTTACTTAAGAAACTGAAATCATCATTCTTCGTTGTCGAGATGTGGATTGTGCAAATTGAATTCACGAGCTGCTACTAGATCAAATGTTATCCCTTCAACAGATATTTCTACATTTCATTCCTTCTGGTAGGTGGTTTTAAAGTTCTGAGTACATACATCGGAATTTTTCGTTAATCGTTCGTGGTTTAGTAATGAAATTGAAGAGGTTACATTCTCTGTGGATTAATTGCTATCTATACTAGGAGACCGTTTCTTATTTTGATGGAATATCTGTTTGGAGTGCATCATAGTTGGAATTTAAACTTTAAAATTGCACAAGCGTATTATTGCGTTGTTTTAGGATGGCCATACATCGTCCATGTCCACATAAAAAAAATCCAGGATTCATCACCTCATATTTTGTATGTTAATCACTTTTAGAAAACACATAAATCTCTTGAAACACATCCACGAGTTGAAGATTTAGTTCTGGACTCAACCGACTTTTTTGTTTGTGCATTTTTCCTTACATAAATCAAGGTTTCTTATCTCTAGATCACATAACTTCTCTGAGATCTAATTTCATACAGTTATTATCTATTGATAATTAATTTCTTAAACGTTTTTCTTGCGATATGGAATTCCCCGAATGTCCCCTTTTTCAATTCGAGTAGTGGAAATTTAGATATGAAGACCTCTCATATCTCAGAAGAAAACATAGAATCTCCATAGATATGCATGCGTTTCGGATTTTAACACAGGATCCACATTTCGACATTTCAAAGTTGTATGGTATTCTTGCTATCAGTTGCGCAGTTTTTGGTACGTTGTTCATTGTCACAAGTATTCATTACATGGAAACGTTTAACATGAAAATCCTACAGGACATTCATATCTTAGAATTTATAGTGCTGTATGTGCTATAGGACTATCGCAGCATTCCGATATGCCAGTAAGACTGTACTACATGTAGTCAGCTTGGCGGGGACAGTCGGTAATCCTATATGATCACATAGCACAACTCTAAAGTATGTTTTTCCGGTCCTCTATTGTGCGAAATATGCGATAAGGCAAGTTCCTGGGTTGGGAATAAGGAGTTTCATGATTTTTGGTTAACGTTTGTAGAAACGTACTCAGGAAACTGAGAACATCATCCTTCGTTGTCGAGATGTGGATAGTCAAATTGAATGCACGAGATGCGACTAGATAATATGTTATCCCTTCAGCAAATAAGTGGGATTGACTCCTTTTGGGTTGCTTGTTTTAAATTTTTGAGGAAACACGAAATACATCGGCATGTCTCGTTCTTCGATTATAATTTTGTAATGAGATTTTAACAGTTACTTTCTCTATAGATAAATTGCTAGCTATATTAGGAGACCGTTTTTTACTTTGAAGTAATTACTGTTAATTTTAAATCATAGTTGCAATTTAAAATCTAAAAGTGGGCATATGTATTATTGCATTGCTTTAATATGGCCATACCTCATCCATGCCCAGAACTAAAACATCCAATGTGCATCATCTCATGTTTTGTATGAAAATTTCGTTTAGAAAGACCGAACGTCTCATGGAACACATTCCCGAGTTTCAAGATGATTTAGTTCTGGGCTTAACCGGCTTGTCTGGTTGGGGATTTTCCCTTAAGAATAAAAAAGTTTTTATTTCTTGATCGCATAGCATCTCGTTGTTCCTATATCTTACAGTAATTATCTATTCGTAAATAATTTCTTAAACGTTTTTCTTGCGATATGGAATTCCCCGAATGTCCCCTTTTTCAATTCTAGTAGTGGAAATTTAGATATGGACACCTCTAATATCTCAGTAACAAAACAGAAGCTCGATAGATATGCATGCTTTTCGGATTTTAACTCTAGATCCACATTTCGACATTTCAAAGATATATGGTATTTTCGCTTTTAGTTACGACTATTGTGGCATTATTTTCATTGTCCAAAGAATTCATTAGATTAAAAAGTCTAACATGAAAATCCTGCAGGACATTCATATCTTAGAGTCTATAATGCAGTATGTGATATAGAATTATCGCAGCATTCCGATATGCCAGTAAGACTGTACTACATGTAGTCCGCGTGGCCGTAACAGTCGAAAGTTCTATATGATCACATCGTGCAACTCTGAGGTATGTTTTTCCGGTTCTCTTTTGTGTGAAATGTTCAACAAGGATATTTCCACCGTTGGGAATAAGGAATTTCATGATTTTTTGGTACACGTTTGTAGGAACTTACTTAAGAAACTGAAATCATCATTCTTCGTTGTCGAGATGTGGATTGTGCAAATTGAATGCACGAGCTGCTACTAGATCAAATGTTATCCCTTCAGCAGATATTTCTACTTTTCATTCCTTCTGGTAGCTGGTTTTAAAGTTCTGAGTACATACATCGGAATTTTTCGTTAATCGTTCGTGGTTTAGTAATGAGATTGAAGCGGTTACATTCTCTGTGGATTAATTGCTATCTATACTAGGAGACCGTTTCTTATTTTGATGGAATATCTGTTTGGAGTGCATCATAGTTGGAATTTAAACTTTAAAATTGCACAAGCGTATTATTGCGTTGTTTTAGGATGGCCATGCATCGTCCATGTCCACATAAAAAAAATCCAGGATTCATCACCTCATATTTTGTATGTTAATCACTTTTAGAAAACACATAAATCTCTTGAAACACATCCACGAGTTGAAGATTTAGTTCTGGACTCAACCGACTTTTTTGTTTATAGATTTTTCCTTACATAAATCAAGGGTTCTTATCTCTAGATCACATAACTTCTCGGAGATCTAATTTCATACAGTTATTATCTATTGATAATTAATTTCTTAAACGTTTTTCTTGCGATATGGAATTCCCCGAATGTCCCCTTTTTCAATTCGAGTAGTGGAAATTTAGATATGAAGACCTCTCATATCTCAGAAGAAAACATAGAATTTCCATAGATATGCATGCGTTTCGGATTTTAACACAGGATCCACATTTCGACATTTCAAAGTTGTATGGTATTCTTGCTATCAGTTGCGCAGTTTTTGGTACGTTGTTCATTGTCACAAGTACCTGTATTCATTACATGGAAACGTTTAACATGAAAATCGTACAGGACATTCATATCTTAGAATTTATAGTGCTGTATGTGCTATAGGACTATCGCAGCATTCCGATATGCCAGTAAGACTGTACTACATGTAGTCAGCGTGGCGGAGACAGTCGGTAATCCTATATGATCACATAGCACAACTCTAAAGTATGTTTTTCCGGTCCTCTATTGTGCGAAATATGCGATAAGGCAAGTTCCTGCGTTGGGAATAAGGAGTTTCATGATTTTTGGTTAACGTTTGTAAAAACGTACTCAGGAAACTGAGAACATCATCCTTCGTTGTCGAGATGTGGATAGTGCAAATTGAATGCACGAGATGCGACTAGATAATATATTATCCCTTCAGCAAATAAGTGGGTTTCACTCCTTTTGGGTTGCTTGTTTTAAATTTTTGAGGAAACACGGAATACATCGGCATGTCTCGTTCTTCGATTATAATTTTGTAATGAGATTTTAACAGTTACTTTCTCTATGGATAAATTGCTAGCTATATTAGGAGACCGTTTTTTACTTTGAAGTAATTACTGTTAATTTTAAATCATAGTTGCAATTTAAAATCTAAAAGTGGGCATATGTATTATTGCATTGCTTTAAAATGTCCATACCTCATTCATGCCCAGAACTAAAACATCCAATATGCATCATCTCATGTTTTGTATGAAAATTTCGTTTAGAAAGACCGAACGTCTCATGGAACACATTCCCGAGTTTCAAGATGATTTAGTTCTGGGCTTAACCGGCTTGTCTGTTTGGGGATTTTCCCTTAAGAATAAAAATGTTTTTATTTCTTGATCGCATAGCATCTCGTTGTTCCTATATCTTACAGTAATTATCTATTCGTAAATAATTTCTTAAACGTTTTTCTTGCGATATGGAATTCCCCGAATGTCCCCTTTTTCAATTCTAGTAGTGGAAATTTAGATATGGACACCTCTAATATCTCAGTAACAAAACAGAAGCTCGATAGATATGCATGCTTTTCGGATTTTAACTCTAGATCCACATTTCGACATTTCAAAGATATATGGTATTTTCGCTTTTAGTTACGACTATTGTGGCATTATTTTGATTGTCCAAAGAATTCATTAGATTAAAAAGTCTAACATGAAAATCCTGCAGGACATTCATATCTTAGAGTCCATAATGCAGTATGTGATATAGAATTATCGCAGCATTCCGATATGCCAGTAAGACTGTACTACATGTAGTCCGCGTGGCCGGAACAGTCGAAAGTTCTATATGATCACATCGTGCACCTCTGAGGTATGTTTTTCCGGTTCTCTTTTGTGTGAAATGTTCAACAAGGATATTTCCACCGTTGGGAATAAGGAATTTCATGATTTTTTGGTACACGTTTGTAGGAACTTACTTAAGAAACTGAAATCATCATTCTTCGTTGTCGAGATGTGGATTGTGCAAATTGAATGCACGAGCTGCTACTAGATCAAATGTTATCCTTTCAGCAGATATTTGTACTTTTCATTCCTTCTGGTAGCTGGTTTTAAAGTTCTGAGTACATACATCGGAATTTTTCGTTAATCGTTCGTGGTTTAGTAATGAGATTGAAGCGGTTACATTCTCTGTGGATTAATTGCTATCTATACTAGGAGACCGTTTCTTATTTTGATGGAATATCTGTTTGGAGTGCATCATAGTTGGAATTTAAACTTTAAAATTGCACAAGCGTATTATTGCGTTGTTTTAGGATGGCCATACATCGTCCATGTCCACATAAAAAAATCCAGGATTCATCACCTCATATTTTGTATGTTAATCACTTTTAGAAAACACATAAATCTCTTGAAACACATCCACGAGTTGAAGATTTAGTCCTGGACTCAACCGACTTTTTTGTTTGTGGATTTTTCCTTACATAAATCAAGGGTTCTTATCTCTAGATCACATAACTTCTCGGAGATCTAATTTCATACAGTTATTATCTATTGATAATTAATTTCTTAAACGTTTTTCTTGCGATATGGAATTCCCCGAATGTCCCCTTTTTCAATACTAGTAGTGGAAATTTAGATATGGACACCTCTAATATCTCAGTAACAAAACAGAAGCTCGATAGATATGCATGCTTTTCGGATTTTAACTCTAGATCCACATTTCGACATTTCAAAGATATATGGTATTTTCGCTTTTAGTTACGACTATTCTGGCATTATTTTCATTGTCCAAAGAATTCATTAGATTAAAAAGTCTAACACGAAAATCCTGCAGGACATTCATATCTTAGAGTCCATAATGCAGTATGTGATATAGAATTATCGCAGCATTCCGATATGCCAGTAAGACTGTACTACATGTAGTCCGCGTGGCCGGAACAGTCGAAAGTTCTATATGATCACATCGTGCACCTCTGAGGTATGTTTTTCCGGTTCTCTTTTGTGTGAAATGTTCAACAAGGATATTTCCACCGTTGGGAATAAGGAATTTCATGATTTTTTGGTACACGTTTGTAGGAACTTACTTAAGAAACTGAAATCATCATTCTTCGTTGTCGAGATGTGGATTGTGCAAATTGAATACTCGAGCTGCTACTAGATCAAATGTTATCCGTTCAGCAGATATTTCTACTTTTCATTCCTTCTGGTAGCTGGTTTTAAAGTTCTGAGTACATACATCGGAATTTTTCGTTAATCGTTCGTGGTTTAGTAATGAGATTGAAGCGGTTACATTCTCTGTGGATTAATTGCTATCTATACTAGGAGACCGTTTCTTATTTTGATGGAATATCTGTTTGGAGTGCATTATAGTTGGAATTTAAACTTTAAAATTGCACAAGCGTATTATTGCGTTGTTTTAGGATGGCCATGCATCGTCCATGTCCACATAAAAAAAAAATCCAGGATTCATCACCTCATATTTTGTATGTTAATCACTTTTAGAAAACACATAAATCTCTTGAAACACATCCACGAGTTGAAGATTTAGTTCTGGACTCAACCGACTTTTTTGTTTGTGGATTTTTCCTTACATAAATCAAGGGTTCTTATCTCTAGATCACATAACTTCTCGGAGATCTAATTTCATACAGTTATTATCTATTGATAATTAATTTCTTAAACGTTTTTCTTGCGATATGGAATTCCCCGAATGTCCCCTTTTTCAATTCGAGTAGTGGAAATTTAGATATGAAGACCTCTCATATCTCAGAAGAAAACATAGAATTTCCATAGATATGCATGCGTTTCGGATTTTAACACAGGATCCACATTTCGACATTTCAAAGTTGTATGGTATTCTTGCTATCAGTTGCGCAGTTTTTGGTACGTTGTTCATTGTCACAAGTACCTGTATTCATTACATGGAAACGTTTAACATGAAAATCGTACAGGACATTCATATCTTAGAATTTATAGTGCTGTATGTGCTATAGGACTATCGCAGCATTCCGATATGCCAGTAAGACTGTACTACATGTAGTCAGCGTGGCGGAGACAGTCGGTAATCCTATATGATCACATAGCACAACTCTAAAGTATGTTTTTCCGGTCCTCTATTGTGCGAAATATGCGATAAGGCAAGTTCCTGCGTTGGGAATAAGGAGTTTCATGATTTTTGGTTAACGTTTGTAAAAACGTACTCAGGAAACTGAGAACATCATCCTTCGTTGTCGAGATGTGGATAGTGCAAATTGAATGCACGAGATGCGACTAGATAATATGTTATCCCTTCAGCAAATAAGTGGGTTTCACTCCTTTTGGGTTGCTTGTTTTAAATTTTTGAGGAAACACGGAATACATCGGCATGTCTCGTTCTTCGATTATAATTTTGTAATGAGATTTTAACAGTTACTTTCTCTATGGATAAATTGCTAGCTATATTAGGAAACCGTTTTTTACTTTGAAGTAATTACTGTTAAGTTTAAATCATAGTTGCAATTTAAAATCTAAAAGTGGGCATATGTATTATTGCATTGCTTTAAAATGTCCATACCTCATCCATGCCCAGAACTAAAACATCCAATATGCATCATCTCATGTTTTGTATGAAAATTTCGTTTAGAAAGACCGAACGTCTCATGGAACACATTCCCGAGTTTCAAGATGATTTAGTTCTGGGCTTAACCGGCTTGTCTGTTTGGGGATTTTCCCTTAAGAATAAAAATGTTTTTATTTCTTGATCGCATAGCATCTCGTTGTTCCTATATCTTACAGTAATTATCTATTCGTAAATAATTTCTTAAACGTTTTTCTTGGGATATGGAATTCCCCGAATGTCCGCTTTTTTGATTCTAGTAGTGGAAATTTAGATATGGACACCTCTAATATCTCAGTAACAAAACAGAAGCTCGATAGATATGCATGCTTTTCGGATTTTAACTCTAGATCCACATTTCGACATTTCAAAGATATATGGTATTTTCGCTTTTAGTTACGACTATTCTGGCATTATTTTGATTGTCCAAAGAATTCATTAGATTAAAAAGTCTAACATGAAAATCCTGCAGGACATTCATATCTTAGAGTCCATAATGCAGTATGTGATATAGAATTATCGCAGCATTCCGATATGCCAGTAAGACTGTACTACATGTAGTCCGCGTGGCCGGAACAGTCGAAAGTTCTATATGATCACATCGTGCACCTCTGAGGTATGTTTTTCCGGTTCTCTTTTGTGTGAAATGTTCAACAAGGATATTTCCACCGTTGGGAATAAGGAATTTCATGATTTTTTGGTACACGTTTGTAGGAACTTACTTAAGAAACTGAAATCATCATTCTTCGTTGTCGAGATGTGGATTGTGCAAATTGAATTCACGAGCTGCTACTAGATCAAATGTTATCCCTTCAGCAGATATTTCTACTTTTCGTTCCTTCTGGTAGCTGGTTTTAAAGTTCTGAGTACATACATCGGAATTTTTCGTTAATCGTTCGTGGTTTAGTAATGAGATTGAAGCGGTTACATTCTCTGTGGATTAATTGCTATCTATACTAGGAGACCGTTTCTTATTTTGATGGAATATCTGTTTGGAGTGCATCATAGTTGGAATTTAAACTTTAAAATTGCACAAGCGTATTATTGCGTTGTTTTAGGATGGCCATACATCGTCCATGTCCACATAAAAAAAATCCAGGATTCATCACCTCATATTTTGTATGTTAATCACTTTTAGAAAACACATAAATCTCTTGAAACACATCCACGAGTTGAAGATTTAGTTCTGGACTCAACCGACTTTTTTGTTTGTGGATTTTTCCTTACATAAATCAAGGGTTCTAATCTCTAGATCACGTAACTTCTCGGAGATCTAATTTCATACAGTTATTATCTATTGATAATTAATTTCTTAAACGTTTTTCTTGCGATATGGAATTCCCCGAATGTCCCCTTTTTCAATTCTAGTAGTGGAAATTTAGATATGGACACCTCTAATATCTCAGTAACAAAACAGAAGCTCGATAAATATGCATGCTTTTCGGATTTTAACTCTAGATCCACATTTCGACATTTCAAAGATATATGGTATTTTCGCTTTTAGTTACGACTATTCTGGCATTATTTTCATTGTCCAAAGAATTCATTAGATTAAAAAGTCTAACATGAAAATCCTGCAGGACATTCATATCTTAGAGTCCATAATGCAGTATGTGATATAGAATTATCGCAGCATTCCGATATGCCAGTAAGACTGTACTACATGTAGTCCGCGTGGCCGGAACAGTCGAAAGTTCTATATGATCACATCGTGCACCTCTGAGGTATGTTTTTCCGGTTCTCTTTTGTGTGAAATGTTCAACAAGGATATTTCCACCGTTGGGAATAAGGAATTTCATGATTTTTTGGTACACGTTTGTAGGAACTTACTTAAGAAACTGAAATCATCATTCTTCGTTGTCGAGATGTGGATTGTGCAAATTGAATGCACGAGCTGCTACTAGATCAAATGTTATCCCTTCAGCAGATATTTCTACTTTTCATTCCTTCTGGTAGCTGGTTTTAAAGTTTTGAGTATATATATCGGAATTTTTCGTTAATCGTTCGTGGATTAGTAATGAGATTGAAGCGGTTACATGCTCTGTGGATTAATTGCTATCTATACTAGGAGACCGTTTCTTATTTTGATGGAATATCTGTTTGGAGTGCATCATAGTTGGAATTTAAACTTTAAAATTGCACAAGCGTATTATTGCGTTGTTTTAGGATGGCCATACATCGTCCATTTTCAAAAAAAAAAAAAAAAATCCAGGATTCATCACCTCATATTTTGTATGTTAATCACTTTTAGAAAACACATAAATCTCTTGAAACACATCCACGAGTTGAAGATTTAGTTCTGGACTCAACCGACTTTTTTGTTTGTGCATTTTTCCTTACATAAATCAAGGTTTCTTATCTCTAGATCACATAACTTCTCTGAGATCTAATTTCATACAGTTATTATCTATTGATAATTAATTTCTTAAACGTTTTTCTTGCGATATGGAATTCCCCGAATGTCCCCTTTTTCAATTCGAGTAGTGGAAATTTAGATATGAAGACCTCTCATATCTCAGAAGAAAACATAGAATCTCCATAGATATGCATGCGTTTCGGATTTTAACACAGGATCCACATTTCGACATTTCAAAGTTGTATGGTATTCTTGCTATCAGTTGCGCAGTTTTTGGTACGTTGTTCATTGTCACAAGTATTCATTACATGGAAACGTTTTACATGAAAATCCTACAGGACATTCATATCTTAGAATCTATAGTGCTGTATGTGCTATAGGACTATCGCAGCATTCCGATATACCAGTAAGACTGTACTACATGTAGTCAGCTTGGCGGGGACAGTCGGTAATCCTATATGATCACATAGCACAACTCTAAAGTATGTTTTTCCGGTCCTCTATTGTGCGAAATATGCGATAAGGCAAGTTCCTGGGTTGGGAATAAGGAGTTTCATGATTTTTGGTTAACTTTTGTAGAAACGTACTCAGGAAACTGAGAACATCATCCTTCGTTGTCGAGATGTGGATAGTCAAATTGAATGCACGAGATGCGACTAGATAATATGTTATCCCTTCAGCAAATAAGTGGGATTGACTCCTTTTGGGTTGCTTGTTTTAAATTTTTGAGGAAACACGAAATACATCGGCATGTCTCGTTCTTCGATTATAATTTTGTAATGAGATTTTAACAGTTACTTTCTCTATAGATAAATTGCTAGCTATATTAGGAGACCGTTTTTTACTTTGAAGTAATTACTGTTAATTTTAAATCATAGTTGCAATTTAAAATCTAAAAGTGGGCATATGTATTATTGCATTGCTTTAATATGGCCATACCTCATCCATGCCCAGAACTAAAACATCCAATATGCATCATCTCATGTTTTGTATGAAAATTTCGTTTAGAAAGACCGAACGTCTCATGGAACACATTCCCGAGTTTCAAGATGATTTAGTTCTGGGCTTAACCGGCTTGTCTGGTTGGGGATTTTCCCTTAAGAATAAAAAAGTTTTTATTTCTTGATTGCATAGCATCTCGTTGTTCCTATATCTTACAGTAATTATCTATTCGTAAATAATTTCTTAAACGTTTTTCTTGCGATATGGAATTCCCCGAATGTCCCCTTTTTCAATTCTAGTAGTGGAAATTTAGATATGGACACCTCTAATATCTCAGTAACAAAACAGAAGCTCGATAGATATGCATGCTTTTCGGATTTTAACTCTAGATCCACATTTCGACATTTCAAAGATATATGGTATTTTCGCTTTTAGTTACGACTATTGTGGCATTATTTTCATTGTCCAAAGAATTCATTAGATTAAAAAGTCTAACATGAAACTCCTGCAGGACATTCATATCTTAGAGTCTATAATGCAGTATGTGATATAGAATTATCGCAGCATTCCGATATGCCAGTAAGACTGTACTACATGTAGTCCGCGTGGCCGGAACAGTCGAAAGTTCTATATGATCACATCGTGCAACTCTGAGGTATGTTTTTCCGGTTCTCTTTTGTGTGAAATGTTCAACAAGGATATTTCCACCGTTGGGAATAAGGAATTTCATGATTTTTTGGTACACGTTTGTAGGAACTTACTTAAGAAACTGAAATCATCATTCTTCGTTGTCGAGATGTGGATTGTGCAAATTGAATGCACGAGCTGCTACTAGATCAAATGTTATCCCTTCAGCAGATATTTCTACTTTTCATTCCTTCTGGTAGCTGGTTTTAAAGTTCTGAGTACATACATCGGAATTTTTCGTTAATCGTTCGTGGTTTAGTAATGAGATTGAAGCGGTTACATTCTCTGTGGATTAATTGCTATCTATACTAGGAGACCGTTTCTTATTTTGATGGAATATCTGTTTGGAGTGCATCATAGTTGGAATTTAAACTTTAAAATTGCACAAGCGTATTATTGCGTTGTTTTAGGATGGCCATACATCGTCCATGTCCACATAAAAAAAATCCAGGATTCATCACCTCATATTTTGTATGTTAATCACTTTTAGAAAACACATAAATCTCTTGAAACACATCCACGAGTTGAAGATTTAGTTCTGGACTCAACCGACTTTTTTGTTTATAGATTTTTCCTTACATAAATCAAGGGTTCTTATCTCTAGATCACATAACTTCTCTGAGATCTAATTTCATACAGTTATTATCTATTGATAATTAATTTCTTAAACGTTTTTCTTGCGATATGGAATTCCCCGAATGTCCCCTTTTTCAATACTAGTAGTGGAAATTTAGATATGGACACCTCTAATATCTCAGTAACAAAACAGAAGCTCGATAGATATGCATGCTTTTCGGATTTTAACTCTAGATCCACATTTCGACATTTCAAAGATATATGGTATTTTCGCTTTTAGTTACGACTATTCTGGCATTATTTTCATTGTCCAAAGAATTCATTAGATTAAAAAGTCTAACATGAAAATCCTGCAGGACATTCATATCTTAGAGTCCATAATGCAGTATGTGATATAGAATTATCGCAGCATTCCGATATGCCAGTAAGACTGTACTACATGTAGTCCGCGTGGCCGGAACAGTCGAAAGTTCTATATGATCACATCGTGCACCTCTGAGGTATGTTTTTCCGGTTCTCTTTTGTGTGAAATGTTCAACAAGGATATTTCCACCGTTGGGAATAAGGAATTTCATGATTTTTTGGTACACGTTTGTAGGAACTTACTTAAGAAACTGAAATCATCATTCTTCGTTGTCGAGATGTGGATTGTGCAAATTGAATACTCGAGCTGCTACTAGATCAAATGTTATCCGTTCAGCAGATATTTCTACTTTTCATTCCTTCTGGTAGCTGGTTTTAAAGTTCTGAGTACATACATCGGAATTTTTCGTTAATCGTTCGTGGTTTAGTAATGAGATTGAAGCGGTTACATTCTCTGTGGATTAATTGCTATCTATACTAGGAGACCGTTTCTTATTTTGATGGAATATCTGTTTGGAGTGCATTATAGTTGGAATTTAAACTTTAAAATTGCACAAGCGTATTATTGCGTTGTTTTAGGATGGCCATGCATCGTCCATGTCCACATAAAAAAAAAATCCAGGATTCATCACCTCATATTTTGTATGTTAATCACTTTTAGAAAACACATAAATCTCTTGAAACACATCCACGAGTTGAAGATTTAGTTCTGGACTCAACCGACTTTTTTGTTTGTGGATTTTTCCTTACATAAATCAAGGGTTCTTATCTCTAGATCACATAACTTCTCGGAGATCTAATTTCATACAGTTATTATCTATTGATAATTAATTTCTTAAACGTTTTTCTTGCGATATGGAATTCCCCGAATGTCCCCTTTTTCAATTCGAGTAGTGGAAATTTAGATATGAAGACCTCTCATATCTCAGAAGAAAACATAGAATTTCCATAGATATGCATGCGTTTCGGATTTTAACACAGGATCCACATTTCGACATTTCAAAGTTGTATGGTATTCTTGCTATCAGTTGCGCAGTTTTTGGTACGTTGTTCATTGTCACAAGTACCTGTATTCATTACATGGAAACGTTTAACATGAAAATCCTACAGGACATTCATATCTTAGAATTTATAGTGCTGTATGTGCTATAGGACTATCGCAGCATTCCGATATGCCAGTAAGACTGTACTACATGTAGTCAGCGTGGCGGAGACAGTCGGTAATCCTATATGATCACATAGCACAACTCTAAAGTATGTTTTTCCGGTCCTCTATTGTGCGAAATATGCGATAAGGCAAGTTCCTGCGTTGGGAATAAGGAGTTTCATGATTTTTGGTTAACGTTTGTAAAAACGTACTCAGGAAACTGAGAACATCATCCTTCGTTGTCGAGATTTGGATAGTGCAAATTGAATGCACGAGATGCGACTAGATAAGATGTTATCCCTTCAGCAAATAAGTGGGTTTCACTCCTTTTGGGTTGCTTGTTTTAAATTTTTGAGGAAACACGGAATACATCGGCATGTCTCGTTCTTCGATTATAATTTTGTAATGAGATTTTAACAGTTACTTTCTCTATGGATAAATTGCTAGCTATATTAGGAGACCGTTTTTTACTTTGAAGTAATTACTGTTAATTTTAAATCATAGTTGCAATTTAAAATCTAAAAGTGGGCATATGTATTATTGCATTGCTTTAAAATGTCCATACCTCATCCATGCCCAGAACTAAAACATCCAATATGCATCATCTCATGTTTTGTATGAAAATTTCGTTTAGAAAGACCGAACGTTTCATGGAACACATTCCCGAGTTTCAAGATGATTTAGTTCTGGGCTTAACCGGCTTGTCTGTTTGGGGATTTTCCCTTAAGAATAAAAATGTTTTTATTTCTTGATCGCATAGCATCTCGTTGTTCCTATATCTTACAGTAATTATCTATTCGTAAATAATTTCTTAAACGTTTTTCTTGGGATATGGAATTCCCGAATGTCCGCTTTTTTGATTCTAGTAGTGGAAATTTAGATATGGACACCTCTAATATCTCAGTAACAAAACAGAAGCTCGATAGATATGCATGCTTTTCGGATTTTAACTCTAGATCCACATTTCGACATTTCAAAGATATATGGTATTTTCGCTTTTAGTTACGACTATTCTGGCATTATTTTGATTGTCCAAAGAATTCATTAGATTAAAAAGTCTAACATGAAAATCCTGCAGGACATTCATATCTTAGAGTCCATAATGCAGTATGTGATATAGAATTATCGCAGCATTCCGATATGCCAGTAAGACTGTACTACATGTAGTCCGCGTGGCCGGAACAGTCGAAAGTTCTATATGATCACATCGTGCACCTCTGAGGTATGTTTTTCCGGTTCTCTTTTGTGTGAAATGTTCAACAAGGATATTTCCACCGTTGGGAATAAGGAATTTCATGATTTTTTGGTACACGTTTGTAGGAACTTACTTAAGAAACTGAAATCATCATTCTTCGTTGTCGAGATGTGGATTGTGCAAATTGAATGCACGAGCTGCTACTAGATCAAATGTTATCCCTTCAGCAGATATTTCTACTTTTCATTCCTTCTGGTAGCTGGTTTTAAAGTTTTGAGTACATACATCGGAATTTTTCGTTAATCGTTCGTGGATTAGTAATGAGATTGAAGCGGTTGAATTCTCTGTGGATTAATTGCTATCTATACTAGGAGACCGTTTCTTATTTTGATGGAATATCTTTTTGGAGTGCATCATAGTTGGAATTTAAACTTTAAAATTGCACAAGCGTATTATTGCGTTGTTTTAGGATGGCCATGCATCGTCCATGTCCACATAAAAAAAATCCAGGATTCATCACCTCATATTTTGTATGTTAATCACTTTTAGAAAACACATAAATCTCTTGAAACACATCCACGAGTTGAAGATTTAGTTCTGGACTCAACCGACTTTTTTGTTTGTGGATTTTTCCTTACATAAATCAAGGGTTCTTATCTCTAGATCACATAACTTCTCGGAGATCTAATTTCATACAGTTATTATCTATTGATAATTAATTTCTTAAACGTTTTTCTTGCGATATGGAATTCCCCGAATGTCCCCTTTTTCAATTCGAGTAGTGGAAATTTAGATATGAAGACCTCTCATATCTCAGAAGAAAACATAGAATCTCCATAGATATGCATGCGTTTCGGATTTTAACACAGGATCCACATTTCGACATTTCAAAGTTGTATGGTATTCTTGCTATCAGTTGCGCAGTTTTTGGTACGTTGTTCATTGTCACAAGTATTCATTACATGGAAACGTTTAACATGAAAATCCTACAGGACATTCATATCTTTTAATTTATAGTGCTCTATGTGCTATAGGACTATCACAGCATTCCGATATGCCAGTAAGACTGTACTACATGTAGTCAGCGTGGCGGGGACAGTCGGTAATCCTATATGATCACATAGCACAACTCTAAAGTATGTTTTTCCGGTCCTCTATTGTGCGAAATATGCGATAAGGCAAGTTCCTGCGTTGGGAATAAGGAGTTTTATGATTTTTGGTTAACGTTTGTAGAAACGTACTCAGGAAACTGAGAACATCATCCTTCGTTGTCGAGATGTGGATAGTGCAAATTGAATGCACGAGATGCGACTAGATAATATGTTATCCCTTCAGCAAATAAGTGGGTTTCACTCCTTTTGGGTTGCTTGTTTTAAATTTTTGAGGAAACACGGAATACATCGGCATGTCTCGTTCTTCGATTATAATTTTGTAATGAGATTTTAACAGTTACTTTCTCTATGGATAAATTGCTAGCTATATTAGGAGACCGTTTTTTACTTTGAAGTAATTACTGTTAATTTTAATCATAGTTGCAATTTAAAATCTAAAAGTGGGCATATGTATTATTGCATTGCTTTAATATGGCCATACCTCAGCCATGCCCAGAACTAAAACATCCAATATGCATCATCTCATGTTTTGTATGAAAATTTCGTTTAGAAAGACCGAACGTCTCATGGAACACATTCCCGAGTTTCAAGATGATTTAGTTCTGGGCTTAACCGGCTTGTCTGTTCGGGGATTTTCCCTTAAGAATAAAAAAGTTTTTATTTCTTGATCGCATAGCATCTCGTTGTTCCTATATCTTACAGTAATTATCTATTCGTAAATAATTTCTTAAACGTTATTCTTGGGAAATGGAATTCCCCGAATGTCCGCTTTTTTGATTCTAGTAGTGGAAATTTAGATATGGACACCTCTAATATCTCAGTAACAAAACAGAAGCTCGATAGATATGCATGCTTTTCGGATTTTAACTCTAGATCCACATTTCGACATTTCAAAGATATATGGTATTTTCGCTTTTAGTTACGACTATTCTGGCATTATTTTCATTGTCCAAAGAATTCATTAGATTAAAAAGTCTAACATGAAAATCCTGCAGGACATTCATATCTTAGAGTCCATAATGCAGTATGTGATATAGAATTATCGCAGCATTCCGATATGCCAGTAAGACTGTACTACATGTAGTCCGCGTGGCCGGAACAGTCGAAAGTTCTATATGATCACATCGTGCACCTCTGAGGTATGTTTTTCCGGTTCTCTTTTGTGTGAAATGTTCAACAAGGATATTTCCACCGTTGGGAATAAGGAATTTCATGATTTTTTGGTACACGTTTGTAGGAACTTACTTAAGAAACTGAAATCATCATTCTTCGTTGTCGAGATGTGGATTGTGCAAATTGAATGCACGAGCTGCTACTAGACCAAATGTTATCCCTTCAGCAGATATTTCTACTTTTCATTCCTTCTGGTAGCTGGTTTTAAAGTTCTGAGTACATACATCGGAATTTTTCGTTAATCGTTCGTGGTTTAGTAATGAGATTGAAGCGGTTACATTCTCTGTGGATTAATTGCTATCTATACTAGGAGACCGTTTCTTATTTTGATGGAATATCTGTTTGGAGTGCATCATAGTTGGAATTTAAACTTTAAAATTGCACAAGCGTATTATTGCGTTGTTTTAGGATGGCCATACATCGTCCATGTCCACATAAAAAAAATCCAGGATTCATCACCTCATATTTTGTATGTTAATCACTTTTAGAAAACACATAAATCTCTTGAAACACATCCACGAGTTGAAGATTTAGTTCTGGACTCAACCGACTTTTTTGTTTGTGGATTTTTCCTTACATAAATCAAGGGTTCTTATCTCTAGATCACATAACTTCTCGGAGATCTAATTTCATACAGTTATTATCTATTGATAATTAATTTCTTAAACGTTTTTCTTGCGATATGGAATTCCCCGAATGTCCCCTTTTTCAATTCTAGTAGTGGAAATTTAGATATGGACACCTCTAATATCTCAGTAACAAAACAGAAGCTCGATAGATATGCATGCTTTTCGGATTTTAACTCTAGATCCACATTTCGACATTTCAAAGATATATGGTATTTTCGCTTTTAGTTACGACTATTCTGGCATTATTTTCATTGTCCAAAGAATTCATTAGATTAAAAAGTCTAACATGAAAATCCTGCAGGACATTCATATCTTAGAGTCCATAATGCAGTATGTGATATAGAATTATCGCAGCATTCCGATATGCCAGTAAGACTGTACTACATGTAGTCCGCGTGGCCGGAACAGTCGAAAGTTCTATATGATCACATCGTGCACCTCTGAGGTATGTTTTTCCGGTTCTCTTTTGTGTGAAATGTTCAACAAGGATATTTCCACCGTTGGGAATAAGGAATTTCATGATTTTTTGGTACACGTTTGTAGGAACTTACTTAAGAAACTGAAATCATCATTCTTCGTTGTCGAGATGTGGATTGTGCAAATTGAATACACGAGCTGCTACTAGATCAAATGTTATCCGTTCAGCAGATATTTCTACTTTTCATTCCTTCTGGTAGCTGGTTTTAAAGTTCTGAGTACATACATCGGAATTTTTCGTTAATCGTTCGTGGTTTAGTAATGAGATTGAAGCGGTTACATTCTCTGTGGATTAATTGCTATATATACTAGGAGACCGTTTCTTATTTTGATGGAATATCTGTTTGGAGTGCATTATAGTTGGAATTTAAACTTTAAAATTGCACAAGCGTATTATTGCGTTGTTTTAGGATGGCCATGCATCGTCCATGTCCACATAAAAAAAAAATCCAGGATTCATCACCTCATATTTTGTATGTTAATCACTTTTAGAAAACACATAAATCTCTTGAAACACATCCACGAGTTGAAGATTTAGTTCTGGACTCAACCGACTTTTTTGTTTGTGGATTTTTCCTTACATAAATCAAGGGTTCTTATCTCTAGATCACATAACTTCTCGGAGATCTAATTTCATACAGTTATTATCTATTGATAATTAATTTCTTAAACGTTTTTCTTGCGATATGGAATTCCCCGAATGTCCCCTTTTTCAATTCGAGTAGTGGAAATTTAGATATGAAGACCTCTCATATCTCAGAAGAAAACATAGAATTTCCATAGATATGCATGCGTTTCGGATTTTAACACAGGATCCACATTTCGACATTTCAAAGTTGTATGGTATTCTTGCTATCAGTTGCGCAGTTTTTGGTACGTTGTTCATTGTCACAAGTACCTGTATTCATTACATGGAAACGTTTAACATGAAAATCCTACAGGACATTCATATCTTAGAATTTATAGTGCTGTATGTGCTATAGGACTATCGCAGCATTCCGATATGCCAGTAAGACTGTACTACATGTAGTCAGCGTGGCGGAGACAGTCGGTAATCCTATATGATCACATAGCACAACTCTAAAGTATGTTTTTCCGGTCCTCTATTGTGCGAAATATGCGATAAGGCAAGTTCCTGCGTTGGGAATAAGGAGTTTCATGATTTTTGGTTAACGTTTGTAAAAACGTACTCAGGAAACTGAGAACATCATCCTTCGTTGTCGAGATGTGGATAGTGCAAATTGAATGCACGAGATGCGACTAGATAAGATGTTATCCCTTCAGCAAATAAGTGGGTTTCACTCCTTTTGGGTTGCTTGTTTTAAATTTTTGAGGAAACACGGAATACATCGGCATGTCTCGTTCTTCGATTATAATTTTGTAATGAGATTTTAACAGTTACTTTCTCTATGGATAAATTGCTAGCTATATTAGGAGACCGTTTTTTACTTTGAAGTAATTACTGTTAATTTTAAATCATAGTTGCAATTTAAAATCTAAAAGTGGGCATATGTATTATTGCATTGCTTTAAAATGTCCATACCTCATCCATGCCCAGAACTAAAACATCCAATATGCATCATCTCATGTTTTGTATGAAAATTTCGTTTAGAAAGACCGAACGTCTCATGGAACACATTCCCGAGTTTCAAGATGATTTAGTTCTGGGCTTAACCGGCTTGTCTGTTTGGGGATTTTCCCTTAAGAATAAAAATGTTTTTATTTCTTGATCGCATAGCATCTCGTTGTTCCTATATCTTACAGTAATTATCTATTCGTAAATAATTTCTTAAACGTTTTTCTTGGGATATGGAATTCCCCGAATGTCCGCTTTTTTGATTCTAGTAGTGGAAATTTAGATATGGACACCTCTAATATCTCAGTAACAAAACAGAAGCTCGATAGATATGCATGCTTTTCGGATTTTAACTCTAGATCCACATTTCGACATTTCAAAGATATATGGTATTTTCGCTTTTAGTTACGACTATTCTGGCATTATTTTCATTGTCCAAAGAATTCATTAGATTAAAAAGTCTAACATGAAAATCCTGCAGGACATTCATATCTTAGAGTCCATAATGCAGTATGTGATATAGAATTATCGCAGCATTCCGATATGCCAGTAAGACTGTACTACATGTAGTCCGCGTGGCCGGAACAGTCGAAAGTTCTATATGATCACATCGTGCACCTCTGAGGTATGTTTTTCCGGTTCTCTTTTGTGTGAAATGTTCAACAAGGATATTTCCACCGTTGGGAATAAGGAATTTCATGATTTTTTGGTACACGTTTGTAGGAACTTACTTAAGAAACTGAAATCATCATTCTTCGTTGTCGAGATGTGGATTGTGCAAATTGAATTCACGAGCTGCTACTAGATCAAATGTTATCCCTTCAGCAGATATTTCTACTTTTCATTCCTTCTGGTAGCTGGTTTTAAAGTTCTGAGTACATACATCGGAATTTTTCGTTAATCGTTCGTGGTTTAGTAATGAGATTGAAGCGGTTACATTCTCTGTGGATTAATTGCTATCTATACTAGGAGACCGTTTCTTATTTTGATGGAATATCTGTTTGGAGTGCATCATAGTTGGAATTTAAACTTTAAAATTGCACAAGCGTATTATTGCGTTGTTTTAGGATGGCCATACATCGTCCATGTCCACATAAAAAAAATCCAGGATTCATCACCTCATATTTTGTATGTTAATCACTTTTAGAAAACACATAAATCTCTTGAAACACATCCACGAGTTGAAGATTTAGTTCTGGACTCAACCGACTTTTTTGTTTGTGGATTTTTCCTTACATAAATCAAGGGTTCTAATCTCTAGATCACATAACTTCTCGGAGATCTAATTTCATACAGTTATTATCTATTGATAATTAATTTCTTAAACGTTTTTCTTGCGATATGGAATTCCCCGAATGTCCCCTTTTTCAATTCTAGTAGTGGAAATTTAGATATGGACACCTCTAATATCTCAGTAACAAAACAGAAGCTCGAAAGATATGCATGCTTTTCGGATTTTAACTCTAGATCCACATTTCGACATTTCAAAGATATATGGTATTTTCGCTTTTAGTTACGACTATTCTGGCATTATTTTCATTGTCCAAAGAATTCATTAGATTAAAAAGTCTAACATGAAAATCCTGCAGGACATTCATATCTTAGAGTCCATAATGCAGTATGTGATATAGAATTATCGCAGCATTCCGATATGCCAGTAAGACTGTACTACATGTAGTCCGCGTGGCCGGAACAGTCGAAAGTTCTATATGATCACATCGTGCACCTCTGAGGTATGTTTTTCCGGTTCTCTTTTGTGTGAAATGTTCAACAAGGATATTTCCACCGTTGGGAATAAGGAATTTCATGATTTTTTGGTACACGTTTGTAGGAACTTACTTAAGAAACTGAAATCATCATTCTTCGTTGTCGAGATGTGGATTGTGCAAATTGAATGCACGAGCTGCTACTAGATCAAATGTTATCCCTTCAGCAGATATTTCTACTTTTCATTCCTTCTGGTAGCTGGTTTTAAAGTTCTGAGTACATACATCGGAATTTTTCGTTAATCGTTCGTGGTTTAGTAATGAGATTGAAGCGGTTACATTCTCTGTGGATTAATTGCTATCTATACTAGGAGACCGTTTCTTATTTTGATGGAATATCTGTTTGGAGTGCATCATAGTTGGAATTTAAACTTTAAAATTGCACAAGCGTATTAATGCGTTGTTTTAGGATGGCCATACATCGTCCATGTCCACATAAAAAAAATCCAGGATTCATCACCTCATATTTTGTATGTTAATCACTTTTAGAAAACACATAAATCTCTTGAAACACATCCACGAGTTGAAGATTTAGTTCTGGACTCATCCGACTTTTTTGTTTGTGGATTTTTCCTTACATAAATCAAGGGTTCTAATCTCTAGATCACATAACTTCTCGGAGATCTAATTTCATACAGTTATTATCTATTGATAATTAATTTCTTAAACGTTTTTCTTGCGATATGGAATTCCCCGAATGTCCCCTTTTTCAATTCTAGTAGTGGAAATTTAGATATGGACACCTCTAATATCTCAGTAACAAAACAGAAGCTCGATAGATATGCATGCTTTTCGGATTTTAACTCTAGATCCACATTTCGACATTTCAAAGATATATGGTATTTTCGCTTTTATTTACGACTATTCTGGCATTATTTTCATTGTCCAAAGAATTCATTAGATTAAAAAGTCTAACTTGAAAATCCTGCAGGACATTCATATCTTAGAGTCCATAATGCAGTATGTGATATAGAATTATCGCAGCATTCCGATATGCCAGTAAGACTGTACTACATGTAGTCCGCGTGGCCGGAACAGTCGAAAGTTCTATATGATCACATCGTGCACCTCTGAGGTATGTTTTTCCGGTTCTCTTTTGTGTGAATTGTTCAACAAGGATATTTCCACCGTTGGGAATAAGGAATTTCATGATTTTTTCGTACACGTTTGTAGGAACTTACTTAAGAAACTGAAATCATCATTCTTCGTTGTCGAGATGTGGATTGTGCAAATTGAATGCACGAGCTGCTACTAGACCAAATGTTATCCCTTCATCAGATATTTCTACTTTTCATTCCTTCTGGTAGCTGGTTTTAAAGTTCTGAGTACATACATCGGAATTTTTCGTTAATCGTTCGTGGTTTAGTAATGAGATTGAAGCGGTTACATTCTCTGTGGATTAATTGCTATCTATACTAGGAGACCGTTTCTTATTTTGATGGAATATCTGTTTGGAGTGCATCATAGTTGGAATTTAAACTTTAAAATTGCACAAGCGTATTATTGCGTTGTTTTAGGATGGCCATACATCGTCCATGTCCACATAAAAAAAATCCAGGATTCATCACCTCATATTTTGTATGTTAATCACTTTTAGAAAACACATAAATCTCTTGAAACACATCCACGAGTTGAAGATTTAGTTCTGGACTCAACCGACTTTTTTGTTTGTGGATTTTTCCTTACATAAATCAAGGGTTCTTATCTCTAGATCACATAACTTCTCGGAGATCTAATTTCATACAGTTATTATCTATTGATAATAAATTTCTTAAACGTTTTTCTTGCGATATGGAATTCCCCGAATGTCCCCTTTTTCAATTCTAGTAGTGGAAATTTAGATATGGACACCTCTAATATCTCAGTAACAAAACAGAAGCTCGATAGATATGCATGCTTTTCGGATTTTAACTCTAGATCCACATTTCGACATTTCAAAGATATATGGTATTTTCGCTTTTAGTTACGACTATTCTGGCATTATTTTCATTGTCCAAAGAATTCATTAGATTAAAAAGTCTAACATGAAAATCCTGCAGGACATTCATATCTTAGAGTCCATAATGCAGTATGTGATATAGAATTATCGCAGCATTCCGATATGCCAGTAAGACTGTACTACATGTAGTCCGCGTGGCCGGAACAGTCGAAAGTTCTATATGATCACATCGTGCACCTCTGAGGTATGTTTTTCCGGTTCTCTTTTGTGTGAAATGTTCAACAAGGATATTTCCACCGTTGGGAATAAGGAATTTCATGATTTTTTGGTACACGTTTGTAGGAACTTACTTAAGAAACTGAAATCATCATTCTTCGTTGTCGAGATGTGGATTGTGCAAATTGAATACACGAGCTGCTACTAGATCAAATGTTATCCGTTCAGCAGATATTTCTACTTTTCATTCCTTCTGGTAGCTGGTTTTAAAGTTCTGAGTACATACATCGGAATTTTTCGTTAATCGTTCGTGGTTTAGTAATGAGATTGAAGCGGTTACATTCTCTGTGGATTAATTGCTATATATACTAGGAGACCGTTTCTTATTTTGATGGAATATCTGTTTGGAGTGCATTATAGTTGGAATTTAAACTTTAAAATTGCACAAGCGTATTATTGCGTTGTTTTAGGATGGCCATGCATCGTCCATGTCCACATAAAAAAAAATCCAGGATTCATCACCTCATATTTTGTATGTTAATCACTTTTAGAAAACACATAAATCTCTTGAAACACATCCACGAGTTGAAGATTTAGTTCTGGACTCAACCGACTTTTTTGTTTGTGGATTTTTCCTTACATAAATCAAGGGTTCTTATCTCTAGATCACATAACTTCTCGGAGATCTAATTTCATACAGTTATTATCTATTGATAATTAATTTCTTAAACGTTTTTCTTGCGATATGGAATTCCCCGAATGTCCCCTTTTTCAATTCGAGTAGTGGAAATTTAGATATGAAGACCTCTCATATCTCAGAAGAAAACATAGAATTTCCATAGATATGCATGCGTTTCGGATTTTAACACAGGATCCACATTTCGACATTTCAAAGTTGTATGGTATTCTTGCTATCAGTTGCGCAGTTTTTGGTACGTTGTTCATTGTCACAAGTACCTGTATTCATTACATGGAAACGTTTAACATGAAAATCCTACAGGACATTCATATCTTAGAATTTATAGTGCTGTATGTGCTATAGGACTATCGCAGCATTCCGATATGCCAGTAAGACTGTACTACATGTAGTCAGCGTGGCGGGGACAGTCGGTAATCCTATATGATCACATAGCACAACTCTAAAGTATGTTTTTCCGGTCCTCTATTGTTCGAAATATGCGATAAGGCAAGTTCCTGCGTTGGGAATAAGGAGTTTCATGATTTTTGGTTAACGTTTGTAAAAACGTACTCAGGAAACTGAGAACATCATCCTTCGTTGTCGAGATGTGGATAGTGCAAATTGAATGCACGAGATACGACTAGATGAGATGTTATCCCTTCAGCAAATAAGTGGGTTTCACTCTTTTTGGGTTGCTTGTTTTAAATTTTTGAGGAAACACGGAATACATCGGCATGTCTCGTTCTTCGATTATAATTTTGTAATGAGATTTTAACAGTTACTTTCTCTATGGATAAATTGCTAGCTATATTAGGAGACCGTTTTTTACTTTGAACTAATTACTGTTAATTTTAATCATAGTTGCAATTTAAAATCTAAAAGTGGGCATATGTATTATTGCATTGCTTTAATATGGCCATACCTCAGCCATGCCCAGAACTAAAACATCCAATATGCATCATCTCATGTTTTGTATGAAAATTTCGTTTAGAAAGACCGAACGTCTCATGGAACACATTCCCGAGTTTCAAGATGATTTAGTTCTGGGCTTAACCGGCTTGTCTGTTTGGGGATTTTCCCTTAAGAATAAAAAAGTTTTTATTTCTTGATCGCATAGCATCTCGTTGTTCCTATATCTTACAGTAATTATCTATTCGTAAATAATTTCTTAAACGTTTTTCTTGGGATATGGAATTCCCCGAATGTCCGCTTTTTTGATTCTAGTAGTGGAAATTTAGATATGGACACCTCTAATATCTCAGTAACAAAACAGAAGCTCGATAGATATGCATGCTTTTCGGATTTTAACTCTAGATCCACATTTCGACATTTCAAAGATATATGGTATTTTCGCTTTTAGTTACGACTATTCTGGCATTATTTTCATTGTCCAAAGAATTCATTAGATTAAAAAGTCTAACATGAAAATCCTGCAGGATATTCATATCTTAGAGTCCATAATGCAGTATGTGATATAGAATTATCGCAGCATTCCGATATGCCAGTAAGACTGTACTACATGTAGTCCGCGTGGCCGGAACAGTCGAAAGTTCTATATGATCACATCGTGCACCTCTGAGGTATGTTTTTCCGGTTCTCTTTTGTGTGAAATGTTCAACAAGGATATTTCCACCGTTGGGAATAAGGAATTTCATGATTTTTTGGTACACGTTTGTAGGAACTTACTTAAGAAACTGAAATCATCATTCTTCGTTGTCGAGATGTGGATTGTGCAAATTGAATTCACGAGCTGCTACTAGATCAAATGTTATCCCTTCAGCAGATATTTCTACTTTTCATTCCTTCTGGTAGCTGGTTTTAAAGTTCTGAGTACATACATCGGAATTTTTCGTTAATCGTTCGTGGTTTAGTAATGAGATTGAAGCGGTTACATTCTCTGTGGATTAATTGCTATCTATACTAGGAGACCGTTTCTTATTTTGATGGAATATCTGTTTGGAGTGCATCATAGTTGGAATTTAAACTTTAAAATTGCACAAGCGTATTATTGCGTTGTTTTAGGATGGCCATACATCGTCCATGTCCACATAAAAAAAATCCAGGATTCATCACCTCATATTTTGTATGTTAATCACTTTTAGAAAACACATAAATCTCTTGAAACACATCCACGAATTGAAGATTTAGTTCTGGACTCAACCGACTTTTTTGTTTGTGGATTTTTCCTTACATAAATCAAGGGTTCTAATCTCTAGATCACATAACTTCTCGGAGATCTAATTTCATACAGTTATTATCTATTGATAATTAATTTCTTAAACGTTTTTCTTGCGATATGGAATTCCCCGAATGTCCCCTTTTTCAATTCTAGTAGTGGAAATTTAGATATGGACACCTCTAATATCTCAGTAACAAAACAGAAGCTCGATAGATATGCATGCTTTTCGGATTTTAACTCTAGATCCACATTTCGACATTTCAAAGTTATATGGTATTTTCGCTTTTAGTTACGACTATTCTGGCATTATTTTCATTGTCCAAAGAATTCATTAGATTAAAAAGTCTAACATGAAAATCCTGCAGGACATTCATATCTTAGAGTCCATAATGCAGTATGTGATATAGAATTATCGCAGCATTCCGATATGCCAGTAAGACTGTACTACATGTAGTCCGCGTGGCCGGAACAGTCGAAAGTTCTATATGATCACATCGTGCACCTCTGAGGTATGTTTTTCCGGTTCTCTTTTGTGTGAAATGTTCAACAAGGATATTTCCACCGTTGGGAATAAGGAATTTCATGATTTTTTGGTACACGTTTGTAGGAACTTACTTAAGAAACTGAAATCATCATTCTTCGTTGTCGAGATGTGGATTGTGCAAATTGAATGCACGAGCTGCTACTAGATCAAATGTTATCCCTTCAGCAGATATTTCTACTTTTCATTCCTTCTGGTAGCTGGTTTTAAAGTTTTGAGTACATACATCGGAATTTTTCGTTAATCGTTCGTGGATTAGTAATGAGATTGAAGCGGTTACACTCTCTGTGGATTAATTGCTATCTATACTAGGAGACCGTTTCTTATTTTGATGGAATATCTGTTTGGAGTGCATCATAGTTGGAATTTAAACTTTAAAATTGCACAAGCGTATTATTGCGTTGTTTTAGGATGGCCATGCATCGTCCATGTCCACATAAAAAAAATCCAGGATTCATCACCTCATATTTTGTATGTTAATCACTTTTAGAAAACACATAAATCTCTTGAAACACATCCACGAGTTGAAGATTTAGTTCTGGACTCAACCGACTTTTTTGTTTGTGGATTTTTCCTTACATAAATCAAGGGTTCTTATCTCTAGATCACATAACTTCTCGGAGATCTAATTTCATACAGTTATTATCTATTGATAATTAATTTCTTAAACGTTTTTCTTGCGATATGGAATTCCCCGAATGTCCCCTTTTTCAATTCGAGTAGTGGAAATTTAGATATGAAGACCTCTCATATCTCAGAAGAAAACATAGAATCTCCATAGATATGCATGCGTTTCGGATTTTAACACAGGATCCACATTTCGACATTTCAAAATTGTATGATATTCTTGCTATCAGTTGCGCAGTTTTTGGTACGTTGTTCATTGTCACAAGTATTCATTACATGGAAACGTTTAACATGAAAATCCTACAGGACATTCATATCTTAGAATTTATAGTGCTGTATGTGCTATAGGACTATCGCAGCATTCCGATATGCCAGTAAGACTGTACTACATGTAGTCAGCGTGGCGGGAACAGTCAGTAATCCTATATGATCACATAGCACAACTCTAAAGTATGTTTTTCCGGTCCTCTATTGTGCGAAATATGCGATAAGGCAAGTTCCTGCGTTGGGAATAAGGAGTTTCATGATTTTTGGTTAACGTTTGTAAAAACGTACTCAGGAAACTGAGAACATCATCCTTCGTTGTCGAGATGTGGATAGTGCAAATTGAATGCACGAGATGCGACTAGATAAGATGTTATCCCTTCAGCAAATAAGTGGGTTTCACTCCTTTTGGGTTGCTTGTTTTAAATTTTTGAGGAAACACGAAATACATCGGCATGTCTCGTTCTTCGATTATAATTTTGTAATGAGATTTTAACAGTTACTTTCTCTATGGATAAATTGCTAGCTATATTAGGAGACCGTTTTTTACTTTGAAGTAATTACTGTTAATTTTAAATCATAGTTGCAATTTAAAATCTAAAAGTGGGCATATGTATTATTGCATTGCTTTAATATGGCCATACCTCATCCATGCCCAGAACTAAAACATCCAATATGCATCATCTCATGTTTTGTATGAAAATTTCGTTTAGAAAGACCGAACGTCTCATGGAACACATTCCCGAGTTTCAAGATGATTTAGTTCTGGGCTTAACCGGCTTGTCTGGTTGGGGATTTTCCCTTAAGAATAAAGATGTTTTTATTTCTTGATCGCATAGCATCTCGTTGTTCCTATATCTTACAGTAATTATCTATTCGTAAATAATTTCTTAAACGTTTTTCTTGGGATATGGAATTCCCCGAATGTCCGCTTTTTTGATTCTAGTAGTGGAAATTTAGATATGGACACCTCTAATATCTCAGTAACAAAACAGAAGCTCGATAGATATGCATGCTTTTCGGATTTTAACTCTAGATCCACATTTCGACATTTCAAAGATATATGGTATTTTCGCTTTTAGTTACGACTATTCTGGCATTATTTTCATTGTCCAAAGAATTCATTAGATTAAAAAGTCTAACATGAAAATCCTGCAGGACATTCATATCTGAGAGTCCATAATGCAGTATGTGATATAGAATTATCGCAGAATTCCGATATGCCAGTAAGACTGTACTACATGTAGTCCGCGTGGCCGGAACAGTCGAATGTTATATATGATCACATCGTGCACCCCTGAGGTATGTTTTTCCGGTTCTCTTTTGTGTGAAATGTTCAACAAGGATATTTCCACCGTTGGGAATAAGGAATTTCATGATTTTTTGGTACACGTTTGTAGGAACTTACTTAAGAAACTGAAATCATCATTCTTCGTTGTCGAGATGTGGATTGTGCAAATTGAATGCACGAGCTGCTACTAGATCAAATGTTATCCCTTCAGCAGATATTTGTACTTTTCATTCCTTCTGGTAGCTGGTTTTAAAGTTCTGAGTACATACATCGGAATTTTTCGTTAATCGTTCGTGGTTTAGTAATGAGATTGAAGCGGTTACATTCTCTGTGGATTAATTGCTATCTATACTAGGAGACCGTTTCTTATTTTGATGGAATATCTGTTTGGAGTGCATCATAGTTGGAATTTAAACTTTAAAATTGCACAAGCGTATTATTGCGTTGTTTTAGGATGGCCATACATCGTCCATGTCCACATAAAAGAAATCCAGGATTCATCACCTCATATTTTGTATGTTAATCACTTTTAGAAAACACATAAATCTCTTGAAACACATCCACGAGTTGAAGATTTAGTTCTGGACTCAACCGACTTTTTTCTTTGTGGATTTTTCCTTACATAAATCAAGGGTTCTTATCTCTAGATCACATAACTTCTCGGAGATCTAATTTCATACAGTTATTATCTATTGATAATTAATTTCTTAAACGTTTTTCTTGCGATATGGAATTCCCCGAATGTCCCCTTTTTCAATTCTAGTAGTGGAAATTTAGATATGGACACCTCTAATATCTCAGTAACAAAACAGAAGCTCGATAGATATGCATGCTTTTCGGATTTTAACTCTAGATCCACATTTCGACATTTCAAAGATATATGGTATTTTCGGTTTTAGTTACGAATATTCTGGCATTATTTTCATTGTCCAAGGAATTCATTAGATTAAAAAGTCTAACATGAAAATCCTGCAGGACATTCATATCTTAGAGTCCATAATGCAGTATGTGATATAGAATTATCGCAGCATTCCGATATGCCAGTAAGACTGTACTACATGTAGTCCGCGTGGCCGGAACAGTCGAAAGTTCTATATGATCACATCGTGCACCTCTGAGGTATGTTTTTCCGGTTCTCTTTTGTGTGAAATGTTCAACAAGGATATTTCCACCGTTGGGAGTAAGGAATTTCATGATTTTTTGGTACACGTTTGTAGGAACTTACTTAAGAAACTGAAATCATCATTCTTCGTTGTCGAGATGTGGATTGTGCAAATTGAATGCACGAGCTGCTACTAGATCAAATGTTATCCGTTCAGCAGATATCTCTACTTTTCATTCCTTCTGGTAGCTGGTTTTAAAGTTCTGAGTACATACATCGGAATTTTTCGTTAATCGTTCGTGGTTTAGTAATGAGATTGAAGCGGTTACATTCTCTGTGGATTAATTGCTATCTATACTAGGAGACCGTTTCTTATTTTGATGGAATATCTGTTTGGAGTGCATTATAGTTGGAATTTAAACTTTAAAATTGCACAAGCGTATTATTGCGTTGTTTTAGGATGGCCATGCATCGTCCATGTCCACATAAAAAAAAAATCCAGGATTCATCACCTCATATTTTGTATGTTAATCACTTTTAGAAAACACATAAATCTCTTGAAACACATCCACGAGTTGAAGATTTAGTTCTGGACTCAACCGACTTTTTTGTTTGTGGATTTTTCCTTACATAAATCAAGGGTTCTTATCTCTAGATCACATAACTTCTCGGAGATCTAATTTCATACAGTTATTATCTATTGATAATTAATTTCTTAAACGTTTTTCTTGCGATATGGAATTCCCCGAAAGTCCCCTTTTTCAATTCGAGTTGTGGAAATTTAGATATGAAGACCTCTCATATCTCAGAAGAAAACATAGAATTTCCATAGATATGCATGCGTTTCGGATTTTAACACAGGATCCACATTTCGACATTTCAAAGTTGTATGGTATTCTTGCTATCAGTTGCGCAGTTTTTGGTACGTTGTTCATTGTCACAAGTACCTGTATTCATTACATGGAAACGTTTAACATGAAAATCCTACAGGACATTCATATCTTAGAATTTATAGTGCTGTATGTGCTATAGGACTATCGCAGCATTCCGATATGCCAGTAAGACTGTACTACATGTAGTCAGCGTGGTGGGGACAGTCGGTAATCCTATATGATCACATAGCACAACTCTAAAGTATGTTTTTCCGGTCCTCTATTGTGCGAAATATGCGATAAGGCAAGATCTTGCGTTGGGAATAAGGAGTTTCATGATTTTTGGTTAACGTTTGTAAAAACGTACTCAGGAAACTGAGAACATCATCCTTCGTTGTCGAGATGTGGATTGTGCAAATTGAATGCACGAGATGCGACTAGATAATATGTTATCCCTTCAGCAAATAAGTGGGTTTCACTCCTTTTGGGTTGCTTGTTTTAAATTTTTGAGGAAACACGAAATACATCGGCATGTCTCGTTCTTCGATTATAATTTTGTAATGAGATTTTAACAGTTACTTTCTCTATGGATAAATTGCTAGCTATATTAGGAGACCGTTTTTTACTTTGAAGTAATTACTGTTAATTTTAAATCATAGTTGCAATTTAAAATCTAAAAGTGGGCATATGTATTATTGCTTTGCTTTAAAATGGCCATACCTCATCCATGCCCAGAACTAAAACATCCAATATGCATCATCTCATGTTTTGCATGAAAATTTCGTTTAGAAAGACCGAACGTCTCATGGAACACATTCCCGAGTTTCAAGATGATTTAGTTCTGGGCTTAACCGGCTTGTCTGGTTGGGGATTTTCCCTTAAGAATAAAGATGTTTTTATTTCTTGATCGCATAGCATCTCGTTGTTCCTATATCTTACAGTAATTATCTATTCGTAAATAATTTCTTGAACGTTTTTCTTGGGATATGGAATTCCTCGAATGTCCGCTTTTTTGATTCTAGTAGTGGAAATTTAGATATGGACACCTCTAATATCTCAGTAACAAAACAGAAGCTCGATAGATATGCATGCTTTTCGGATTTTAACTCTAGATCCACATTTCGACATTTCAAAGATATATGGTATTTTCGCTTTTAGTTACGACTATTCTGGCATTATTTTCATTGTCCAAAGAATTCATTAGATTAAAAAGTTTAACATGAAAATCCTGCAGGACATTCATATCTTAGAGTCCATAATGCAGTATGTGATATAGAATTATCGCAGCATTCCGATATGCCAGTAAGACTGTACTACATGTAGTCCGCGTGGCCGGAACAGTCGAAAGTTCTATATGATCACATCGTGCACCTCTGAGGTATGTTTTTCCGGTTCTCTTTTGTGTGAAATGTTCAACAAGGATATTTCCACCGTTGGGAATAAGGAATTTCATGATTTTTTGGTACACGTTTGTAGGAACTTACTTAAGAAACTGAAATCATCATTCTTCGTTGTCGAGATGTGGATTGTGCAAATTGAATGCACGAGCTGCTACTAGATCAAATGTTATCCCTTCAGCAGATATTTGTACTTTTCATTCCTTCTGGTAGCTGGTTTTAAAGTTCTGAGTACATACATCGGAATTTTTCGTTAATCGTTCGTGGTTTAGTAATGAGATTGAAGCGGTTACATTCTCTGTGGATTAATTGCTATCTATACTAGGAGACCGTTTCTTATTTTGATGGAATATCTGTTTGGAGTGCATCATAGTTGGAATTTAAACTTTAAAATTGCACAAGCGTATTATTGCGTTGTTTTAGGATGGCCATACATCGTCCATGTCCACATAAAAAAAATCCAGGATTCATCACCTCATATTTTGTATGTTAATCACTTTTAGAAAACACATAAATCTCTTGAAACACATCCACGAGTTGAAGATTTAGTTCTCGACTCAACCGACTTTTTTGTTTGTGGATTTTTCCTTACATAAATCAAGGGTTCTTATCTCTAGATCACATAACTTCTCGGAGATCTAATTTCATACAGTTATTATCTATTGATAATTAATTTCTTAAACGTTTTTCTTGCGATATGGAATTCCCCGAATGTCCCCTTTTTCAATTCTAGTAGTGGAAATTTAGATATGGACACCTCTAATATCTCAGTAACAAAACAGAAGCTCGATAGATATGCATGCTTTTCGGATTTTAACTCTAGATCCACATTTCGACATTTCAAAGATATATGGTATTTTCGCTTTTAGTTACGACTATTCTGGCATTATTTTCATTGTCCAAAGAATTCATTAGATTAAAAAGTCTAACATGAAAATCCTGCAGGACATTCATATCTTAGAGTCCATAATGCAGTATGTGATATAGAATTATCGCAGCATTCCGATATGCCAGTAAGACTGTACTACATGTAGTCCGCGTGGCCGGAACAGTCGAAAGTTCTATATGATCACATCGTGCACCTCTGAGGTATGTTTTTCCGGTTCTCTTTTGTGTGAAATGTTCAACAAGGATATTTCCACCGTTGGGAGTAAGGAATTTCATGATTTTTTGGTACACGTTTGTAGGAACTTACTTAAGAAACTGAAATCATCATTCTTCGTTGTCGAGATGTGGATTGTGCAAATTGAATGCACGAGCTGCTACTAGATCAAATGTTATCCGTTCAGCAGATATCTCTACTTTTCATTCCTTCTGGTAGCTGGTTTTAAAGTTCTGAGTACATACATCGGAATTTTTCGTTAATCGTTCGTGGTTTAGTAATGAGATTGAAGCGGTTACATTCTCTGTGGATTAATTGCTATCTATACTAGGAGACCGTTTCTTATTTTGATGGAATATCTGTTTGGAGTGCATTATAGTTGGAATTTAAACTTTAAAATTGCACAAGCGTATTATTGCGTTGTTTTAGGATGGCCATGCATCGTCCATGTCCACATAAAAAAAATCCAGGATTCATCACCTCATATTTTGTATGTTAATCACTTTTAGAAAACACATAAATCTCTTGAAACACATCCACGAGTTGAAGATTTAGTTCTGGACTCAACCGACTTTTTTGTTTGTGGATTTTTCCTTACATAAATCAAGGGTTCTTATCTCTAGATCACATAACTTCTCGGAGATCTAATTTCATACAGTTATTATCTATTGATAATTAATTTCTTAAACGTTTTTCTTGCGATATGGAATTCCCCGAATGTCCCCTTTTTCAATTCGAGTTGTGGAAATTTAGATATGAAGACCTCTCATATCTCAGAAGAAAACATAGAATTTCCATAGATATGCATGCGTTTCGGATTTTAACACAGGATCCACATTTCGACATTTCAAAGTTGTATGGTATTCTTGCTATCAGTTGCGCAGTTTTTGGTACGTTGTTCATTGTCACAAGTACCTGTATTCATTACATGGAAACGTTTAACATGAAAATCCTACAGGACATTCATATCTTAGAATTTATAGTGCTGTATGTGCTATAGGACTATCGCAGCATTCCGATATGCCAGTAAGACTGTACTACATGTAGTCAGCGTGGTGGGGACAGTCGGTAATCCTATATGATCACATAGCACAACTCTAAAGTATGTTTTTCCGGTCCTCTATTGTGCGAAATATGCGATAAGGCAAGATCTTGCGTTGGGAATAAGGAGTTTCATGATTTTTGGTTAACGTTTGTAAGAACGTACTCAAGAAACTGAGAACATCATCCTTCGTTGTCGAGATGTGGATAGTGCAAATTGAATGCACGAGATGCGACTAGATAAGATGTTATCCCTTCAGCAAATAAGTGGGTTTGACTCCTTTTGGGTTGCTTGTTTTAAATTTTTGAGGAAACACGAAATACATCGGCATGTCTCGTTCTTCGATTATAATTTTGTAATGAGATTTTAACAGTTACTTTCTCTATGGATAAATTGCTAGCTATATTAGGAGACCGTTTTTTACTTTGAAGTAATTACTGTTAATTTTAAATCATAGTTGCAATTTAAAATCTAAAAGTGGGCATATGTATTATTGCTTTGCTTTAAAATGGCGATACCTCATCCATGCCCAGAACTAAAACATCCAATATGCATCATCTCATGTTTTGTATGAAAATTTCGTTTAGAAAGACCGAACGTCTCATGGAACACATTCCCGAGTTTCAAGATGATTTAGTTCTGGGCTTAACCGGCTTGTCTGGTTGGGGATTTTCCCTTAAGAATAAAAATGATTTTATTTCTTGATCGCATAGCATCTCGTTGTTTCTATATCTTACAGTATTTATCTATTCGTAAATAATTTCTTAAACGTTTTTCTTGGGATATGGAATTCCCCGAATGTCCGCTTTTTTGATTCTAGTAGTGGAAATTTAGATATGGACACCTCTAATATCTCAGTAACAAAACAGAAGCTCGATAGATATGCATGCTTTTCGGATTTTAACTCTAGATCCACATTTCGACATTTCAAAGATATATGGTATTTTCGCTTTTAGTTACGACTATTCTGGCATTATTTTCATTGTCCAAAGAATTCATTAGATTAAAAAGTCTAACATGAAAATCCTGCAGGACATTCATATCTGAGAGTCCATAATGCAGTATGTGATATAGAATTATCGCAGCATTCCGATATGCCAGTAAGACTGTACTACATGTAGTCCGCGTGGCCGGAACAGTCGAAAGTTATATATGATCACATCGTGCACCCCTGAGGTATGTTTTTCCGGTTCTCTTTTGTGTGAAATGTTCAACAAGGATATTTCCACCGTTGGGAATAAGGAATTTCATGATTTTTTGGTACACGTTTGTAGGAACTTACTTAAGAAACTGAAATCATCATTCTTCGTTGTCGAGATGTGGATTGTGCAAATTGAATGCACGAGCTGCTACTAGATCAAATGTTATCCCTTCAGCAGATATTTGTACTTTTCATTCCTTCTGGTAGCTGGTTTTAAAGTTCTGAGTACATACATCGGAATTTTTCGTTAATCGTTCGTGGTTTAGTAATGAGATTGAAGCGGTTACATTCTCTGTGGATTAATTGCTATCTATACTAGGAGACCGTTTCTTATTTTGATGGAATATCTGTTTGGAGTGCATCATAGTTGGAATTTAAACTTTAAAATTGCACAAGCGTATTATTGCGTTGTTTTAGGATGGCCATACATCGTCCATGTCCACATAAAAAAAATCCAGGATTCATCACCTCATATTTTGTATGTTAATCACTTTTAGAAAACACATAAATCTCTTGAAACACATCCACGAGTTGAAGATTTAGTTCTGGACTCAACCGACTTTTTTGTTTGTGGATTTTTCCTTACATAAATCAAGGGTTCTTATCTCTAGATCACATAACTTCTCGGAGATCTAATTTCATACAGTTATTATCTATTGATAATTAATTTCTTAAACGTTTTTCTTGCGATATGGAATTCCCCGAATGTCCCCTTTTTCAATTCTAGTAGTGGAAATTTAGATATGGACACCTCTAATATCTCAGTAACAAAACAGAAGCTCGATAGATATGCATGCTTTTCGAATTTTAACTCTAGATCCACATTTCGACATTTCAAAGATATATGGTATTTTCGCTTTTAGTTACGACTATTCTGGCATTATTTTCATTGTCCAAAGAATTCATTAGATTAAAAAGTCTAACATGAAAATCCTGCAGGACATTCATATCTTAGAGTCCATAATGCAGTATGTGATATAGAATTATCGCAGCATTCCGATATGCCAGTAAGACTGTACTACATGTAGTCCGCGTGGCCGGAACAGTCGAAAGTTCTATATGATCACATCGTGCACCTCTGAGGTATGTTTTTCCGGTTCTCTTTTGTGTGAAATGTTCAACAAGGATATTTCCACCGTTGGGAGTAAAGAATTTCATGATTGTTTGGTACACGTTTGTAGGAACTTACTTAAGAAACTGAAATCATCATTCTTCGTTGTCGAGATGTGGATTGTGCAAATTGAATGCACGAGCTGCTACTAGATCAAATGTTATCCGTTCAGCAGATATCTCTACTTTTCATTCCTTCTGGTAGCTGGTTTTAAAGTTCTGAGTACATACATCGGAATTTTTCGTTAATCGTTCGTGGTTTAGTAATGAGATTGAAGCGGTTACATTCTCTGTGGATTAATTGCTATCTATACTAGGAGACCGTTTCTTATTTTGATGGAATATCTGTTTGGAGTGCATCATAGTTGGAATTTAAACTTTAAAATTGCACAAGCGTATTATTGCGTTGTTTTAGGATGGCCATGCATCATCCATGTCCACATAAAAAAAAAATCCAGGATTCATCACCTCATATTTTGTATGTTAATCACTTTTAGAAAACACATAAATCTTTTGAGACACAGTCACGAGTTGAAGATTTAGTTCTGGACTCAACCGACTTTTTTGTTTGTGGATTTTTCCTTACATAAATCAAGGGTTCTTATCTCTAGATCACATAACTTCTCGGAGATCTAATTTCATACATTTATTATCTATTGATAATTAATTTCTTAAACGTTTTTCTTGCGATATGGAATTCCCCGAATGTCCCCTTTTTCAATTCGAGTTGTGGAAATTTAGAATTGAATACCTCTCATATCTCAGAAGAAAACATAGAATTTCCATAGATATGCATGCGTTTCGGATTTTAACACAGGATCCACATTTCGACATTTCAAAGTTGTATGGTATTCTTGCTATCAGTTGCGCAGTTTTTGGTACGTTGTTCATTGTCACAAGTACCTGTATTCATTACATGGAAACGTTTAACATGAAAATCCTACAGGACATTCATATCTTAGAATTTATAGTGCTGTATGTGCTATAGGACTATCGCAGCATTCCGATATGCCAGTAAGACTGTACTACATGTAGTCAGCGTGGTGGGGACAGTCGGTAATCCTATATGATCACATAGCACAACTCTAAAGTATGTTTTTCCGGTCCTCTATTGTGCGAAATATGCGATAAGGCAAGTTCCTGCGTTGGGAATAAGGAGTTTCATGATTTTTGGTTAACGTTTGTAAAAACGTACTCAGGAAACTGAGAACATCATCCTTCGTTGTCGAGATGTGGATAGTGCAAACTGAATGCACGAGATGCGACTAGATAAGATGTTATCCCTTCAGCAAATAAGTGGGTTTCACTCCTTTTGGGTTGCTTGTTTTAAATTTTTGAGGAAACACGGAATACATCGGCATGTCTCGTTCTTCGATTATAATTTTGTAATGAGATTTTAACAGTTACTTTCTCTATGGATAAATTGCTAGCTATATTAGGAGACCGTTTTTTACTTTGAAGTAATTACTGTTAATTTTAAATCATAGTTGCAATTTAAAATCTAAAAGTGGGCATATGTATTATTGCATTGCTTTAAAAAGTCCATACCTCATCCATGCCCAGAACTAAAACATCCAATATGCATCATCTCATGTTTTGTATGAAAATTTCGTTTAGAAAGACCGAACGTCTCATGGAACACATTCCCGAGTTTCAAGATGATTTAGTTCTGGGCTTAACCGGCTTGTCTGTTTGGGGATTTTCCATTAAGAATAAAAATGTTTTTATTTCTTGATCGCATAGCATCTCGTTGTTCCTATATCTTACAGTAATTATCTATTCGTAAATAATTTCTTAAACGTTTTTCTTGGGATATGGAATTCCCCGAATGTCCGCTTTTTTGATTCTAGTAGTGGAAATTTAGATATGGACACCTCTAATATCTCAGTAACAAAACAGAAGCTCGATAGATATGCATGCTTTTCGGATTTTAACTCTAGATCCACATTTCGACATTTCAAAGATATATGGTATTTTCGCTTTTAGTTACGACTATTCTGGCATTATTTTGATTGTCCAAAGAATTCATTAGATTAAAAAGTCTAACATGAAAATCCTGCAGGACATTCATATCTTAGAGTCCATAATGCAGTATGTGATATAGAATTATCGCAGCATTCCGATATGCCAGTAAGACTGTACTACATGTAGTCCGCGTGGCCGGAACAGTCGAAAGTTCTATATGATCACATCGTGCACCTCTGAGGTATGTTTTTCCGGTTCTCTTTTGTGTGAAATGTTCAACAAGGATATTTCCACCGTTGGGAATAAGGAATTTCATGATTTTTTGGTACACGTTTGTAGGAACTTACTTAAGAAACTGAAATCATCATTCTTCGTTGTCGAGATGTGGATTGTGCAAATTGAATGCACGAGCTGCTACTAGATCAAATGTTATCCCTTCAACATATATTTCTACTTTTCATTCCTTCTGGTAGCTGGTTTTAAAGTTCTGAGTACATACATCGGAATTTTTCGTTAATCGTTCGTGGTTTAGTAATGAGATTGAAGCGGTTACATTCTCTGTGGATTAATTGCTATCTATACTAGGAGACCGTTTCTTATTTTGATGGAATATCTGTTTGGAGTGCATCATAGTTGGAATTTAAACTTTAAAATTGCACAAGCGTATTATTGCGTTGTTTTAGAATGGCCATGCATCATCCATGTCCACATAAAAAAGAAATCCAGGATTCATCACCTCATATTTTGTATGTTAATCACTTTTAGAAAACACATAAATCTCTTGAAACATATCCACGCGTTGAAGATTTAGTTCTGGACTCAACCGACTTTTTTGTTTGTGGATTTTTCCTTACATAAATCAAGGGTTCTTATCTCTAGATCACATAACTTCTCGGAGATCTAATTTCATACAGTTATTATCTATTGATAATTAATTTCTTAAACGTTTTTCTTGCGATATGGAATTCCCCGAATGTCCCCTTTTTCAATTCGAGTAGTGGAAATTTAGATATGAAGACCTCTCATATCTCAGAAGAAAACATAGAATCTCCATAGATATGCATGCGTTTCGGATTTTAACACAGGATCCACATTTCGACATTTCAAAGTTGTATGGTATTCTTGCTATCAGTTGCGCAGTTTTTGGTACGTTGTTCATTGTCACAAGTATTCATTACATGGAAACGTTTAACATGAAAATCCTACAGGACATTCATATCTTTTAATTTATAGTGCTCTATGTGCTATAGGACTATCGCAGCATTCCGATATGCCAGTAAGACTGTACTACATGTAGTCAGCGTGGCGGGGACAGTCGGTATTCCTATATGATCACATAGCACAACTCTAAAGTATGTTTTTCCGGTCCTCTATTGTGCGAAATATGCGATAAGGCAAGTTCCTGCGTTGGGAATAAGGAGTTTTATGATTTTTGGTTAACGTTTGTAGAAACGTACTCAGGAAACTGAGAACATCATCCTTCGTTGTCGAGATGTGGATAGTGCAAATTGAATGCACGAGATGCGACTAGATAATATGTTATCCCTTCAGCAAATAAGTGGGTTTCACTCCTTTTGGGTTGCTTGTTTTAAATTTTTGAGGAAACACGAAATACATCGGCATGTCTCGTTCTTCGATTATAATTTTGTAATGAGATTTTAATAGTTACTTTCTCTATGGATAAATTGCTAGCTACATTAGGAGACCGTTTTTTACTTTGAAGTAATTACTGTTAATTTTAAATCATAATTGCAATTTAAAATCTAAAAGTGGCCATATGTATTATTGCATTGCTTTAAAGTGGCCATACCTCATCCATGCCCAGAACTAAAACATCCAATATGCATCATCTCATGTTTTGTATGAAAATTTCGTTTAGAAAGACCGAACGTCTCATGGAACACATTCCCGAGTTTCAAGATGATTTAGTTCTGGGCTTAACCGGCTTGTCTGGTTGGGGATTTTTCCTTAAGAATAAAAATGATTTTATTTCTTGATCGCATAGCATCTCGTTGTTCCTATATCTTACAGTATTTATCTATTCGTAAATAATTTCTTAAACGTTTTTCTTGGGATATGGAATTCCCCGAATGTCCGCTTTTTTGATTCTAGTAGTGGAAATTTAGATATGGACACCTCTAATATCTCAGTAACAAAACAGAAGCTCGATAGATATGCATGCTTTTCGGATTTTATCTCTAGATCCACATTTCGACATTTCAAAGATATATGGTATTTTCGCTTTAGGTACGACTATTCTGGCATTATTTTCATTGTCCAAAGAATTCATTAGATTAAAAAGTCTAACATGAAAATCTTGCAGGACATTCATATCTTAGAATCTATAATGCAGTATGTGATATAGAATTATCGCAGCATTCCGATATGCCAGTAAGACTGTACTACATGTAGTCCGCGTGGCCGGAACAGTCGAAAGTTCTATATGATCACATCGTGCACCTCTGAGGTATGTTTTTCCGGTTCTCTTTTGTGTGAAATGTTCAACAAGGATATTTCCACCGTTGGGAATAAGGAATTTCATGATTTTTGGTACACGTTTGTAGGAACTTACTTAAGAAACTGAAATCATCATTCTTCGTTGTCGAGATGTGGATTGTGCAAATTGAATGCACGAGCTGCTACTAGATCAAATGTTATCCCTTCAGCAGATATTTCTACTTTTCATTCCTTCTGGTAGCTGGTTTTAAAGTTCTGAGTACATACATCGGAATTTTTCGTTAATCGTTCGTGGTTTAGTAATGAGATTGAAGCGGTTACATTCTCTGTGGATTAATTGCTATCTATACTAGGAGACCGTTTCTTATTTTGATGGAATATCTGTTTGGAGAGCATCATAGTTGGAATTTAAACTTTAAAATTGCACAAGCGTATTATTGCGTTGTTTTAGGATGGCCATACATCGTCCATGTCCACATAAAAAAATCCAGGATTCATCACCTCATATTTTGTATGTTAATCACTTTTAGAAAACACATAAATCTCTTGAAACACATCCACGAGTTGAAGATTTAGTTCTGGACTCAACCGACTTTTTTGTTTGTGGATTTTTCCTTTCATAAATCAAGGGTTCTTATCTCTAGATCACATAACTTCTCGGAGATCTAATTTCATACAGTTATTATCTATTGATAACTAATTTCTTAAACGTTTTTCTTGCGATATGGAATTCCCCGAATGTCCCCTTTTTCAATTCGAGTAGTGGAAATTTAGATATGAAGACCTCTCTTATCTCAGAAGAAAACATAGAATCTCCATAGATATGCATGCGTTTCGGATTTTAACACAGGATCCACATTTCGACATTTCAAAGTTGTATGGTATTCTTGCTATCAGTTGCGCAGTTTTTGGTACGTTGTTCATTGTCACAAGTATTCATTACATGGAAACGTTTAACATGAAAATCCTGCAGGACATTCATATCTTAGAATTTATAGTGCTGTATGTGCTATAGGACTATCGCAGCATTCCGATATGCCAGTAAGACTGTACTACATGTAGTCAGCGTGGTGGGGACAGTCGGTAATCCTATATGATCACATAGCACAACTCTAAAGTATGTTTTTCCGGTCCTCTATTGTGCGAAATATGCGATAAGGCAAGATCTTGCGTTGGGAATAAGGAGTTTCATGATTTTTGGTTAACGTTTGTAAAAACGTACTCAGGAAACTGAGAACATCATCCTTCGTTGTCGAGATGTGGATAGTGCAAATTGAATGCACGAGATGCGACTAGATAATATGTTATCCCTTCAGCAAATAAGAGGGTTTCACTCCTTTTGGGTTGCTTGTTTTAAATTTTTGAGGAAACACGAAATACATCGGCATGTCTCGTTCTTCGATTATAATTTTGTAATGAGATTTTAACAGTTACTTTCTCTATGGATAAATTGCTAGCTATATTAGGAGACCGTTTTTTACTTTGAAGTAATTACTGTTAATTTTAAATCATAGTTGCAATTTAAAATCTAAAAGTGGGCATATGTATTATTGCATTGCTTTAAAATGGCCATACCTCATCCATGCCCAGAACTAAAACATCCAATATGCATCATCTCATGTTTTGTATGAAAATTTCGTTTAGAAAGACCGAACGTCTCATGGAACACATTCCCGAGTTTCAAGATGATTTAGTTCTGGGCTTAACCGGCTTGTCTGGTTGGGGATTTTCCCTTAAGAATAAAGATGTTTTTATTTCTTGATCGCATAGCATCTCGTTGTTCCTATATCTTACAGTAATTATCTATTCGTAAATAATTTCTTGAACGTTTTTCTTGGGATATGGAATTCCTCGAATGTCCGCTTTTTTGATTCTAGTAGTTAAAATTTAGATATGGACACCTCTAATATCTCAGTAACAAAACAGAAGCTCGATAGATATGCATGCTTTTCGGATTTTAACTGTAGATCCACATTTCGACATTTCAAAGATATATGGTATTTTCGCTTTTAGTTACGACTATTCTGGCATTATTTTCATTGTCCAAAGAATTCATTAGATTAAAAAGTTTAACATGAAAATCCTGCAGGACATTCATATCTTAGAGTCCATAATGCAGTATGTGATATAGAATTATCGCAGCATTCCGATATGCCAGTAAGACTGTACTACATGTAGTCCGCGTGGCCGGAACAGTCGAAAGTTCTATATGATCACATCGTGCACCTCTGAGGTATGTTTTTCCGGTTCTCTTTTGTGTGAAATGTTCAACAAGGATATTTCCACCGTTGGGAATAAGGAATTTCATGATTTTTTGGTACACGTTTGTAGGAACTTACTTAAGAAACTGAAATCATCATTCTTCGTTGTCGAGATGTGGATTGTGCAAATTGAATGCACGAGCTGCTACTAGATCAAATGTTATCCCTTCAGCAGATATTTCTACTTTTCATTCCTTCTGGTAGCTGGTTTTAAAGTTCTGAGTACATACATCGGAATTTTTCGTTAATCGTTCGTGGTTTAGTAATGAGATTGAAGCGGTTACATTCTCTGTGGATTAATTGCTATCTATACTAGGAGACCGTTTCTTATTTTGATGGAATATCTGTTTGGAGTGCATCATAGTTGGAATTTAAACTTTAAAATTGCACAAGCGTATTATTGCGTTGTTTTAGGATGGCCATGCATCATCCATGTCCACATAAAAAAGAAATCCAGGATTCATCACCTCATATTTTGTATGTTAATCACTTTTAGAAAACACATAAATCTCTTGAAACATATCCACGCGTTGAAGATTTAGTTCTGGACTCAACCAACTTTTTTGTTTGTGGATTTTTCCTTACATAAATCAAGGGTTCTTATCTCTAGATCATATAACTTCTCGGAGATCTAATTTCATACAGTTATTATCTATTGATAATTAATTTCTTAAACGTTTTTCTTGCGATATGGAATTCCCCGAATGTCCCCTTTTTCAATTCGAGTAGTGGAAATTTAGATATGAAGACCTCTCATATCTCAGAAGAAAACATAGAATCTCCATAGATATGCATGCGTTTCGGATTTTAACACAGGATCCACATTTCGACATTTCAAAGTTGTATGGTATTCTTGCTATCAGTTGCGCAGTTTTTGGTACGTTGTTCATTGTCACAAGTATTCATTACATGGAAACGTTTAACATGAAAATCCTACAGGACATTCATATCTTTTAATTTATAGTGCTGTATGTGCTATAGGACTATCGCAGCATTCCGATATGCCAGTAAGACTGTACTACATGTAGTGAGCGTGGCGGGGACAGTCGGTATTCCTATATGATCACATAGCACAACTCTAAAGTATGTTTTTCCGGTCCTCTATTGTGCGAAATATGCGATAAGGCAAGTTCCTGCGTTGGGAATAAGGAGTTTTATGATTTTTGGTTAACGTTTGTAGAAACGTACCCAGGAAACTGAGAACATCATCCTTCGTTGTCGAGATGTGGATAGTGCAAATTGAATGCACGAGATGCGACTAGATAATATGTTATCCCTTCAGCAAATAAGTGGGTTTGACTCCTTTTGGGTTGCTTGTTTAAATTTTTGAGGAAACACGAAATACATCGGCATGTCTCGTTCTTCGATTATATGTGTGTAATGAGATTTTAATAGTTACTTTCTCTATGGATAAATTGCCAGCTACATTAGGAGACCGTTTTTTACTTTGAAGTAATTACTGTTAATTTTAAATCTTTATTGCAATTTAAAATCTAAAAGTGGGCATATGTATTATTGCATTGCTTTAAAATGGCCATACCTCATCCATGCCCAGAACTAAAACATCCAATATGCATCATCTCATGTTTTGTATGAAAATTTCGTTTAGAAAGACCGAACGTCTCATGGAACACATTCCCGAGTTTCAAGATGATTTAGTTCTGGGCTTAACCGGCTTGTCTGGTTGGGGATTTTCCCTTAAGAATAAAGATGTTTTTATTTCTTGATCGCATAGCATCTCGTTGTTCCTATATCTTACAGTAATTATCTATTCGTAAATAATTTCTTGAACGTTTTTCTTGGGATATGGAATTCCTCGAATGTCCGCTTTTTTGATTCTAGTAGTGGAAATTTAGATATGGACACCTCTAATATCTCAGTAACAAAACAGAAGCTCGATAGATATGCATGCTTTTCGGATTTTAACTCTAGATCCACATTTCGACATTTCAAAGATATATGGTATTTTCGCTTTTAGTTACGACTATTCTGGCATTATTTTCATTGTCCAAAGAATTCATTAGATTAAAAAGTTTAACATGAAAATCCTGCAGGACATTCATATCTTAGAGTCCATAATGCAGTATGTGATATAGAATTATCGCAGCATTCCGATATGCCAGTAAGACTGTACTACATGTAGTCCGCGTGGCCGGAACAGTCGAAAGTTCTATATGATCACATCGTGCACCTCTGAGGTATGTTTTTCCGGTTCTCTTTTGTGTGAAATGTTCAACAAGGATATTTCCACCGTTGGGAATAAGGAATTTCATGATTTTTTGGTACACGTTTGTAGGAACTTACTTAAGAAACTGAAATCATCATTCTTCGTTGTCGAGATGTGGATTGTGCAAATTGAATGCACGAGCTGCTACTAGATCAAATGTTATCCCTTCAGCAGATATTTCTACTTTTCATTCCTTCTGGTAGCTGGTTTTAAAGTTCTGAGTACATACATCGGAATTTTTCGTTAATCGTTCGTGGTTTAGTAATGAGATTGAAGCGGTTACATTCTCTGTGGATTAATTGCTATCTATACTAGGAGACCGTTTCTTATTTTGATGGAATATCTGTTTGGAGTGCATCATAGTTGGAATTTAAACTTTAAAATTGCACAAGCGTATTATTGCGTTGTTTTAGGATGGCCATGCATCATCCATGTCCACATAAAAAAGAAATCCAGGATTCATCACCTCATATTTTGTATGTTAATCACTTTTAGAAAACACATAAATCTCTTGAAACATATCCACGCGTTGAAGATTTAGTTCTGGACTCAACCGACTTTTTTGTTTGTGGATTTTTCCTTACATAAATCAAGGGTTCTTATCTCTAGATCACATAACTTCTCTGAGATCTAATTTCATACAGTTATTATCTATTGATAATTAATTTCTTAAACGTTTTTCTTGCGATATGGAATTCCCCGAATGTCCCCTTTTTCAATTCGAGTAGTGGAAATTTAGATATGAAGACCTCTCATATCTCAGAAGAAAACATAGAATCTCCATAGATATGCATGCGTTTCGGATTTTAACACAGGATCCACATTTCGACATTTCAAAGTTGTATGGTATTCTTGCTATCAGTTGCGCAGTTTTTGGTACGTTGTTCATTGTCACAAGTATTCATTACATGGAAACGTTTAACATGAAAATCCTACAGGACATTCATATCTTTTAATTTATAGTGCTGTATGTGCTATAGGACTATCGCAGCATTCCGATATGCCAGTAAGACTGTACTACATGTAGTGAGCGTGGCGGGGACAGTCGGTATTCCTATATGATCACATAGCACAACTCTAAAGTATGTTTTTCCGGTCCTCTATTGTGCGAAATATGCGATAAGGCAAGTTCCTGCGTTGGGAATAAGGAGTTTTATGATTTTTGGTTAACGTTTGTAGAAACGTACTTAGGAAACTGAGAACATCATCCTTTGTTGTCGAGATGTGGATAGTGCAAATTGAATGCACGAGATGCGACTAGATAATATGTTATCCCTTCAGAAAATAAGTGGGTTTCACTCCTTTTGGGTTGCTTGTTTTAAATTTTTGAGGAAACACGAAATACATCGGCATGTCTCGTTCTTCGATTATAATTTTGTAATGAGATTTTAACAGTTACTTTCTCTATGGATAAATTGCTAGCTACATTAGGAGACCGTTTTTTACTTTGAAGTAATTAGTGTTAATTTTAAATCATAATTGCAATTTAAAATCTAAAAGTGGGCATATGTATTATTGCATTGCTTTAAAGTGGCCATACCTCATCCATGCCCAGAACTAAAACATCCAATATGCATCATCTCATGTTTTGTATGAAAATTTCGTTTAGAAAGACCGAACGTCTCATGGAACACATTCCCGAGTTTCAAGATGATTTAGTTCTGGGCTTAACCGGCTTGTCTGGTTGGGGATTTTCTCTTAAGAATAAAGATGTTTTTATTTCTTGATCGCATAGCATCTCGTTGTTCCTATATCTTACAGTAATTATCTATTCGTAAATAATTTCTTGAACGTTTTTCTTGGGATATGGAATTCCTCGAATGTCCGCTTTTTTGATTCTAGTAGTGGAAATTTAGATATGGACACCTCTAATATCTCAGTAACAAAACAGAAGCTCGATAGATATGCATGCTTTTCGGATTTTAACTCTAGATCCACATTTCGACATTTCAAAGATATATGGTATTTTCGCTTTTAGTTACGACTATTCTGGCATTATTTTCATTGTCCAAAGAATTCATTAGATTAAAAAGTTTAACATGAAAATCCTGCAGGACATTCATATCTTAGAGTCCATAATGCAGTATGTGATATAGAATTATCGCAGCATTCCGATATGCCAGTAAGACTGTACTACATGTAGTCCGCGTGGCCGGAACAGTCGAAAGTTCTATATGATCACATCGTGCACCTCTGAGGTATGTTTTTCCGGTTCTCTTTTGTGTGAAATGTTCAACAAGGATATTTCCACCGTTGGGAGTAAGGAATTTCATGATTTTTTGGTACACGTTTGTAGGAACTTACTTAAGAAACTGAAATCATCATTCTTCGTTGTCGAGATGTGGATTGTGCAAATTGAATGCACGAGCTGCTACTAGATCAAATGTTATCCCTTCAGCAGATATTTCTACTTTTCATTCCTTCTGGTAGCTGGTTTTAAAGTTCTGAGTACATACATCGGAATTTTTCGTTAATCGTTCGTGGTTTAGTAATGAGATTGAAGCGGTTACATTCTCTGTGGATTAATTGCTATCTATACTAGGAGACCGTTTCTTATTTTGATGGAATATCTGTTTGGAGTGCATCATAGTTGGAATTTAAACTTTAAAATTGCACAAGCGTATTATTGCGTTGTTTTAGGATGGCCATGCATCATCCATGTCCACATAAAAAAGAAATCCAGGATTCATCACCTCATATTTTGTATGTTAATCACTTTTAGAAAACACATAAATCTCTTGAAACATATCCACGCGTTGAAGATTTAGTTCTGGACTCAACCGACTTTTTTGTTTGTGGATTTTTCCTTACATAAATCAAGGGTTCTTATCTCTAGATCACATAACTTCTCGGAGATCTAATTTCATACAGTTATTATCTATTGATAATTAATTTCTTAAACGTTTTTCTTGCGATATGGAATTCCCCGAATGTCCCCTTTTTCAATTCGAGTAGTGGAAATTTAGATATGAAGACCTCTCATATCTCAGAAGAAAACATAGAATCTCCATAGATATGCATGCGTTTCGGATTTTAACACAGGATCCACATTTCGACATTTCAAAGTTGTATGGTATTCTTGCTATCAGTTGCGCAGTTTTTGGTACGTTGTTCATTGTCACAAGTATTCATTACATGGAAACGTTTAACATGAAAATCCTACAGGACATTCATATCTTTTAATTTATAGTGCTGTATGTGCTATAGGACTATCGCAGCATTCCGATATGCCAGTAAGACTGTACTACATGTAGTGAGCGTGGCGGGGACAGTCGGTATTCCTATATGATCACATAGCACAACTCTAAAGTATGTTTTTCCGGTCCTCTATTGTGCGAAATATGCGATAAGGCAAGTTCCTGCGTTGGGAATAAGGAGTTTTATGATTTTTGGTTAACGTTTGTAGAAACGTACCCAGGAAACTGAGAACATCATCCTTCGTTGTCGAGATGTGGATAGTGCAAATTGAATGCACGAGATGCGACTAGATAATATGTTATCCCTTCAGCAAATAAGTGGGTTTGACTCCTTTTGGGTTGCTTGTTTTAAATTTTTGAGGAAACACGAAATACATCGGCATGTCTCGTTCTTCGATTATAATTTTGTAATGAGATTTTAATAGTTACTTTCTCTATGGATAAATTGCCAGCTACATTAGGAGACCGTTTTTTACTTTGAAGTAATTACTGTTAATTTTAAATCATAATTGCAATTTAAAATCTAAAAGTGGGCATATGTATTATTGCATTGCTTTAAAATGGCCATACCTCATCCATGCCCAGAACTAAAACATCCAATATGCATCATCTCATGTTTTGTATGAAAATTTCGTTTAGAAAGACCGAACGTCTCATGGAACACATTCCCGAGTTTCAAGATGATTTAGTTCTGGGCTTAACCGGCTTGTCTGGTTGGGGATTTTCCCTTAAGAATAAAAATGATTTTATTTCTTGATCGCATAGCATCTCGTTGTTTCTATATCTTACAGTATTTATCTATTCGTAAATAATTTCTTAAACGTTTTTCTTGGGATATGGAATTCCCCGAATGTCCGCTTTTTTGATTCTAGTAGTGGAAATTTAGATATGGACACCTCTAATATCTCAGTAACAAAACAGAAGCTCGATAGATATGCATGCTTTTCGGATTTTAACTCTAGATCCACATTTCGACATTTCAAAGATATATGGTATTTTCGCTTTTAGGTACGACTATTCTGGCATTATTTTCATTGTCCAAAGAATTCATTAGATTAAAAAGTCTAACATGAAAATCCTGCAGGACATTCATATCTTAGAATCTATAATGCAGTATGTGATATAGAATTATCGCAGCATTCCGATATGCCAGTAAGACTGTACTACATGTAGTCCGCGTGGCCGGAACAGTCGAAAGTTCTATATGATCACATCGTGCACCTCTGAGGTATGTTTTTCCGGTTCTCTTTTGTGTGAAATGTTCAACAAGGATATTTCCACCGTTGGGAATAAGGAATTTCATGATTTTTGGTACACGTTTGTAGGAACTTACTTAAGAAACTGAAATCATCATTCTTCGTTGTCGAGATGTGGATTGTGCAAATTGAATGCACGAGCTGCTACTAGATCAAATGTTATCCCTTCAGCAGATATTTCTACTTTTCATTCCTTCTGGTAGCTGGTTTTAAAGTTCTGAGTACATACATCGGAATTTTTCGTTAATCGTTCGTGGTTTAGTAATGAGATTGAAGCGGTTACATTCTCTGTGGATTAATTGCTATCTATACTAGGAGACCGTTTCTTATTTTGATGGAATATCTGTTTGGAGTGCATCATAGTTGGAATTTAAACTTTAAAATTGCACAAGCGTATTATTGCGTTGTTTTAGGATGGCCATACATCGTCCATGTCCACATAAAAAAATCCAGGATTCATCACCTCATATTTTGTATGTTAATCACTTTTAGAAAACACATAAATCTCTTGAAACACATCCACGAGTTGAAGATTTAGTTCTGGACTCAACCGACTTTTTTGTTTGTGGATTTTTCCTTTCATAAATCAAGGGTTCTTATCTCTAGATCACATAACTTCTCAGAGATCTAATTTCATACAGTTATTATCTATTGATAACTAATTTCTTAAACGTTTTTCTTGCGATATGGAATTCCCCGAATGTCCCCTTTTTCAATTCGAGTAGTGGAAATTTAGATATGAAGACCTCTCTTATCTCAGAAGAAAACATAGAATCTCCATAGATATGCATGCGTTTCGGATTTTAACACAGGATCCACATTTCGACATTTCAAAGTTGTATGGTATTCTTGCTATCAGTTGCGCAGTTTTTGGTACGTTGTTCATTGTCACAAGTATTCATTACATGGAAACGTTTAACATGAAAATCCTACAGGACATTCATATCTTAGAATTTATAGTGCTGTATGTGCTATAGGACTATCGCAGCATTCCGATATGCCAGTAAGACTGTACTACATGTAGTGAGCGTGGCGGGGACAGTCGGTATTCCTATATGATCACATAGCACAACTCTAAAGTATGTTTTTCCGGTCCTCTATTGTGCGAAATATGCGATAAGGCAAGTTCCTGCGTTGGGAATAAGGAGTTTTATGATTTTTGGTTAACGTTTGTAGAAACGTACTCAGGAAACTGAGAACATCATCCTTCGTTGTCGAGATGTGGATAGTGCAAATTGAATGCACGAGATGCGACTAGATAATATGTTATCCCTTCAGCAAATAAGTGGGTTTGACTCCTTTTGGGTTGCTTGTTTTAAATTTTTGAGGAAACACGAAATACATCGGCATGTCTCGTTCTTCGATTATAATTTTGTAATGAGATTTTAATAGTTACTTTCTCTATGGATAAATTGCCAGCTACATTAGGAGACCGTTTTTTACTTTGAAGTAATTACTGTTAATTTTAAATCATAATTGCAATTTAAAATCTAAAAGTGGGCATATGTATTATTGCATTGCTTTAAAATGGCCATACCTCATCCATGCCCAGAACTAAAACATCCAATATGCATCATCTCATGTTTTGTATGAAAATTTCGTTTAGAAAGACCGAACGTCTCATGGAACACATTCCCGAGTTTCAAGATGATTTAGTTCTGGGCTTAACCGGCTTGTCTGGTTGGGGATTTTCCCTTAAGAATAAAAATGATTTTATTTCTTGATCGCATAGCATCTCGTTGTTTCTATATCTTACAGTATTTATCTATTCGTAAATAATTTCTTAAACGTTTTTCTTGGGATATGGAATTCCCCGAATGTCCGCTTTTTTGATTCTAGTAGTGGAAATTTAGATATGGACACCTCTAATATCTCAGTAACAAAACAGAAGCTCGATAGATATGCATGCTTTTCGGATTTTAACTCTAGATCCACATTTCGACATTTCAAAGATATATGGTATTTTCGCTTTTAGGTACGACTATTCTGGCATTATTTTCATTGTCCAAAGAATTCATTAGATTAAAAAGTTTAACATGAAAATCCTGCGGGACATTCATATCTTAGAGTCCATAATGCAGTATGTGATATAGAATTATCGCAGCATTCCGATATGCCAGTAAGACTGTACTACATGTAGTCCGCGTGGCCGGAACAGTCGAAAGTTCTATATGATCACATCGTGCACCTCTGAGGTATGTTTTTCCGGTTCTCTTTTGTGTGAAATGTTCAACAAGGATATTTCCACCGTTGGGAGTAAGGAATTTCATGATTTTTTGGTACACGTTTGTAGGAACTTACTTAAAAAACTGAAATCATCATTCTTCGTTGTCGAGATGTGGATTGTGCAAATTGAATGCACGAGCTGCTACTAGATCAAATGTTATCCCTTCAGCAGATATTTCTACTTTTCATTCCTTCTGGTAGCTGGTTTTAAAGTTCTGAGTACATACATCGGAATTTTTCGTTAATCGTTCGTGGTTTAGTAATGAGATTGAAGCGGTTACATTCTCTGTGGATTAATTGCTATCTATACTAGGAGACCGTTTCTTATTTTGATGGAATATCTGTTTGGAGTGCATCATAGTTGGAATTTAAACTTTAAAATTGCACAAGCGTATTATTGCGTTGTTTTAGGATGGCCATGCATCATCCATGTCCACATAAAAAAGAAATCCAGGATTCATCACCTCATATTTTGTATGTTAATCACTTTTAGAAAACACATAAATCTCTTGAAACTTATCCACGCGTTGAAGGTTTAGTTCTGGACTCAACCGACTTTTTTGTTTGTGGATTTTCCCTTACATAAATCAAGGGTTCTTATCTCTAGATCACATAACTTCTCGGAGATCTAATTTCATACAGTTATTATCTATTGATAATTAATTTCTTAAACGTTTTTCTTGCGATATGGAATTCCCCGAATGTCCCCTTTTTCAATTCGAGTAGTGGAAATTTAGATATGAAGACCTCTCATATCTCAGAAGAAAACATAGAATCTCCATAGATATGCATGCGTTTCGGATTTTAACACAGGATCCACATTTCGACATTTCAAAGTTGTATGGTATTCTTGCTATCAGTTGCGCAGTTTTTGGTACGTTGTTCATTGTCACAAGTATTCATTACATGGAAACGTTTAACATGAAAATCCTACAGGACATTCATATCTTAGAATTTATAGTGCTGTATGTGCTATAGGACTATCGCAGCATTCCGATATGCCAGTAAGACTGTACTACATGTAGTGAGCGTGGCGGGGACAGTCGGTATTCCTATATGATCACATAGCACAACTCTAAAGTATGTTTTTCCGGTCCTCTATTGTGCGAAATATGCGATAAGGCAAGTTCCTGCGTTGGGAATAAGGAGTTTTATGATTTTTGGTTAACGTTTGTAGAAACGTACTCAGGAAACTGAGAACATCATCCTTCGTTGTCGAGATGTGGATAGTGCAAATTGAATGCACGAGATGCGACTAGATAATATGTTATCCCTTCAGCAAATAAGTGGGTTTGACTCCTTTTGGGTTGCTTGTTTTAAATTTTTGAGGAAACACGAAATACATCGGCATGTCTCGTTCTTCGATTATAATTTTGTAATGAGATTTTAATAGTTACTTTCTCTATGGATAAATTGCCAGCTACATTAGGAGACCGTTTTTTACTTTGAAGTAATTACTGTTAATTTTAAATCATAATTGCAATTTAAAATCTAAAAGTGGGCATATGTATTATTGCATTGCTTTAAAATGGCCATACCTCATCCATGCCCAGAACTAAAACATCCAATATGCATCATCTCATGTTTTGTATGAAAATTTCGTTTAGAAAGACCGAACGTCTCATGGAACACATTCCCGAGTTTCAAGATGATTTAGTTCTGGGCTTAACCGGCTTGTCTGGTTGGGGATTTTCCCTTAAGAATAAAAATGATTTTATTTCTTGATCGCATAGCATCTCGTTGTTTCTATATCTTACAGTATTTATCTATTCGTAAATAATTTCTTAAACGTTTTTCTTGGGATATGGAATTCCCCGAATGTCCGCTTTTTTGATTCTAGTAGTGGAAATTTAGATATGGACACCTCTAATATCTCAGTAACAAAACAGAAGCTCGATAGATATGCATGCTTTTCGGATTTTAACTCTAGATCCACATTTCGACATTTCAAAGATATATGGTATTTTCGCTTTTAGGTACGACTATTCTGGCATTATTTTCATTGTCCAAAGAATTCATTAGATTAAAAAGTCTAACATGAAAATCCTGCAGGACATTCATATCTTAGAATCTATAATGCAGTATGTGATATAGAATTATCGCAGCATTCCGATATGCCAGTAAGACTGTACTACATGTAGTCCGCGTGGCCGGAACAGTCGAAAGTTCTATATGATCACATCGTGCACCTCTGAGGTATGTTTTTCCGGTTCTCTTTTGTGTGAAATGTTCAACAAGGATATTTCCACCGTTGGGAATAAGGAATTTCATGATTTTTTGGTACACGTTTGTAGGAACTTACTTAAGAAACTGAAATCATCATTCTTCGTTGTCGAGATGTGGATTGTGCAAATTGAATGCACGAGCTGCTACTAGATCAAATGTTATCCCTTCAGCAGATATTTCTACTTTTCATTCCTTCTGGTAGCTGGTTTTAAAGTTCTGAGTACATACATCGGAATTTTTCGTTAATCGTTCGTGGTTTAGTAATGAGATTGAAGCGGTTACATTCTCTGTGGATTAATTGCTATCTATACTAGGAGACCGTTTCTTATTTTGATGGAATATCTGTTTGGAGTGCATCATAGTTGGAATTTAAACTTTAAAATTGCACAAGCGTATTATTGCGTTGTTTTAGGATGGCCATGCATCATCCATGTCCACATAAAAAAGAAATCCAGGATTCATCACCTCATATTTTGTATGTTAATCACTTTTAGAAAACACATAAATCTCTTGAAACATATCCACGCGTTGAAGATTTAGTTCTGGACTCAACCGACTTTTTTGTTTGTGGATTTTTCCTTACATAAATCAAGGGTTCTTATCTCTAGATCACATAACTTCTCGGAGATCTAATTTCATACAGTTATTATCTACTGATAATTAATTTCTTAAACGTTTTTCTTGCGATATGGAATTCCCCGAATGTCCCCTTTTTCAATTCGAGTAGTGGAAATTTAGATATGAAGACCTCTCATATCTCAGAAGAAAACATAGAATCTCCATAGATATGCATGCGTTTCGGATTTTAACACAGGATCCACATTTCGACATTTCAAAGTTGTATGGTATTCTTGCTATCAGTTGCGCAGTTTTTGGTACGTTGTTCATTGTCACAAGTATTCATTACATGGAAACGTTTAACATGAAAATCCTACAGGACATTCATATCTTTTAATTTATAGTGCTCTATGTGCTATAGGACTATCGCAGCATTCCGATATGCCAGTAAGACTGTACTACATGTAGTGAGCGTGGCGGGGACAGTCGGTATTCCTATATGATCACATAGCACAACTCTAAAGTATGTTTTTCCGGTCCTCTATTGTGCGAAATATGCGATAAGGCAAGTTCCTGCGTTGGGAATAAGGAGTTTTATGATTTTTGGTTAACGTTTGTAGAAACGTACTTAGGAAACTGAGAACATCATCCTTTGTTGTCGAGATGTGGATAGTGCAAATTGAATGCACGAGATGCGACTAGATAATATGTTATCCCTTCAGAAAATAAGTGGGTTTCACTCCTTTTGGGTTGCTTGTTTTAAATTTTTGAGGAAACATGAAATACATCGGCATGTCTCGTTCTTCGATTATAATTTTGTAATGAGATTTTAATAGTTACTTTCTCTATGGATAAATTGCTAGCTACATTAGGAGACCGTTTTTTACTTTGAAGTAATTACTGTTAATTTTAAATCATAATTGCAATTTAAAATCTAAAAGTGGGCATATGTATTATTGCATTGCTTTAAAGTGGCCATACCTCATCCATGCCCAGAACTAAAACATCCAATATGCATCATCTCATGTTTTGTATGAAAATTTCGTTTAGAAAGACCGAACGTCTCATGGAACACATTCCCGAGTTTCAAGATGATTTAGTTCTGGGCTTAACCGGCTTGTCTGGTTGGGGATTTTCCCTTAAGAATAAAGATGTTTTTATTTCTTGATCGCATAGCATCTCGTTGTTCCTATATCTTACAGTAATTATCTATTCGTAAATAATTTCTTGAACGTTTTTCTTGGGATATGGAATTCCTCGAATGTCCGCTTTTTTGATTCTAGTAGTGGAAATTTAGATATGGACACCTCTAATATCTCAGTAACAAAACAGAAGCTCGATAGATATGCATGCTTTTCGGATTTTAACTCTAGATCCACATTTCGACATTTCAAAGATATATGGTATTTTCGCTTTTAGTTACGACTATTCTGGCATTATTTTCATTGTCCAAAGAATTCATTAGATTAAAAAGTTTAACATGAAAATCCTGCAGGACATTCATATCTTAGAGTCCATAATGCAGTATGTGATATAGAATTATCGCAGCATTCCGATATGCCAGTAAGACTGTACTACATGTAGTCCGCGTGGCCGGAACAGTCGAAAGTTCTATATGATCACATCGTGCACCTCTGAGGTATGTTTTTCCGGTTCTCTTTTGTGTGAAATGTTCAACAAGGATATTTCCACCGTTGGGAGTAAGGAATTTCATGATTTTTTGGTACACGTTTGTAGGAACTTACTTAAGAAACTGAAATCATCATTCTTCGTTGTCGAGATGTGGATTGTGCAAATTGAATGCACGAGCTGCTACTAGATCAAATGTTATCCCTTCAGCAGATATTTCTACTTTTCATTCCTTCTGGTAGCTGGTTTTAAAGTTCTGAGTACATACATCGGAATTTTTCGTTAATCGTTCGTGGTTTAGTAATGAGATTGAAGCGGTTACATTCTCTGTGGATTAATTGCTATCTATACTAGGAGACCGTTTCTTATTTTGATGGAATATCTGTTTGGAGTGCATCATAGTTGGAATTTAAACTTTAAAATTGCACAAGCGTATTATTGCGTTGTTTTAGGATGGCCATGCATCATCCATGTCCACATAAAAAAATCCAGGATTCATCACCTCATATTTTGTATGTTAATCACTTTTAGAAAACACATAAATCTCTTGAAACACATCCACGAGTTGAAGATTTAGTTCTGGACTCAACCGACTTTTTTGTTTGTGGATTTTTCCTTTCATAAATCAAGGGTTCTTATCTCTAGATCACATAACTTCTCGGAGATCTAATTTCATACAGTTATTATCTATTGATAACTAATTTCTTAAACGTTTTTCTTGCGATATGGAATTCCCCGAATGTCCCCTTTTTCAATTCGAGTAGTGGAAATTTAGATATGAAGACCTCTCATATCTCAGAGGAAAACATAGAATCTCCATAGATATGCATGCGTTTCGGATTTTAACACAGGATCCACATTTCGACATTTCAAAGTTGTATGGTATTCTTGCTATCAGTTGCGCAGCTTTGGTACGTTGTTCATTGTCACAAGTATTCATTGCATGGAAACGTTTAACATGAAAATCCTACAGGACATTCATATCTTAGAATTTATAGTGCTGTATGTGCTATAGGACTATCGCAGCATTCCGATATGCCAGTAAGACTGTACTACATGTAGTGAGCGTGGCGGGGACAGTCGGTATTCCTATATGATCACATAGCACAACTCTAAAGTATGTTTTTCCGGTCCTCTATTGTGCGAAATATGCGATAAGGCAAGTTCCTGCGTTGGGAATAAGGAGTTTTATGATTTTTGGTTAACGTTTGTAGAAACGTACTCAGGAAACTGAGAACATCATCCTTCGTTGTCGAGATGTGGATAGTGCAAATTGAATGCACGAGATGCGACTAGATAATATGTTATCCCTTCAGCAAATAAGTGGGTTTGACTCCTTTTGGGTTGCTTGTTTTAAATTTTTGAGGAAACACGAAATACATCGGCATGTCTCGTTCTTCGATTATAATTTTGTAATGAGATTTTAATAGTTACTTTCTCTATGGATAAATTGCCAGCTACATTAGGAGACCGTTTTTTACTTTGAAGTAATTACTGTTAATTTTAAATCATAATTGCAATTTAAAATCTAAAAGTGGGCATATGTATTATTGCATTGCTTTAAAATGGCCATACCTCATCCATGCCCAGAACTAAAACATCCAATATGCATCATCTCATGTTTTGTATGAAAATTTCGTTTAGAAAGACCGAACGTCTCATGGAACACATTCCCGAGTTTCAAGATGATTTAGTTCTGGGCTTAACCGGCTTGTCTGGTTGGGGATTTTCCCTTAAGAATAAAAATGATTTTATTTCTTGATCGCATAGCATCTCGTTGTTTCTATATCTTACAGTATTTATCTATTCTTAAATAATTTCTTAAACGTTTTTCTTGGGATATGGAATTCCCCGAATGTCCGCTTTTTTGATTCTAGTAGTGGAAATTTAGATATGGACACCTCTAATATCTCAGTAACAAAACAGAAGCTCGATAGATATGCATGCTTTTCGGATTTTAACTCTAGATCCACATTTCGACATTTCAAAGATATATGGTATTTTCGCTTTTAGGTACGACTTTTCTGGCATTATTTTCATTGTCCAAAGAATTCATTAGATTAAAAAGTCTAACATGAAAATCCTGCAGGACATTCATATCTTAGAATCTATAATGCAGTATGTGATATAGAATTATCGCAGCATTCCGATATGCCAGTAAGACTGTACTACATGTAGTCCGCGTGGCCGGAACAGTCGAAAGTTCTATATGATCACATCGTGCACCTCTGAGGTATGTTTTTCCGGTTCTCTTTTGTGTGAAATGTTCAACAAGGATATTTCCACCGTTGGGAATAAGGAATTTCATGATTTTTGGTACACGTTTGTAGGAACTTACTTAAGAAACTGAAATCATCATTCTTCGTTGTCGAGATGTGGATTGTGCAAATTGAATGCACGAGCTGCTACTAGATCAAATGTTATCCCTTCAGCAGATATTTCTACTTTTCATTCCTTCTGGTAGCTGGTTTTAAAGTTCTGAGTACATACATCGGAATTTTTCGTTAATCGTTCGTGGTTTAGTAATGAGATTGAAGCGGTTACATTCTCTGTGGATTAATTGCTATCTATACTAGGAGACCGTTTCTTATTTTGATGGAATATCTGTTTGGAGTGCATCATAGTTGGAATTTAAACTTTAAAATTGCACAAGCGTATTATTGCGTTGTTTTAGGATGGCCATGCATCATCCATGTCCACATAAAAAAGAAATCCAGGATTCATCACCTCACATTTTGTATGTTAATCACTTTTAGGAAACACATAAATCTCTTGAAACATATCCACGCGTTGAAGATTTAGTTCTGGACTCAACCGACTTTTTTGTTTGTGGATTTTTCCTTACATAAATCAAGGGTTCTTATCTCTAGATCACATAACTTCTCGGAGATCTAATTTCATACAGTTATTATCTATTGATAATTAATTTCTTAAACGTTTTTCTTGCGATATGGAATTCCCCGAATGTCCCCTTTTTCAATTCGAGTAGTGGAAATTTAGATATGAAGACCTCTCATATCTCAGAAGAAAACATAGAATCTCCATAGATATGCATGCGTTTCGGATTTTAACACAGGATCCACATTTCGACATTTCAAAGTTGTATGGTATTCTTGCTATCAGTTGCGCAGTTTTTGGTACGTTGTTCATTGTCACAAGTATTCATTACATGGAAACGTTTAACATGAAAATCCTACAGGACATTCATATCTTTTAATTTATAGTGCTCTATGTGCTATAGGACTATCGCAGCATTCCGATATGCCAGTAAGACTGTACTACATGTAGTGAGCGTGGCGGGGACAGTCGGTATTCCTATATGATCACATAGCACAACTCTAAAGTATGTTTTTCCGGTCCTCTATTGTGCGAAATATGCGATAAGGCAAGTTCCTGCGTTGGGAATAAGGAGTTTTATGATTTTTGGTTAACGTTTGTAGAAACGTACTCAGGAAACTGAGAACATCATCCTTCGTTGTCGAGATGTGGATAGTGCAAATTGAATGCACGAGATGCGACTAGATAATATGTTATCCCTTCAGCAAATAAGTGGGTTTGACTCCTTTTGGGTTGCTTGTTTTAAATTTTTGAGGAAACACGAAATACATCGGCATGTCTCGTTCTTCGATTATAATTTTGTAATGAGATTTTAATAGTTACTTTCTCTATGGATAAATTGCCAGCTACATTAGGAGACCGTTTTTTACTTTGAAGTAATTACTGTTAATTTTAAATCATAATTGCAATTTAAAATCTAAAAGTGGGCATATGTATTATTGCATTGCTTTAAAATGGCCATACCTCATCCATGCCCAGAACTAAAACATCCAATATGCATCATCTCATGTTTTGTATGAAAATTTCGTTTAAAAAGACCGAACGTCTCATGGAACACATTCCCGAGTTTCAAGATGATTTAGTTCTGGGCTTAACCGGCTTGTCTGGTTGGGGATTTTCCCTTAAGAATAAAAATGATTTTATTTCTTGATCGCATAGCATCTCGTTGTTTCTATATCTTACAGTATTTATCTATTCGTAAATAATTTCTTAAACGTTTTTCTTGGGATATGGAATTCCCCGAATGTCCGCTTTTTTGATTCTAGTAGTGGAAATTTAGATATGGACACCTCTAATATCTCAGTAACAAAACAGAAGCTCGATAGATATGCATGCTTTTCGGATTTTAACTCTAGATCCACATTTCGACATTTCAAAGATATATGGTATTTTCGCTTTTAGGTACGACTATTCTGGCATTATTTTCATTGTCTAAAGAATTCATTAGATTAAAAAGTCTAACATGAATATCCTGCAGGACATTCATATCTTAGAGTCCATAATGCAGTATGTGATATAGAATTATCGCAGCATTCCGATATGCCAGTAAGACTGTACTACATGTAGTCCGCGTGGCCGGAACAGTCGAAAGTTCTATATGATCACATCGTGCACCTCTGAGGTATGTTTTTCCGGTTCTCTTTTGTGTGAAATGTTCAACAAGGATATTTCCACCGTTGGGAATAAGGAATTTCATGATTTTTGGTACACGTTTGTAGAAACTTACTTAAGAAACTGAAATCATCATTCTTCGTTGTCGAGATGTGGATTGTGCAAATTGAATGCACGAGCTGCTACTAGATCAAATGTTATCCCTTCAGCAGATATTTCTACTTTTCATTCCTTCTGGTAGCTGGTTTTAAAGTTCTGAGTACATACATCGGAATTTTTCGTTAATCGTTCGTTGTTTAGTAATGAGATTGAAGCGGTTACATTCTCTGTGGATTAATTGCTATCTATACTAGGAGACCGTTTCTTATTTTGATGGAATATCTGTTTGGAGTGCTTCATAGTTGGAATTTAAACTTTAAAATTGCACAAGCGTATTATTGCGTTGTTTTAGGATGGCCATACATCGTCCATGTTCACATAAAGAAATCCAGGATTCATCACCTCATATTTTGTATGTTAATCACTTTTAGAAAACACATAAATCTCTTGAAACACATCCACGAGTTGAAGATTTAGTTCTGGACTCAACCGACTTTTTTGTTTGTGGATTTTTCCTTTCATAAATCAAGGGTTCTTATCTCTAGATCACATAACTTCTCGGAGATCTAATTTCATACAGTTATTATCTATTGATAACTAATTTCTTAAAAGTTTTTCTTGCGATATGGAATTCCCAGAATGTCCCCTTTTTCAATTCGAGTAGTGGAAATTTAGATATGAAGACCTCTCATATCTCAGAGGAAAACATAGAATCTCCATAGATATGCATGCGTTTCGGATTTTAACACAGGATCCACATTTCGACATTTCAAAGTTGTATGGTATTCTTGCTATCAGTTGCGCAGTTTTTGGTACGTTGTTCATTGTCACAAGTATTCATTACATGGAAACGTTTAACATGAAAATCCTACAGGACATTCATATCTTAGAATTTATAGTGCTGTATGTGCTATAGGACTATCGCAGCATTCCGATATGCCAGTAAGACTGTACTACATGTAGTCAGCGTGGTGGGGACAGTCGGTAATCCTATATGATCACATAGCACAACTCTAAAGTATGTTTTTCCGGTCCTCTATTGTGCGAAATATGCGATAAGGCAAGATCTTGCGTTGGGAATAAGGAGTTTCATGATTTTTGGTTAACGTTTGTAAAAACGTACTCAGGAAACTGAGAACATCATCCTTCGTTGTCGAGATGTGGATAGTGCAAATTGAATGCACGAGATGCGGCTAGATAATATGTTATCCCTTCAGCAAATAAGAGGGTTTCACTCCTTTTGGGTTGCTTGTTTTAAATTTTTGAGGAAACACGAAATACATCGGCATGTCTCGTTCTTCGATTATAATTTTGTAATGAGATTTTAACAGTTACTTTCTCTATGGATAAATTGCTAGCTATATTAGGAGACCGTTTTTTACTTTGAAGTAATTACTGTTAATTTTAAATCATAGTTGCAATTTAAAATCTAAAAGTGGGCATATGTATTATTGCATTGCTTTAAAATGGCCATACCTCATCCATGCCCAGAACTAAAACATCCAATATGCATCATCTCATGTTTTGTATGAAAATTTCGTTTAAAAAGACCGAACGTCTCATGGAACACATTCCCGAGTTTCAAGATGATTTAGTTCTGGGCTTAACCGGCTTGTCTGGTTGGGGATTTTCCCTTAAGAATAAAGATGTTTTTATTTCTTGATCGCATAGCATCTCGTTGTTCCTATATCTTACAGTAATTATCTATTCGTAAATAATTTCTTGAACGTTTTTCTTGGGATATGGAATTCCTCGAATGTCCGCTTTTTTGATTCTAGTAGTGGAAATTTAGATATGGACACCTCTAATATCTCAGTAACAAAACAGAAGCTCGATAGATATGCATGCTTTTCGGATTTTAACTCTAGATCCACATTTCGACATTTCAAAGATATATGGTATTTTCGCTTTTAGTTACGACTATTCTGGCATTATTTTCATTGTCCAAAGAATTCATTAGATTAAAAAGTTTAACATGAAAATCCTGCAGGACATTCATATCTTAGAGTCCATAATGCAGTATGTGATATAGAATTATCGCAGCATTCCGATATGCCAGTAAGACTGTACTACATGTAGTCCGCGTGGCCGGAACAGTCGAAAGTTCTATATGATCACATCGTGCACCTCTGAGGTATGTTTTTCCGGTTCTCTTTTGTGTGAAATGTTCAACAAGGATATTTCCACCGTTGGGAATAAGGAATTTCATGATTTTTTGGTACACGTTTGTAGGAACTTACTTAAGAAACTGAAATCATCATTCTTCGTTGTCGAGATGTGGATTGTGCAAATTGAATGCACGAGCTGCTACTAGATCAAATGTTATCCCTTCAGCAGATATTTCTACTTTTCATTCCTTCTGGTAGCTGGTTTTAAAGTTCTGAGTACATACATCGGAATTTTTCGTTAATCGTTCGTGGTTTAGTAATGAGATTGAAGCGGTTACATTCTCTGTGGATTAATTGCTATCTATACTAGGAGACCGTTTCTTATTTTGATGGAATATCTGTTTGGAGTGCATCATAGTTGGAATTTAAACTTTAAAATTGCACAAGCGTATTATTGCGTTGTTTTAGGATGGCCATGCATCATCCATGTCCACATAAAAAAGAAATCCAGGATTCATCACCTCATATTTTGTATGTTAATCACTTTTAGAAAACACATAAATCTCTTGAAACATATCCACGCGTTGAAGATTTAGTTCTGGACTCAACCGACTTTTTTGTTTGTGGATTTTTCCTTACATAAATCAAGGGTTCTTATCTCTAGATCACATAACTTCTCGGAGATCTAATTTCATACAGTTATTATCTATTGATAATTAATTTCTTAAACGTTTTTCTTGCGATATGGAATTCCCCGAATGTCCCCTTTTTCAATTCGAGTAGTGGAAATTTAGATATGAAGACCTCTCATATCTCAGAAGAAAACATAGAATCTCCATAGATATGCATGCGTTTCGGATTTTAACACAGGATCCACATTTCGACATTTCAAAGTTGTATGGTATTCTTGCTATCAGTTGCGCAGTTTTTGGTACGTTGTTCATTGTCACAAGTATTCATTACATGGAAACGTTTAACATGAAAATCCTACAGGACATTCATATCTTTTAATTTATAGTGCTGTATGTGCTATAGGACTATCGCAGCATTCCGATATGCCTGTAAGACTGTACTACATGTAGTGAGCGTGGCGGGGACAGTCGGTATTCCTATATGATCACATAGCACAACTCTAAAGTATGTTTTTCCGGTCCTCTATTGTGCGAAATATGCGATAAGGCAAGTTCCTGCGTTGGGAATAAGGAGTTTTATGATTTTTGGTTAACGTTTGTAGAAACGTACCCAGGAAACTGAGAACATCATCCTTCGTTGTCGAGATGTGGATAGTGCAAATTGAATGCACGAGATGCGACTAGATAATATGTTATCCCTTCAGCAAATAAGTGGGTTTGACTCCTTTTGGGTTGCTTGTTTTAAATTTTTGAGGAAACACGAAATACATCGGCATGTCTCGTTCTTCGATTATAATTTTGTAATGAGATTTTAATAGTTACTTTCTCTATGGATAAATTGCCAGCTACATTAGGAGACCGTTTTTTACTTTGAAGTAATTACTGTTAATTTTAAATCATAATTGCAATTTAAAATCTAAAAGTGGGCATATGTATTATTGCATTGCTTTAAAATGGCCATACCTCATCCATGCCCAGAACTAAAACATCCAATATGCATCATCTCATGTTTTGTATGAAAATTTCGTTTAGAAAGACCGAACGTCTCATGGAACACATTCCCGAGTTTCAAGATGATTTAGTTCTGGGCTTAACCGGCTTGTCTGGTTGGGGATTTTCCCTTAAGAATAAAAATGATTTTATTTCTTGATCGCATAGCATCTCGTTGTTTCTATATCTTACAGTATTTATCTATTCGTAAATAATTTCTTAAACGTTTTTCTTGGGATATGGAATTCCCCGAATGTCCGCTTTTTTGATTCTAGTAGTGGAAATTTAGATATGGACACCTCTAATATCTCAGTAACAAAACAGAAGCTCGATAGATATGCATGCTTTTCGGATTTTAACTCTAGATCCACATTTCGACATTTCAAAGATATATGGTATTTTCGCTTTTAGGTACGACTATTCTGGCATTATTTTCATTGTCCAAAGAATTCATTAGATTAAAAAGTCTAACATGAAAATCCTGCAGGACATTCATATCTTAGAATCTATAATGCAGTATGTGATATAGAATTATCGCAGCATTCCGATATGCCAGTAAGACTGTACTACATGTAGTCCGCGTGGCCGGAACAGTCGAAAGTTCTATATGATCACATCGTGCACCTCTGAGGTATGTTTTTCCGGTTCTCTTTTGTGTGAAATGTTCAACAAGGATATTTCCACCGTTGGGAATAAGGAATTTCATGATTTTTGGTACACGTTTGTAGGAACTTACTTAAGAAACTGAAATCATCATTCTTCGTTGTCGAGATGTGGATTGTGCAAATTGAATGCACGAGCTGCTACTAGATCAAATGTTATCCCTTCAGCAGATATTTCTACTTTTCATTCCTTCTGGTAGCTGGTTTTAAAGTTCTGAGTACATACATCGGAATTTTTCGTTAATCGTTCGTTGTTTAGTAATGAGATTGAAGCGGTTACATTCTCTGTGGATTAATTGCTATCTATACTAGGAGACCGTTTCTTATTTTGATGGAATATCTGTTTGGAGTGCATCATAGTTGGAATTTAAACTTTAAAATTGCACAAGCGTATTATTGCGTTGTTTTAGGATGGCCATACATCGTCCATGTTCACATAAAGAAATCCAGGATTCATCACCTCATATTTTGTATGTTAATCACTTTTAGAAAACACATAAATCTCTTGAAACACATCCACGAGTTGAAGATTTAGTTCTGGACTCAACCGACTTTTTTGTTTGTGGATTTTTCCTTTCATAAATCAAGGGTTCTTATCTCTAGATCACATAACTTCTCGGAGATCTAATTTCATACAGTTATTATCTATTGATAACTAATTTCTTAAAAGTTTTTCTTGCGATATGGAATTCCCCGAATGTCCCCTTTTTCAATTCGAGTAGTGGAAATTTAGATATGAAGACCTCTCATATCTCAGAGGAAAACATAGAATCTCCATAGATATGCATGCGTTTCGGATTTTAACACAGGATCCACATTTCGACATTTCAAAGTTGTATGGTATTCTTGCTATCAGTTGCGCAGTTTTTGGTACGTTGTTCATTGTCACAAGTATTCATTACATGGAAACGTTTAACATGAAAATCCTACAGGACATTCATATCTTAGAATTTATAGTGCTGTATGTGCTATAGGACTATCGCAGCATTCCGATATGCCAGTAAGACTGTACTACATGTAGTCAGCGTGGTGGGGACAGTCGGTATTCCTATATGATCACATAGCACAACTCTAAAGTATGTTTTTCCGGTCCTCTATTGTGCGAAATATGCGATAAGGCAAGATCTTGCGTTGGGAATAAGGAGTTTCATGATTTTTGGTTAACGTTTGTAAAAACGTACTCAGGAAACTGAGAACATCATCCTTCGTTGTCGAGATGTGGATAGTGCAAATTGAATGCACGAGATGCGACTAGATAATATGTTATCCCTTCAGCAAATAAGAGGGTTTCACTCCTTTTGGGTTGCTTGTTTTAAATTTTTGAGGAAACACGAAATACATCGGCATGTCTCGTTCTTCGATTATAATTTTGTAATGAGATTTTAACAGTTACTTTCTCTATGGATAAATTGCTAGCTATATTAGGAGACCGTTTTTTACTTTGAAGTAATTACTGTTAATTTTAAATCATAGTTGCAATATAAAATCTAAAAGTGGGCATATGTATTATTGCATTGCTTTAAAATGGCCATACCTCATCCATGCCCAGAACTAAAACATCCAATATGCATCATCTCATGTTTTGTATGAAAATTTCGTTTAAAAAGACCGAACGTCTCATGGAACACATTCCCGAGTTTCAAGATGATTTAGTTCTGGGCTTAACCGGCTTGTCTGGTTGGGGATTTTCCCTTAAGAATAAAGATGTTTTTATTTCTTGATCGCATAGCATCTCGTTGTTCCTATATCTTACAGTAATTATCTATTCGTAAATAATTTCTTGAACGTTTTTCTTGGGATATGGAATTCCTCGAATGTCCGCTTTTTTGATTCTAGTAGTGGAAATTTAGATATGGACACCTCTAATATCTCAGTAACAAAACAGAAGCTCGATAGATATGCATGCTTTTCGGATTTTAACTCTAGATCCACATTTCGACATTTCAAAGATATATGGTATTTTCGCTTTTAGTTACGACTATTCTGGCATTATTTTCATTGTCCAAAGAATTCATTAGATTAAAAAGTTTAACATGAAAATCCTGCAGGACATTTATATCTTAGAGTCCATAATGCAGTATGTGATATAGAATTATCGCAGCATTCCGATATGCCAGTAAGACTGTACTACATGTAGTCCGCGTGGCCGGAACAGTTGAAAGTTCTATATGATCACATCGTGCACCTCTGAGGTATGTTTTTCCGGTTCTCTTTTGTGTGAAATGTTCAACAAGGATATTTCCACCGTTGGGAATAAGGAATTTCATGATTTTTTGGTACACGTTTGTAGGAACTTACTTAAGAAACTGAAATCATCATTCTTCGTTGTCGAGATGTGGATTGTGCAAATTGAATGCACGAGCTGCTACTAGATCAAATGTTATCCCTTCAGCAGATATTTCTACTTTTCATTCCTTCTGGTAGCTGGTTTTAAAGTTCTGAGTACATACATCGGAATTTTTCGTTAATCGTTCGTGGTTTAGTAATGAGATTGAAGCGGTTACATTCTCTGTGGATTAATTGCTATCTATACTAGGAGACCGTTTCTTATTTTGATGGAATATCTGTTTGGAGTGCATCATAGTTGGAATTTAAACTTTAAAATTGCACAAGCGTATTATTGCGTTGTTTTAGGATGGCCATGCATCATCCATGTCCACATAAAAAAGAAATCCAGGATTCATCACCTCATATTTTGTATGTTAATCACTTTTAGAAAACACATAAATCTCTTGAAACATATCCACGCGTTGAAGATTTAGTTCTGGACTCAACCGACTTTTTTGTTTGTGGATTTTTCCTTACATAAATCAAGGGTTCTTATCTCTAGATCACATAACTTCTCGGAGATCTAATTTCATACAGTTATTATCTATTGATAATTAATTTCTTAAACGTTTTTCTTGCGATATGGAATTCCCCGAATGTCCCCTTTTTCAATTCGAGTAGTGGAAATTTAGATATGAAGACCTCTCATATCTCAGAAGAAAACATAGAATCTCCATAGATATGCATGCGTTTCGGATTTTAACACAGGATCCACATTTCGACATTTCAAAGTTGTATGGTATTCTTGCTATCAGTTGCGCAGTTTTTGGTACGTTGTTCATTGTCACAAGTATTCATTACATGGAAACGTTTAACATGAAAATCCTACAGGACATTCATATCTTTTAATTTATAGTGCTGTATGTGCTATAGGACTATCGCAGCATTCCGATATGCCAGTAAGACTGTACTACATGTAGTCAGCGTGGCGGGGACAGTCGGTATTCCTATATGATCACATAGCACAACTCTAAAGTATGTTTTTCCGGTCCTCTATTGTGCGAAATATGCGATAAGGCAAGTTCCTGCGTTGGGAATAAGGAGTTTTATGATTTTTGGTTAACGTTTGTAGAAACGTACCCAGGAAACTGAGAACATCATCCTTCGTTGTCGAGATGTGGATAGTGCAAATTGAATGCACGAGATGCGACTAGATAATATGTTATCCCTTCAGAAAATAAGTGGGTTTGACTCCTTTTGGGTTGCTTGTTTTAAATTTTTGAGGAAACACGAAATACATCGGCATGTCTCGTTCTTCGATTATAATTTTGTAATGAGATTTTAATAGTTACTTTCTCTATGGATAAATTGCCAGCTACATTAGGAGACCGTTTTTTACTTTGAAGTAATTACTGTTAATTTTAAATCATAATTGCAATTTAAAATCTAAAAGTGGGCATATGTATTATTGCATTGCTTTAAAATGGCCATACCTCATCCATGCCCAGAACTAAAACATCCAATATGCATCATCTCATGTTTTGTATGAAAATTTCGTTTAGAAAGACCGAACGTCTCATGGAACACATTCCCGAGTTTCAAGATGATTTAGTTCTGGGCTTAACCGGCTTGTCTGGTTGGGGATTTTCCCTTAAGAATAAAAATGATTTTATTTCTTGATCGCATAGCATCTCGTTGTTTCTATATCTTACAGTATTTATCTATTCGTAAATAATTTCTTAAACGTTTTTCTTGGGATATGGAATTCCCCGAATGTCCGCTTTTTTGATTCTAGTAGTGGAAATTTAGATATGGACACCTCTAATATCTCAGTAACAAAACAGAAGCTCGATAGATATGCATGCTTTTCGGATTTTAACTCTAGATCCACATTTCGACATTTCAAAGATATATGGTATTTTCGCTTTTAGGTACGACTATTCTGGCATTATTTTCATTGTCCAAAGAATTCATTAGATTAAAAAGTCTAACATGAAAATCCTGCAGGACATTCATATCTTAGAATCTATAATGCAGTATGTGATATAGAATTATCGCAGCATTCCGATATGCCAGTAAGACTGTACTACATGTAGTCCGCGTGGCCGGAACAGTCGAAAGTTCTATATGATCACATCGTGCACCTCTGAGGTATGTTTTTCCGGTTCTCTTTTGTGTGAAATGTTCAACAAGGATATTTCCACCGTTGGGAATAAGGAATTTCATGATTTTTGGTACACGTTTGTAGGAACTTACTTAAGAAACTGAAATCATCATTCTTCGTTGTCGAGATGTGGATTGTGCAAATTGAATGCACGAGCTGCTACTAGATCAAATGTTATCCCTTCAGCAGATATTTCTACTTTTCATTCCTTCTGGTAGCTGGTTTTAAAGTTCTGAGTACATACATCGGAATTTTTCGTTAATCGTTCGTTGTTTAGTAATGAGATTGAAGCGGTTACATTCTCTGTGGATTAATTGCTATCTATACTAGGAGACCGTTTCTTATTTTGATGGAATATCTGTTTGGAGTGCATCATAGTTGGAATTTAAACTTTAAAATTGCACAAGCGTATTATTGCGTTGTTTTAGGATGGCCATACATCGTCCATGTTCACATAAAGAAATCCAGGATTCATCACCTCATATTTTGTATGTTAATCACTTTTAGAAAACACATAAATCTCTTGAAACACATCCACGAGTTGAAGATTTAGTTCTGGACTCAACCGACTTTTTTGTTTGTGGATTTTTCCTTTCATAAATCAAGGGTTCTTATCTCTAGATCACATAACTTCTCGGAGATCTAATTTCATACAGTTATTATCTATTGATAACTAATTTCTTAAAAGTTTTTCTTGCGATATGGAATTCCCCGAATGTCCCCTTTTTCAATTCGAGTAGTGGAAATTTAGATATGAAGACCTCTCATATCTCAGAGGAAAACATAGAATCTCCATAGATATGCATGCGTTTCGGATTTTAACACAGGATCCACATTTCGACATTTCAAAGTTGTATGGTATTCTTGCTATCAGTTGCGCAGTTTTTGGTACGTTGTTCATTGTCACAAGTATTCATTACATGGAAACGTTTAACATGAAAATCCTACAGGACATTCATATCTTAGAATTTATAGTGCTGTATGTGCTATAGGACTATCGCAGCATTCCGATATGCCAGTAAGACTGTACTACATGTAGTCAGCGTGGTGGGGACAGTCGGTAATCCTATATGATCACATAGCACAACTCTAAAATATGTTTTTCCGGTCCTCTATTGTGCGAAATATGCGATAAGGCAAGATCTTGCGTTGGGAATAAGGAGTTTCATGATTTTTGGTTAACGTTTGTAAAAACGTACTCAGGAAACTGAGAACATCATCCTTCGTTGTCGAGATGTGGATAGTGCAAATTGAATGCACGAGATGCGACTAGATAATATGTTATCCCTTCAGCAAATAAGAGGGTTTCACTCCTTTTGGGTTGCTTGTTTTAAATTTTTGAGGAAACACGAAATACATCGGCATGTCTCGTTCTTCGATTATAATTTTGTAATGAGATTTTAACAGTTACTTTCTCTATGGATAAATTGCTAGCTATATTAGGAGACCGTTTTTTACTTTGAAGTAATTACTGTTAATTTTAAATCATAATTGCAATTTAAAATCTAAAAGTGGGCATATGTATTATTGCATTGCTTTAAAATGGCCATACCTCATCCATGCCCAGAACTAAAACATCCAATATGCATCATCTCATGTTTTGTATGAAAATTTCGTTTAAAAAGACCGAACGTCTCATGGAACACATTCCCGAGTTTCAAGATGATTTAGTTCTGGGCTTAACCGGCTTGTCTGGTTGGGGATTTTCCCTTAAGAATAAAGATGTTTTTATTTCTTGATCGCATAGCATCTCGTTGTTCCTATATCTTACAGTAATTATCTATTCGTAAATAATTTCTTGAACGTTTTTCTTGGGATATGGAATTCCTCGAATGTCCGCTTTTTTGATTCTAGTAGTGGAAATTTAGATATGGACACCTCTAATATCTCAGTAACAAAACAGAAGCTCGATAGATATGCATGCTTTTCGGATTTTAACTCTAGATCCACATTTCGACATTTCAAAGATATATGGTATTTTCGCTTTTAGTTACGACTATTCTGGCATTATTTTCATTGTCCAAAGAATTCATTAGATTAAAAAGTTTAACATGAAAATCCTGCAGGACATTCATATCTTAGAGTCCATAATGCAGTATGTGATATAGAATTATCGCAGCATTCCGATATGCCAGTAAGACTGTACTACATGTAGTCCGCGTGGCCGGAACAGTCGAAAGTTCTATATGATCACATCGTGCACCTCTGAGGTATGTTTTTCCGGTTCTCTTTTGTGTGAAATGTTCAACAAGGATATTTCCACCGTTGGGAATAAGGAATTTCATGATTTTTTGGTACACGTTTGTAGGAACTTACTTAAGAAACTGAAATCATCATTCTTCGTTGTCGAGATGTGGATTGTGCAAATTGAATGCACGAGCTGCTACTAGATCAAATGTTATCCCTTCAGCAGATATTTCTACTTTTCATTCCTTCTGGTAGCTGGTTTTAAAGTTCTGAGTACATACATCGGAATTTTTCGTTAATCGTTCGTGGTTTAGTAATGAGATTGAAGCGGTTACATTCTCTGTGGATTAATTGCTATCTATACTAGGAGACCGTTTCTTATTTTGATGGAATATCTGTTTGGAGTGCATCATAGTTGGAATTTAAACTTTAAAATTGCACAAGCGTATTATTGCGTTGTTTTAGGATGGCCATACATCGTCCATATTCACATAAAAAAATCCAGGATTCATCACCTCATATTTTGTATGTTAATCACTTTTAGAAAACACATAAATCTCTTGAAACACATCCACGAGTTGAAGATTTAGTTCTGGACTCAACCGACTTTTTTGTTTGTGGATTTTTCCTTTCATAAATCAAGGGTTCTTATCTCTAGATCACATAACTTCTCGGAGATCTAATTTCATACAGTTATTATCTATTGATAACTAATTTCTTAAAAGTTTTTCTTGCGATATGGAATTCCCCGAATGTCCCCTTTTTCAATTCGAGTAGTGGAAATTTAGATATGAAGACCTCTCATATCTCAGAGGAAAACATAGAATCTCCATAGATATGCATGCGTTTCGGATTTTAACACAGGATCCACATTTCGACATTTCAAAGTTGTATGGTATTCTTGCTATCAGTTGCGCAGTTTTTGGTACGTTGTTCATTGTCACAAGTATTCATTACATGGAAACGTTTAACATGAAAATCCTACAGGACATTCATATCTTTTAATTTATAGTGCTGTATGTGCTATAGGACTATCGCAGCATTCCGATATGCCAGTAAGTCTGTACTACATGTAGTCAGCGTGGCGGGAACAGTCAGTAATCCTATATGATCACATAGCACAACTCTAAAGTATGTTTTTCCGGTCCTCTATTGTGCGAAATATGCGATAAGGCAAGTTCCTGCGTTGGGAATAAGGAGTTTCATGATTTTTGGTTAACGTTTGTAAAAACGTACTCAGGAAACTGAGAACATCATCCTTCGTTGTCGAGATGTGGATAGTGCAAATTGAATGCACGAGATGCGACTAGATAATATGTTATCCCTTCAGCAAATAAGTGGGTTTCACTCCTTTTGGGTTGCTTGTTTTAAATTTTTGAGGAAACACGAAATACATCGGCATGTCTCGTTCTTCGATTATAATTTTGTAATGAGATTTTAATAGTTACTTTCTCTATGGATAAATTGCCAGCTACATTAGGAGACCGTTTTTTACTTTGAAGTAATTACTGTTAATTTTAAATCATAATTGCAATTTAAAATCTAAAAGTGGGCATATGTATTATTGCATTGCTTTAAAATGGCCATACCTCATCCATGCCCAGAACTAAAACATCCAATATGCATCATCTCATGTTTTGTATGAAAATTTCGTTTAGAAAGACCGAACGTCTCATGGAACACATTCCCGAGTTTCAAGATTTAGTTCTGGGCTTAACCGGCTTGTCTGGTTGGGGATTTTCCCTTAAGAATAAAAATGATTTTATTTCTTGATCGCATAGCATCTCGTTGTTCCTATATCTTACAGTAATTATCTATTCGTAAATAATTTCTTGAACGTTTTTCTTGGGATATGGAATTCCTCGAATGTCCGCTTTTTTGATTCTAGTAGTGGAAATTTAGATATGGACACCTCTAATATCTCAGTAACAAAACAGAAGCTCGATAGATATGCATGCTTTTCGGATTTTAACTCTAGATCCACATTTCGACATTTCAAAGATATATGGTATTTTCGCTTTTAGTTACGACTATTCTGGCATTATTTTCATTGTCCAAAGAATTCATTAGATTAAAAAGTTTAACATGAAAATCCTGCAGGACATTCATATCTTAGAGTCCATAATGCAGTATGTGATATAGAATTATCGCAGCATTCCGATATGCCAGTAAGACTGTACTACATGTAGTCCGCGTGGCCGGAACAGTCGAAAGTTCTATATGATCACATCGTGCACCTCTGAGGTATGTTTTTCCGGTTCTCTTTTGTGTGAAATGTTCAACAAGGATATTTCCACCGTTGGGAATAAGGAATTTCATGATTTTTTGGTACACGTTTGTAGGAACTTACTTAAGAAACTGAAATCATCATTCTTCGTTGTCGAGATGTGGATTGTGCAAATTGAATGCACGAGCTGCTACTAGATCAAATGTTATCCCTTCAGCAGATATTTCTACTTTTCATTCCTTCTGGTAGCTGGTTTTAAAGTTCTGAGTACATACATCGGAATTTTTCGTTAATCGTTCGTGGTTTAGTAATGAGATTGAAGCGGTTACATTCTCTGTGGATTAATTGCTATCTATACTAGGAGACCGTTTCTTATTTTGATGGAATATCTGTTTGGAGTGCATCATAGTTGGAATTTAAACTTTAAAATTGCACAAGCGTATTATTGCGTTGTTTTAGGATGGCCATGCATCATCCATGTCCACATAAAAAAGAAATCCAGGATTCATCACCTCATATTTTGTATGTTAATCACTTTTAGAAAACACATAAATCTCTTGAAACACATCCACGAGTTGAAGATTTAGTTCTGGACTCAACCGACTTTTTTGTTTTTGGATTTTTCCTTACATAAATCAAGGGTTCTTATCTCTAGATCACATAACTTCTCGGAGATCTAATTTCATACAGTTATTATCTATTGATAATTAATTTCTTAAACGTTTTTCTTGCGATATGGAATTCCCCGAATGTCCCCTTCTTCAATTCGAGTAGTGGAAATTTAGATATGAAGACCTCTCATATCTCAGAAGAAAACATAGAATCTCCATAGATATGCATGCGTTTCGGATTTTAACACAGGATCCACATTTCGACATTTCAAAGTTGTATGGTATTCTTGCTATCAGTTGCGCAGTTTTTGGTACGTTGTTCATTGTCACAAGTATTCATTACATGGAAACGTTTAACATGAAAATCCTACAGGACATTCATATCTTAGAATTTATAGTGCTCTATGTGCTATAGGACTATCGCAGCATTCCGATATGCCAGTAAGACTGTACTACATGTAGTGAGCGTGGCGGGGACAGTCGGTATTCCTATATGATCACATAGCACAACTCTAAAGTATGTTTTTCCGGTCCTCTATTGTGCGAAATATGCGATAAGGCAAGTTCCTGCGTTGGGAATAAGGAGTTTTATGATTTTTGGTTAACGTTTGTAGAAACGTACCCAGGAAACTGAGAACATCATCCTTCGTTGTCGAGATGTGGATAGTGCAAATTGAATGCACGAGATGCGACTAGATAATATGTTATCCCTTCAGCAAATAAGTGGGTTTGACTCCTTTTGGGTTGCTTGTTTTAAATTTTTGAGGAAACACGAAATACATCGGCATGTCTCGTTCTTCGATTATAATTTTGTAATGAGATTTTAATAGTTACTTTCTCTATGGATAAATTGCCAGCTACATTAGGAGACCGTTTTTTACTTTGAAGTAATTACTGTTAATTTTAAATCATAATTGCAATTTAAAATCTAAAAGTGGGCATATGTATTATTGCATTGCTTTAAAATGGCCATACCTCATCCATGCCCAGAACTAAAACATCCAATATGCATCATCTCATGTTTTGTATGAAAATTTCGTTTAGAAAGACCGAACGTCTCATGGAACACATTCCCGAGTTTCAAGATTTAGTTCTGGGCTTAACCGGCTTGTCTGGTTGGGGATTTTCCCTTAAGAATAAAAATGATTTTATTTCTTGATCGGATAGCATCTCGTTGTTTCTATATCTTACAGTAATTATCTATTCGTAAATAATTTCTTAAACGTTTTTCTTGGGATATGGAATTCCCCGAATGTCCGCTTTTTTGATTCTAGTAGTGGAAATTTAGATATGGACACCTCTAATATCTCAGTAACAAAACAGAAGCTCGATAGATATGCATGCTTTTCGGATTTTAACTCTAGATCCACATTTCGACATTTCAAAGATATATGATATTTTCGCTTTTAGGTACGACTATTCTGGCATTATTTTCATTGTCCAAAGAATTCATTAGATTAAAAAGTCTAACATGAAAATCCTGCAGGACATTAATATCTTAGAATCTATAATGCAGTATGTGATATAGAATTATCGCAGCATTCCGATATGCCAGTAAGACTGTACTACATGTAGTCCGCGTGGCCGGAACAGTCGAAAGTTCTATATGATCACATCGTGCACCTCTGAGGTATGTTTTTCCGGTTCTCTTTTGTGTGAAATGTTCAACAAGGATATTTCCACCGTTGGGAATAAGGAATTTCATGATTTTTGGTACACGTTTGTAGGAACTTACTTAAGAAACTGAAATCATCATTCTTCGTTGTCGATATGTGGATTGTGCAAATTGAATGCACGAGCTGCTACTAGATCAAATGTTATCCCTTCAGTAGATATTTCTACTTTTCATTCCTTCTGGTAGCTGGTTTTAAAGTTCTGAGTACATACATCGGAATTTTTCGTTAATCGTTCGTGGTTTAGTAATGAGATTGAAGCGGTTACATTCTCTGTGGATTAATTGCTATCTATACTAGGAGACCGTTTCTTATTTTGATGGAATATCTGTTTGGAGTGCATCATAGTTGGAATTTAAACTTTAAAATTGCACAAGCGTATTATTGCGTTGTTTTAGGATGGCCATACATCGTCCATGTCCACATAAAAAAAAACCAGGATTCATCACCTCATATTTTGTATGTTAATCACTTTTAGAAAACACATAAATCTCTTGAAACACATCCACGAGTTGAAGATTAATTCTGGACTCAACCGACTTTTTTGTTTGTCGATTTTTCCTTACATAAATCAAGGGTTCTTATCTCTAGATCACATAACTTCTCGGAGATCTAATTTCATACAGTTATTATCTATTGATAATTAATTTCTTAAACGTTTTTCTTGCGATATGGAATTCCCCGAATGTCCCCTTTTTCAATTCGAGTAGTGGAAATTTAGATATGAAGACCTCTCATATCTCAGAAGAAAACATAGAATCTCCATAGATATGCATGCGTTTCGGATTTTAACAAAGGATCCACATTTCGACATTTCAAAGTTGTATGGTATTCTTGCTATCAGTTGCGCAGTTTTTGGTACGTTGTTCATTGTCACAAGTATTCATTACATGGAAACGTTTAACATGAAAATCCTACAGGACATTCATATCTTTTAATTTATAGTGCTCTATGTGCTATAGGACTATCGCAGCATTCCGATATGCCAGTAAGACTGTACTACATGTAGTCAGCGTGGCGGGGACAGTCGGTATTCCTATATGATCACATAGCACAACTCTAAAGTATGTTTTTCCGGTCCTCTATTGTGCGAAATATGCGATAAGGCAAGTTCCTGCGTTGGGAATAAGGACTTTTATGATTTTTGGTTAACGTTTGCAGAAACGTACTCAGGAAACTGAGAACATCATCCTTCGTTGTCGAGATGTGGATAGTGCAAATTGAATGCACGAGATGCGACTAGATAATATGTTATCCCTTCAGCAAATAAGTGGGTTTGACTCCTTTTGGGTTGCTTGTTTTAAATTTTTGAGGAAACACGAAATACATCGGCATGTCTCGTTCTTCGATTATAATTTTGTAATGAGATTTTAATAGTTACTTTCTCTATGGATAAATTGCTGGCTACATTAGGAGACCGTTTTTTATTTGAAGTAATTACTGTTAATTTTAAATCATAATTGCAATTTAAAATCTAAAAGTGGGCATATGTATTATTGCATTGCTTTAAAATGGCCATACCTCATCCATGCCCAGAACTAAAACATCCAATATGCATCATCTCATGTTTTGTATGAAAATTTCGTTTAGAAAGACCGAACGTCTCATGGAACACATTCCCGAGTTTCAAGATGATTTAGTTCTGGGCTTAACCGGCTTGTCTGGTTGGGGATTTTCCCTTAAGAATAAAAATGATTTTATTTCTTGATCGCATAGCATCTCGTTGTTCCTATATCTTACAGTAATTATCTATTCGTAAATAATTTCTTGAACGTTTTTCTTGGGATATGGAATTCCTCGAATGTCCCCTTTTTTGATTCTAGTAGTGGAAATTTAGATATGGACACCTCTAATATCTCAGTAACAAAACAGAAGCTCGATAGATATGCATGCTTTTCGGATTTTAACTCTAGATCCACATTTCGACATTTCAAAGATATATGGTATTTTCGCTTTTAGTTACGACTATTCTGGCATTATTTTCATTGTCCAAAGAATTCATTAGATTAAAAAGTTTAACATGAAAATCCTGCAGGACATTCATATCTTAGAGTCCATAATGCAGTATGTGATATAGAATTATCGCAGCATTCCGATATGCCAGTAAGACTGTACTACATGTAGTCCGCGTGGCCGGAACAGTCGAAAGTTCTATATGATCACATCGTGCACCTCTGAGGTATGTTTTTCCGGTTCTCTTTTGTGTGAAATGTTCAACAAGGATATTTCCACCGTTGGGAATAAGGAATTTCATGATTTTTTGGTACACGTTTGTAGGAACTTACTTAAGAAACTGAAATCATCATTCTTCGTTGTCGAGATGTGGATTGTGCAAATTGAATGCACGAGCTGCTACTAGATCAAATGTTATCCCTTCAGCAGATATTTCTACTTTTCATTCCTTCTGGTAGCTGGTTTTAAAGTTCTGAGTACATACATCGGAATTTTTCGTTAATCGTTCGTGGTTTAGTAATGAGATTGAAGCGGTTACATTCTCTGTGGATTAATTGCTATCTATACTAGGAGACCGTTTCTTATTTTGATGGAATATCTGTTTGGAGTGCATCATAGTTGGAATTTAAACTTTAAAATTGCACAAGCGTATTATTGCGTTGTTTTAGGATGGCCATGCATCATCCATGTCCACATAAAAAAGAAATCCAGGATTCATCACCTCATATTTTGTATGTTAATCACTTTTAGAAAACACATAAATCTCTTGAAACACATCCACGAGTTGAAGATTTAGTTCTGGACTCAACCGACTTTTTTGTTTTTGGATTTTTCCTTACATAAATCAAGGGTTCTTATCTCTAGATCACATAACTTCTCGGAGATCTAATTTCATACAGTTATTATCTATTGATAATTAATTTCTTAAACGTTTTTCTTGCGATATGGAATTCCCCGAATGTCCCCTTCTTCAATTCGAGTAGTGGAAATTTAGATATGAAGACCTCTCATATCTCAGAAGAAAACATAGAATCTCCATAGATATGCATGCGTTTCGGATTTTAACACAGGATCCACATTTCGACATTTCAAAGTTGTATGGTATTCTTGCTATCAGTTGCGCAGTTTTTGGTACGTTGTTCATTGTCACAAGTATTCATTACATGGAAACGTTTAACATGAAAATCCTACAGGACATTCATATCTTAGAATTTATAGTGCTCTATGTGCTATAGGACTATCGCAGCATTCCGATATGCCAGTAAGACTGTACTACATGTAGTGAGCGTGGCGGGGACAGTCGGTATTCCTATATGATCACATAGCACAACTCTAAAGTATGTTTTTCCGGTCCTCTATTGTGCGAAATATGCGATAAGGCAAGTTCCTGCGTTGGGAATAAGGAGTTTTATGATTTTTGGTTAACGTTTGTAGAAACGTACCCAGGAAACTGAGAACATCATCCTTCGTTGTCGAGATGTGGATAGTGCAAATTGAATGCACGAGATGCGACTAGATAATATGTTATCCCTTCAGCAAATAAGTGGGTTTGACTCCTTTTGGGTTGCTTGTTTTAAATTTTTGAGGAAACACGAAATACATCGGCATGTCTCGTTCTTCGATTATAATTTTGTAATGAGATTTTAATAGTTACTTTCTCTATGGATAAATTGCCAGCTACATTAGGAGACCGTTTTTTACTTTGAAGTAATTACTGTTAATTTTAAATCATAATTGCAATTTAAAATCTAAAAGTGGGCATATGTATTATTGCATTGCTTTAAAATGGCCATACCTCATCCATGCCCAGAACTAAAACATCCAATATGCATCATCTCATGTTTTGTATGAAAATTTCGTTTAGAAAGACCGAACGTCTCATGGAACACATTCCCGAGTTTCAAGATTTAGTTCTGGGCTTAACCGGCTTGTCTGGTTGGGGATTTTCCCTTAAGAATAAAAATGATTTTATTTCTTGATCGGATAGCATCTCGTTGTTTCTATATCTTACAGTAATTATCTATTCGTAAATAATTTCTTAAACGTTTTTCTTGGGATATGGAATTCCCCGAATGTCCGCTTTTTTGATTCTAGTAGTGGAAATTTAGATATGGACACCTCTAATATCTCAGTAACAAAACAGAAGCTCGATAGATATGCATGCTTTTCGGATTTTAACTCTAGATCCACATTTCGACATTTCAAAGATATATGATATTTTCGCTTTTAGGTACGACTATTCTGGCATTATTTTCATTGTCCAAAGAATTCATTAGATTAAAAAGTCTAACATGAAAATCCTGCAGGACATTAATATCTTAGAATCTATAATGCAGTATGTGATATAGAATTATCGCAGCATTCCGATATGCCAGTAAGACTGTACTACATGTAGTCCGCGTGGCCGGAACAGTCGAAAGTTCTATATGATCACATCGTGCACCTCTGAGGTATGTTTTTCCGGTTCTCTTTTGTGTGAAATGTTCAACAAGGATATTTCCACCGTTGGGAATAAGGAATTTCATGATTTTTGGTACACGTTTGTAGGAACTTACTTAAGAAACTGAAATCATCATTCTTCGTTGTCGATATGTGGATTGTGCAAATTGAATGCACGAGCTGCTACTAGATCAAATGTTATCCCTTCAGTAGATATTTCTACTTTTCATTCCTTCTGGTAGCTGGTTTTAAAGTTCTGAGTACATACATCGGAATTTTTCGTTAATCGTTCGTGGTTTAGTAATGAGATTGAAGCGGTTACATTCTCTGTGGATTAATTGCTATCTATACTAGGAGACCGTTTCTTATTTTGATGGAATATCTGTTTGGAGTGCATCATAGTTGGAATTTAAACTTTAAAATTGCACAAGCGTATTATTGCGTTGTTTTAGGATGGCCATACATCGTCCATGTCCACATAAAAAAAAACCAGGATTCATCACCTCATATTTTGTATGTTAATCACTTTTAGAAAACACATAAATCTCTTGAAACACATCCACGAGTTGAAGATTAATTCTGGACTCAACCGACTTTTTTGTTTGTCGATTTTTCCTTACATAAATCAAGGGTTCTTATCTCTAGATCACATAACTTCTCGGAGATCTAATTTCATACAGTTATTATCTATTGATAATTAATTTCTTAAACGTTTTTCTTGCGATATGGAATTCCCCGAATGTCCCCTTTTTCAATTCGAGTAGTGGAAATTTAGATATGAAGACCTCTCATATCTCAGAAGAAAACATAGAATCTCCATAGATATGCATGCGTTTCGGATTTTAACAAAGGATCCACATTTCGACATTTCAAAGTTGTATGGTATTCTTGCTATCAGTTGCGCAGTTTTTGGTACGTTGTTCATTGTCACAAGTATTCATTACATGGAAACGTTTAACATGAAAATCCTACAGGACATTCATATCTTTTAATTTATAGTGCTCTATGTGCTATAGGACTATCGCAGCATTCCGATATGCCAGTAAGACTGTACTACATGTAGTCAGCGTGGCGGGGACAGTCGGTATTCCTATATGATCACATAGCACAACTCTAAAGTATGTTTTTCCGGTCCTCTATTGTGCGAAATATGCGATAAGGCAAGTTCCTGCGTTGGGAATAAGGACTTTTATGATTTTTGGTTAACGTTTGCAGAAACGTACTCAGGAAACTGAGAACATCATCCTTCGTTGTCGAGATGTGGATAGTGCAAATTGAATGCACGAGATGCGACTAGATAATATGTTATCCCTTCAGCAAATAAGTGGGTTTGACTCCTTTTGGGTTGCTTGTTTTAAATTTTTGAGGAAACACGAAATACATCGGCATGTCTCGTTCTTCGATTATAATTTTGTAATGAGATTTTAATAGTTACTTTCTCTATGGATAAATTGCTGGCTACATTAGGAGACCGTTTTTTATTTGAAGTAATTACTGTTAATTTTAAATCATAATTGCAATTTAAAATCTAAAAGTGGGCATATGTATTATTGCATTGCTTTAAAATGGCCATACCTCATCCATGCCCAGAACTAAAACATCCAATATGCATCATCTCATGTTTTGTATGAAAATTTCGTTTAGAAAGACCGAACGTCTCATGGAACACATTCCCGAGTTTCAAGATGATTTAGTTCTGGGCTTAACCGGCTTGTCTGGTTGGGGATTTTCCCTTAAGAATAAAAATGATTTTATTTCTTGATCGCATAGCATCTCGTTGTTTCTATATCTTACAGTATTTATCTATTCGTAAATAATTTCTTAAACGTTTTTCTTGGGATATGGAATTCCCCGAATGTCCGCTTTTTTGATTCTAGTAGTGGAAATTTAGATATGGACACCTCTAATATCTCAGTAACAAAACAGAAGCTCGATAGATATGCATGCTTTTCGGATTTTAACTCTAGATCCACATTTCGACATTTCAAAGATATATGGTATTTTCGCTTTTAGGTACGACTATTCTGGCATTATTTTCATTGTCCAAAAATTCATTAGATTAAAAAGTCTAACATGAAAATCCTGCAGGACATTCATATCTTAGAATCTATAATGCAGTATGTGATATAGAATTATCGCAGCATTCCGATATGCCAGTAAGACTGTACTACATGTAGTCCGCGTGGCCGGAACAGTCGAAAGTTCTATATGATCACATCGTGCACCTCTGAGGTATGTTTTTCCGGTTCTCTTTTGTGTGAAATGTTCAACAAGGATATTTCCACCGTTGGGAATAAGGAATTTCATGATTTTTTGGTACACGTTTGTAGGAACTTACTTAAGAAACTGAAATCATCATTCTTCGTTGTCGAGATGTGGATTGTGCAAATTGAATGCACGAGCTGCTACTAGATCAAATGTTATCCCTTCAGCAGATATTTCTACTTTTCATTCCTTCTGGTAGCTGGTTTTAAAGTTCTGAGTACATACATCGGAATTTTTCGTTAATCGTTCGTGGTTTAGTAATGAGATTGAAGCGGTTACATTCTCTGTGGATTAATTGCTATCTATACTAGGAGACCGTTTCTTATTTTGATGGAATATCTGTTTGGAGTGCATCATAGTTGGAATTTAAACTTTAAAATTGCACAAGCGTATTATTGCGTTGTTTTAGGATGGCCATGCATCATCCATGTCCACATAAAAAAGAAATCCAGGATTCATCACCTCATATTTTGTATGTTAATCACTTTTAGAAAACACATAAATCTCTTGAAACATATCCACGCGTTGAAGATTTAGTTCTGGACTCAACCGACTTTTTTGTTTGTGGATTTTTCCTTACATAAATCAAGGGTTCTTATCTCTAGATCACATAACTTCTCGGAGATCTAATTTCATACAGTTATTATCTATTGATAATTAATTTCTTAAACGTTTTTCTTGCGATATGGAATTCCCCGAATGTCCCCTTTTTCAATTCGAGTAGTGGAAATTTAGATATGAAGACCTCTCATATCTCAGAAGAAAACATAGAATCTCCATAGATATGCATGCGTTTCGGATTTTAACACAGGATCCACATTTCGACATTTCAAAGTTGTATGGTATTCTTGCTATCAGTTGCGCAGTTTTTGGTACGTTGTTCATTGTCACAAGTATTCATTACATGGAAACGTTTAACATGAAAATCCTACAGGACATTCATATCTTTTAATTTATAGTGCTCTATGTGCTATAGGACTATCGCAGCATTCCGATATGCCAGTAAGACTGTACTACATGTAGTGAGCGTGGCGGGGACAGTCGGTATTCCTATATGATCACATAGCACAACTCTAAAGTATGTTTCTCCGGTCCTCTATTGTGCGAAATATGCGATAAGGCAAGTTCCTGCGTTGGGAATAAGGAGTTTTATGATTTTTGGTTAACGTTTGTAGAAACGTACTCAGGAAACAGAGAACATCATCCTTCGTTGTCGAGATGTGGATAGTGCAAATTGAATGCACGAGATGCGACTAGATAATATGTTATCCCTTCAGCAAATAAGTGGGTTTCACTCCTTTTGGGTTGCTTGTTTTAAATTTTTGAGGAAACACGAAATACATCGGCATGTCTCGTTCTTCGATTATAATTTTGTAATGAGATTTTAATAGTTACTTTCTCTATGGATAAATTGCCAGCTACATTAGGAGACCGTTTTTTACTTTGAAGTAATTACTGTTAATTTTAAATCATAATTGCAATTTAAAATCTAAAAGTGGGCATATGTATTATTGCATTGCTTTAAAATGGCCATACCTCATCCATGCCCAGAACTAAAACATCCAATATGCATCATCTCATGTTTTGTATGAAAATTTCGTTTAGAAAGACCGAACGTCTCATGGAACACATTCCCGAGTTTCAAGATGATTTAGTTCTGGGCTTAACCGGCTTGTCTGGTTGGGGATTTTCCCTTAAGAATAAAGATGTTTTTATTTCTTGATCGCATAGCATCTCGTTGTTCCTATATCTTACAGTAATTATCTATTCGTAAATAATTTCTTGAACGTTTTTCTTGGGATATGGAATTCCTCGAATGTCCGCTTTTTTGATTCTAGTAGTGGAAATTTAGATATGGACACCTCTAATATCTCAGTAACAAAACAGAAGCTCGATAGATATGCATGCTTTTCGGATTTTAACTCTAGATCCACATTTCGACATTTCAAAGATATATGGTATTTTCGCTTTTAGTTACGACTATTCTGGCATTATTTTCATTGTCCAAAGAATTCATTAGATTAAAAAGTTTAACATGAAAATCCTGCAGGACATTCATATCTTAGAGTCCATAATGCAGTATGTGATATAGAATTATCGCAGCATTCCGATATGCCAGTAAGACTGTACTACATGTAGTCCGCGTGGCCGGAACAGTCGAAAGTTCTATATGATCACATCGTGCACCTCTGAGGTATGTTTTTCCGGTTCTCTTTTGTGTGAAATGTTCAACAAGGATATTTCCACCGTTGGGAGTAAGGAATTTCATGATTTTTTGGTACACGTTTGTAGGAACTTACTTAAGAAACTGAAATCATCATTCTTCGTTGTCGAGATGTGGATTGTGCAAATTGAATGCACGAGCTGCTACTAGATCAAATGTTATCCCTTCAGCAGATATTTCTACTTTTCATTCCTTCTGGTAGCTGGTTTTAAAGTTCTGAGTACATACATCGGAATTTTTCGTTAATCGTTCGTGGTTTAGTAATGAGATTGAAGCGGTTACATTCTCTGTGGATTAATTGCTATCTATACTAGGAGACCGTTTCTTATTTTGATGGAATATCTGTTTGGAGTGCATCATAGTTGGAATTTAAACTTTAAAATTGCACAAGCGTATTATTGCGTTGTTTTAGGATGGCCATACATCGTCCATGTCCACATAAAAAAATCCAGGATTCATCATGTTCATGTTAATCAGTTTTAGAAAACACATAAATCTCTTGAAACACATCCACGAGTTGAAGATTTAGTTCTGGACTCAACCGACTTTTTTGTTTGTGGATTTTTCCTTACATAAATCAAGGGTTCTTATCTCTAGATCACATAACTTCTCGGAGATCTAATTTCATACAGTTATTATCTATTGATAATTAATTTCTTAAACGTTTTTCTTGCGATATGGAATTCCCCGAATGTCCCCTTTTTCAATTCGAGTAGTGGAAATTTAGATATGAAGACCTCTCATATCTCAGAAGAAAACATAGAATCTCCATAGATATGCATGCGTTTCGGATTTTAACACAGGATCCACATTTCGACATTTCAAAGTTGTATGGTATTCTTGCTATCAGTTGCGCAGTTTTTGGTACGTTGTTCATTGTCACAAGTATTCATTACATGGAAACGTTTAACATGAAAATCCTACAGGACATTCATATCTTAGAATTTATAGTGCTGTATGTGCTATAGGACTATCGCAGCATTCCGATATGCCAGTAAGACTGTACTACATGTAGTGAGCGTGGCGGGGACAGTCGGTATTCCTATATGATCACATAGCACAACTCTAAAGTATGTTTTTCCGGTCCTCTATTGTGCGAAATATGCGATAAGGCAAGTTCCTGCGTTGGGAATAAGGAGTTTTATGATTTTTGGTTAACGTTTGTAGAAACGTACCCAGGAAACTGAGAACATCATCCTTCGTTGTCGAGATGTGGATAGTGCAAATTGAATGCACGAGATGCGACTAGATAATATGTTATCCCTTCAGCAAATAAGTGGGTTTGACTCCTTTTGGGTTGCTTGTTTTAAATTTTTGAGGAAACACGAAATACATCGGCATGTCTCGTTCTTCGATTATAATTTTGTAATGAGATTTTAATAGTTACTTTCTCTATGGATAAATTGCCAGCTACATTAGGAGACCGTTTTTTACTTTGAAGTAATTACTGTTAATTTTAAATCATAATTGCAATTTAAAATCTAAAAGTGGGCATATGTATTATTGCATTGCTTTAAAATGGCCATACCTCATCCATGCCCAGAACTAAAACATCCAATATGCATCATCTCATGTTTTGTATGAAAATTTCGTTTAAAAAGACCGAACGTCTCATGGAACACATTCCCGAGTTTCAAGATGATTTAGTTCTGGGCTTAACCGGCTTGTCTGGTTGGGGATTTTCCCTTAAGAATAAAAATGATTTTATTTCTTGATCGCATAGCATCTCGTTGTTTCTATATCTTACAGTATTTATCTATTCGTAAATAATTTCTTAAACGTTTTTCTTGGGATATGGAATTCCCCGAATGTCCGCTTTTTTGATTCTAGTAGTGGAAATTTAGATATGGACACCTCTAATATCTCAGTAACAAAACAGAAGCTCGATAGATATGCATGCTTTTCGGATTTTAACTCTAGATCCACATTTCGACATTTCAAAGATATATGGTATTTTCGCTTTTAGGTACGACTATTCTGGCATTATTTTCATTGTCCAAAGAATTCATTAGATTAAAAAGTTTAACATGAAAATCCTGCAGGACATTCATATCTTAGAGTCCATAATGCAGTATGTGATATAGAATTATCGCAGCATTCCGATATGCCAGTAAGACTGTACTACATGTAGTCCGCGTGGCCGGAACAGTCGAAAGTTCTATATGATCACATCGTGCACCTCTGAGGTATGTTTTTCCGGTTCTCTTTTGTGTGAAATGTTCAACAAGGATATTTCCACCGTTGGGAGTAAGGAATTTCATGATTTTTTGGTACACGTTTGTAGGAACTTACTTAAGAAACTGAAATCATCATTCTTCGTTGTCGAGATGTGAATTGTGCAAATTGAATGCACGAGCTGCTACTAGATCAAATGTTATCCCTTCAGCAGATATTTCTACTTTTCATTCCTTCTGGTAGCTGGTTTTAAAGTTCTGAGTACATACATCGGAATTTTTCGTTAATCGTTCGTTGTTTAGTAATGAGATTGAAGCGGTTACATTCTCTGTGGATTAATTGCTATCTATACTAGGAGACCGTTTCTTATTTTGATGGAATATCTGTTTGGAGTGCATCATAGTTGGAATTTAAACTTTAAAATTGCACAAGCGTATTATTGCGTTGTTTTAGGATGGCCATACATCGTCCATGTCCACATAAAGAAATCCAGGATTCATCACCTCATATTTTGTATGTTAATCACTTTTAGAAAACACATAAATCTCTTGAAACACATCCACGAGTTGAAGATTTAGTTCTGGACTCAACCGACTTTTTTGTTTGTGGATTTTTCCTTTCATAAATCAAGGGTTCTTATCTCTAGATCACATAACTTCTCGGAGATCTAATTTCATACAGTTATTATCTATTGATAACTAATTTCTTAAAAGTTTTTCTTGCGATATGGAATTCCCCGAATGTCCCCTTTTTCAATTCGAGTAGTGGAAATTTAGATATGAAGACCTCTCATATCTCAGAGGAAAACATAGAATCTCCATAGATATGCATGCGTTTCGGATTTTAACACAGGATCCACATTTCGACATTTCAAAGTTGTATGGTATTCTTGCTATCAGTTGCGCAGTTTTTGGTACGTTGTTCATTGTCACAAGTATTCATTACATGGAAACGTTTAACATGAAAATCCTACAGGACATTCATATCTTAGAATTTATAGTGCTGTATGTGCTATAGGACTATCGCAGCATTCCGATATGCCAGTAAGACTGTACTACATGTAGTGAGCGTGGCGGGGACAGTCGGTATTCCTATATGATCACATAGCACAACTCTAAAGTATGTTTTTCCGGTCCTCTATTGTGCGAAATATGCGATAAGGCAAGTTCCTGCGTTGGGAATAAGGAGTTTTATGATTTTTGGTTAACGTTTGTAGAAACGTACTCAGGAAACTGAGAACATCATCCTTCGTTGTCGAGATGTGGATAGTGCAAATTGAATGCACGAGATGCGACTAGATAATATGTTATCCCTTCAGCAAATAAGTGGGTTTGACTCCTTTTGGGTTGCTTGTTTTAAATTTTTGAGGAAACACGAAATACATCGGCATGTCTCGTTCTTCGATTATAATTTTGTAATGAGATTTTAATAGTTACTTTCTCTATGGATAAATTGCCAGCTACATTAGGAGACCGTTTTTTACTTTGAAGTAATTACTGTTAATTTTAAATCATAATTGCAATTTAAAATCTAAAAGTGGGCATATGTATTATTGCATTGCTTTAAAATGGCCATACCTCATCCATGCCCAGAACTAAAACATCCAATATGCATCATCTCATGTTTTGTATGAAAATTTCGTTTAAAAAGACCGAACGTCTCATGGAACACATTCCCGAGTTTCAAGATGATTTAGTTCTGGGCTTAACCGGCTTGTCTGGTTGGGGATTTTCCCTTAAGAATAAAAATGATTTTATTTCTTGATCGCATAGCATCTCGTTGTTTCTATATCTTACAGTATTTATCTATTCGTAAATAATTTCTTAAACGTTTTTCTTGGGATATGGAATTCCCCGAATGTCCGCTTTTTTGATTCTAGTAGTGGAAATTTAGATATGGACACCTCTAATATCTCAGTAACAAAACAGAAGCTCGATAGATATGCATGCTTTTCGGATTTTAACTCTAGATCCACATTTCGACATTTCAAAGATATATGGTATTTTCGCTTTTAGGTACGACTATTCTGGCATTATTTTCATTGTCCAAAGAATTCATTAGATTAAAAAGTTTAACATGAAAATCCTGCAGGACATTCATATCTTAGAGTCCATAATGCAGTATGTGATATAGAATTATCGCAGCATTCCGATATGCCAGTAAGACTGTACTACATGTAGTCCGCGTGGCCGGAACAGTCGAAAGTTCTATATGATCACATCGTGCACCTCTGAGGTATGTTTTTCCGGTTCTCTTTTGTGTGAAATGTTCAACAAGGATATTTCCACCGTTGGGAGTAAGGAATTTCATGATTTTTTGGTACACGTTTGTAGGAACTTACTTAAGAAACTGAAATCATCATTCTTCGTTGTCGAGATGTGGATTGTGCAAATTGAATGCACGAGCTGCTACTAGATCAAATGTTATCCCTTCAGCAGATATTTCTACTTTTCATTCCTTCTGGTAGCTGGTTTTAAAGTTCTGAGTACATACATCGGAATTTTTCGTTAATCGTTCGTGGTTTAGTAATGAGATTGAAGCGGTTACATTCTCTGTGGATTAATTGCTATCTATACTAGGAGACCGTTTCTTATTTTGATGGAATATCTGTTTGGAGTGCATCATAGTTGGAATTTAAACTTTAAAATTGCACAAGCGTATTATTGCGTTGTTTTAGGATGGCCATGCATCATCCATGTCCACATAAAAAAGAAATCCAGGATTCATCACCTCATATTTTGTATGTTAATCACTTTTAGAAAACACATAAATCTCTTGAAACATATCCACGCGTTGAAGATTTAGTTCTGGACTCAACCGACTTTTTTGTTTGTGGATTTTTCCTTACATAAATCAAGGGTTCTTATCTCTAGATCACATAACTTCTCGGAGATCTAATTTCATACAGTTATTATCTATTGATAATTAATTTCTTAAACGTTTTTCTTGCGATATGGAATTCCCCGAATGTCCCCTTTTTCAATTCGAGTAGTGGAAATTTAGATATGAAGACCTCTCATATCTCAGAAGAAAACATAGAATCTCCATAGATATGCATGCGTTTCGGATTTTAACACAGGATCCACATTTCGACATTTCAAAGTTGTATGGTATTCTTGCTATCAGTTGCGCAGTTTTTGGTACGTTGTTCATTGTCACAAGTATTCATTACATGGAAACGTTTAACATGAAAATCCTACAGGACATTCATATCTTTTAATTTATAGTGCTCTATGTGCTATAGGACTATCGCAGCATTCCGATATGCCAGTAAGACTGTACTACATGTAGTGAGCGTGGCGGGGACAGTCGGTATTCCTATATGATCACATAGCACAACTCTAAAGTATGTTTTTCCGGTCCTCTATTGTGCGAAATATGCGATAAGGCAAGTTCCTGCGTTGGGAATAAGGAGATTTATGATTTTTGGTTAACGTTTGTAGAAACGTACCCAGGAAACTGAGAACATCATCCTTCGTTGTCGAGATGTGGATAGTGCAAATTGAATGCACGAGATGCGACTAGATAATATGTTATCCCTTCAGCAAATAAGTGGGTTTGACTCCTTTTGGGTTGCTTGTTTAAATTTTTGAGGAAACACGAAATACATCGGCATGTCTCGTTCTTCGATTATAATTTTGTAATGAGATTTTAATAGTTACTTTCTCTATGGATAAATTGCCAGCTACATTAGGAGACCGTTTTTTACTTTGAAGTAATTACTGTTAATTTTAAATCTTTATTGCAATTTAAAATCTAAAAGTGGGCATATGTATTATTGCATTGCTTTAAAATGGCCATACCTCATCCATGCCCAGAACTAAAACATCCAATATGCATCATCTCATGTTTTGTATGAAAATTTCGTTTAGAAAGACCGAACGTCTCATGGAACACATTCCCGAGTTTCAAGATGATTTAGTTCTGGGCTTAACCGGCTTGTCTGGTTGGGGATTTTCCCTTAAGAATAAAAATGATTTTATTTCTTGATCGCATAGCATCTCGTTGTTTCTATATCTTACAGTATTTATCTATTCGTAAATAATTTCTTAAACGTTTTTCTTGGGATATGGAATTCCTCGAATGTCCGCTTTTTTGATTCTAGTAGTGGAAATTTAGATATGGACACCTCTAATATCTCAGTAACAAAACAGAAGCTCGATAGATATGCATGCTTTTCGGATTTTAACTCTAGATCCACATTTCGACATTTCAAAGATATATGGTATTTTCGCTTTTAGTTACGACTATTCTGGCATTATTTTCATTGTCCAAAGAATTCATTAGATTAAAAAGTTTAACATGAAAATCCTGCAGGACATTCATATCTTAGAGTCCATAATGCAGTATGTGATATAGAATTATCGCAGCATTCCGATATGCCAGTAAGACTGTACTACTTGTAGTCCGCGTGGCCGGAACAGTCGAAAGTTCTATATGATCACATCGTGCACCTCTGAGGTATGTTTTTCCGGTTCTCTTTTGTGTGAAATGTTCAACAAGGATATTTCCACCGTTGGGAATAAGGAATTTCATGATTTTTTGGTACACGTTTGTAGGAACTTACTTAAGAAACTGAAATCATCATTCTTCGTTGTCGAGATGTGGATTGTGCAAATTGAATGCACGAGCTGCTACTAGATCAAATGTTATCCCTTCAGCAGATATTTCTACTTTTCATTCCTTCTGGTAGCTGGTTTTAAAGTTCTGAGTACATACATCGGAATTTTTCGTTAATCGTTCGTGGTTTAGTAATGAGATTGAAGCGGTTACATTCTCTGTGGATTAATTGCTATCTATACTAGGAGACCGTTTCTTATTTTGATGGAATATCTGTTTGGAGTGCATCATAGTTGGAATTTAAACTTTAAAATTGCACAAGCGTATTATTGCGTTGTTTTAGGATGGCCATGCATCATCCATGTCCACATAAAAAAGAAATCCAGGATTCATCACCTCATATTTTGTATGTTAATCACTTTTAGAAAACACATAAATCTCTTGAAACATATCCACGCGTTGAAGATTTAGTTCTGGACTCAACCGACTTTTTTGTTTGTGGATTTTTCCTTACATAAATCAAGGGTTCTTATCTCTAGATCACATAACTTCTCGGAGATCTAATTTCATACAGTTATTATCTATTGATAATTAATTTCTTAAACGTTTTTCTTGCGATATGGAATTCCCCGAATGTCCCCTTTTTCAATTCGAGTAGTGGAAATTTAGATATGAAGACCTCTCATATCTCAGAAGAAAACATAGAATCTCCATAGATATGCATGCGTTTCGGATTTTAACACAGGATCCACATTTCGACATTTCAAAGTTGTATGGTATTCTTGCTATCAGTTGCGCAGTTTTTGGTACGTTGTTCATTGTCACAAGTATTCATTACATGGAAACGTTTAACATGAAAATCCTACAGGACATTCATATCTTTTAATTTATAGTGCTCTATGTGCTATAGGACTATCGCAGCATTCCGATATGCCAGTAAGACTGTACTACATGTAGTCAGCGTGGCGGGGACAGTCGGTATTCCTATATGATCACATAGCACAACTCTAAAGTATGTTTTTCCGGTCCTCTATTGTGCGAAATATGCGATAAGGCAAGTTCCTGCGTTGGGAATAAGGAGTTTTATGATTTTTGGTTAACGTTTGTAGAAACGTACCCAGGAAACTGAGAACATCATCCTTCGTTGTCGAGATGTGGATAGTGCAAATTGAATGCACGAGATGCGACTAGATAATATGTTATCCCTTCAGAAAATAAGTGGGTTTCACTCCTTTTGGGTTGCTTGTTTTAAATTTTTGAGGAAACACGAAATACATCGGCATGTCTCGTTCTTCGATTATAATTTTGTAATGAGATTTTAATAGTTACTTTCTCTATGGATAAATTGCCAGCTACATTAGGAGACCGTTTTTTACTTTGAAGTAATTACTGTTAATTTTAAATCATAATTGCAATTTAAAATCTAAAAGTGGGCATATGTATTATTGCATTGCTTTAAAATGGCCATACCTCATCCATGCCCAGAACTAAAACATCCAATATGCATCATCTCATGTTTTGTATGAAAATTTCGTTTAGGAAGACCGAACGTCTCATGGAACACATTCCCGAGTTTCAAGATGATTTAGTTCTGGGCTTAACCGGCTTGTCTGGTTGGGGATTTTCCCTTAAGAATAAAGATGTTTTTATTTCTTGATCGCATAGCATCTCGTTGTTCCTATATCTTACAGTAATTATCTATTCGTAAATAATTTCTTGAACGTTTTTCTTGGGATATGGAATTCCTCGAATGTCCGCTTTTTTGATTCTAGTAGTGGAAATTTAGATATGGACACCTCTAATATCTCAGTAACAAAACAGAAGCTCGATAGATATGCATGCTTTTCGGATTTTAACTCTAGATCCACATTTCGACATTTCAAAGATATATGGTATTTTCGCTTTTAGTTACGACTATTCTGGCATTATTTTCATTGTCCAAAGAATTCATTAGATTAAAAAGTTTAACATGAAAATCCTGCAGGACATTCATATCTTAGAGTCCATAATGCAGTATGTGATATAGAATTATCGCAGCATTCCGATATGCCAGTAAGACTGTACTACATGTAGTCCGCGTGGCCGGAACAGTCGAAAGTTCTATATGATCACATCGTGCACCTCTGAGGTATGTTTTTCCGGTTCTCTTTTGTGTGAAATGTTCAACAAGGATATTTCCACCGTTGGGAATAAGGAATTTCATGATTTTTTGGTACACGTTTGTAGGAACTTACTTAAGAAACTGAAATCATCATTCTTCGTTGTCGAGATGTGGATTGTGCAAATTGAATGCACGAGCTGCTACTAGATCAAATGTTATCCCTTCAGCAGATATTTCTACTTTTCATTCCTTCTGGTAGCTGGTTTTAAAGTTCTGAGTACATACATCGGAATTTTTCGTTAATCGTTCGTTGTTTAGTAATGAGATTGAAGCGGTTACATTCTCTGTGGATTAATTGCTATCTATACTAGGAGACCGTTTCTTATTTTGATGGAATATCTGTTTGGAGTGCATCATAGTTGGAATTTAAACTTTAAAATTGCACAAGCGTATTATTGCGTTGTTTTAGGATGGCCATACATCGTCCATGTCCACATAAAAAAATCCAGGATTCATCACCTCATATTTTGTATGTTAATCACTTTTAGAAAACACATAAATCTCTTGAAACACATCCACGAGTTGAAGATTTAGTTCTGGACTCAACCGACTTTTTTGTTTGTGGATTTTTCCTTTCATAAATCAAGGGTTCTTATCTCTAGATCACATAACTTCTCGGAGATCTAATTTCATACAGTTATTATCTATTGATAACTAATTTCTTAAACGTTTTTCTTGCGATATGGAATTCCCCGAATGTCCCCTTTTTCAATTCGAGTAGTGGAAATTTAGATATGAAGACCTCTCTTATCTCAGAAGAAAACATAGAATCTCCATAGATATGCATGCGTTTCGGATTTTAACACAGGATCCACATTTCGACATTTCAAAGTTGTATGGTATTCTTGCTATCAGTTGCGCAGTTTTTGGTACGTTGTTCATTGTCACAAGTATTCATTACATGGAAACGTTTAACATGAAAATCCTACAGGACATTCATATCTTAGAATTTATAGTGCTGTATGTGCTATAGGACTATCGCAGCATTCCGATATGCCAGTAAGACTGTACTACATGTAGTGAGCGTGGCGGGGACAGTCGGTATTCCTATATGATCACATAGCACAACTCTAAAGTATGTTTTTCCGGTCCTCTATTGTGCGAAATATGCGATAAGGCAAGTTCCTGCGTTGGGAATAAGGAGTTTTATGATTTTTGGTTAACGTTTGTAGAAACGTACTCAGGAAACTGAGAACATCATCCTTCGTTGTCGAGATGTGGATAGTGCAAATTGAATGCACGAGATGCGACTAGATAATATGTTATCCCTTCAGCAAATAAGTGGGTTTGACTCCTTTTGGGTTGCTTGTTTTAAATTTTTGAGGAAACACGAAATACATCGGCATGTCTCGTTCTTCGATTATAATTTTGTAATGAGATTTTAATAGTTACTTTCTCTATGGATAAATTGCCAGCTACATTAGGAGACCGTTTTTTACTTTGAAGTAATTACTGTTAATTTTAAATCATAATTGCAATTTAAAATCTAAAAGTGGGCATATGTATTATTGCATTGCTTTAAAATGGCCATACCTCATCCATGCCCAGAACTAAAACATCCAATATGCATCATCTCATGTTTTGTATGAAAATTTCGTTTAGAAAGACCGAACGTCTCATGGAACACATTCCCGAGTTTCAAGATGATTTAGTTCTGGGCTTAACCGGCTTGTCTGGTTGGGGATTTTCCCTTAAGAATAAAAATGATTTTATTTCTTGATCGCATAGCATCTCGTTGTTTCTATATCTTACAGTATTTATCTATTCGTAAATAATTTCTTAAACGTTTTTCTTGGGATATGGAATTCCCCGAATGTCCGCTTTTTTGATTCTAGTAGTGGAAATTTAGATATGGACACCTCTAATATCTCAGTAACAAAACAGAAGCTCGATAGATATGCATGCTTTTCGGATTTTAACTCTAGATCCACATTTCGACATTTCAAAGATATATGGTATTTTCGCTTTTAGGTACGACTATTCTGGCATTATTTTCATTGTCCAAAGAATTCATTAGATTAAAAAGTTTAACATGAAAATCCTGCAGGACATTCATATCTTAGAGTCCATAATGCAGTATGTGATATAGAATTATCGCAGCATTCCGATATGCCAGTAAGACTGTACTACATGTAGTCCGCGTGGCCGGAACAGTCGAAAGTTCTATATGATCACATCGTGCACCTCTGAGGTATGTTTTTCCGGTTCTCTTTTGTGTGAAATGTTCAACAAGGATATTTCCACCGTTGGGAGTAAGGAATTTCATGATTTTTTGGTACACGTTTGTAGGAACTTACTTAAGAAACTGAAATCATCATTCTTCGTTGTCGAGATGTGGATTGTGCAAATTGAATGCACGAGCTGCTACTAGATCAAATGTTATCCCTTCAGCAGATATTTCTACTTTTCATTCCTTCTGGTAGCTGGTTTTAAAGTTCTGAGTACATACATCGGAATTTTTCGTTAATCGTTCGTGGTTTAGTAATGAGATTGAAGCGGTTACATTCTCTGTGGATTAATTGCTATCTATACTAGGAGACCGTTTCTTATTTTGATGGAATATCTGTTTGGAGTGCATCATAGTTGGAATTTAAACTTTAAAATTGCACAAGCGTATTATTGCGTTGTTTTAGGATGGCCATGCATCATCCATGTCCACATAAAAAAGAAATCCAGGATTCATCACCTCATATTTTGTATGTTAATCACTTTTAGAAAACACATAAATCTCTTGAAACATATCCACGCGTTGAAGATTTAGTTCTGGACTCAACCGACTTTTTTGTTTGTGGATTTTTCCTTACATAAATCAAGGGTTCTTATCTCTAGATCACATAACTTCTCGGAGATCTAATTTCATACAGTTATTATCTATTGATAATTAATTTCTTAAACGTTTTTCTTGCGATATGGAATTCCCCGAATGTCCCCTTTTTCAATTCGAGTAGTGGAAATTTAGATATGAAGACCTCTCATATCTCAGAAGAAAACATAGAATCTCCATAGATATGCATGCGTTTCGGATTTTAACACAGGATCCACATTTCGACATTTCAAAGTTGTATGGTATTCTTGCTATCAGTTGCGCAGTTTTTGGTACGTTGTTCATTGTCACAAGTATTCATTACATGGAAACTTTTAACATGAAAATCCTACAGGACATTCATATCTTTTAATTTATAGTGCTCTATGTGCTATAGGACTATCGCAGCATTCCGATATGCCAGTAAGACTGTACTACATGTAGTGAGCGTGGCGGGGACAGTCGGTATTCCTATATGATCACATAGCACAACTCTAAAGTATGTTTTTCCGGTCCTCTATTGTGCGAAATATGCGATAAGGCAAGTTCCTGCGTTGGGAATAAGGAGTTTTATGATTTTTGGTTAACGTTTGTAGAAACGTACCCAGGAAACTGAGAACATCATCCTTCGTTGTCGAGATGTGGATAGTGCAAATTGAATGCACGAGATGCGACTAGATAATATGTTATCCCTTCAGCAAATAAGTGGGTTTGACTCCTTTTGGGTTGCTTGTTTAAATTTTTGAGGAAACACGAAATACATCGGCATGTCTCGTTCTTCGATTATAATTTTGTAATGAGATTTTAATAGTTACTTTCTCTATGGATAAATTGCCAGCTATATTAGGAGACCGTTTTTTACTTTGAAGTAATTACTGTTAATTTTAAATCTTTATTGCAATTTAAAATCTAAAAGTGGGCATATGTATTATTGCATTGCTTTAAAATGGCCATACCTCATCCATGCCCATAACTAAAACATCCAATATGCATCATCTCATGTTTTGTATGAAAATTTCGTTTAGAAAGACCGAACGTCTCATGGAACACATTCCCGAGTTTCAAGATGATTTAGTTCTGGGCTTAACCGGCTTGTCTGGTTGGGGATTTTCCCTTAAGAATAAAAATGATTTTATTTCTTGATCGCATAGCATCTCGTTGTTTCTATATCTTACAGTATTTATCTATTCGTAAATAATTTCTTAAACGTTTTTCTTGGGATATGGAATTCCCCGAATGTCCGCTTTTTTGATTCTAGTAGTGGAAATTTAGATATGGACACCTCTAATATCTCAGTAACAAAACAGAAGCTCGATAGATATGCATGCTTTTCGGATTTTAACTCTAGATCCACATTTCGACATTTCAAAGATATATGGTATTTTCGCTTTTAGGTACGACTTTTCTGGCATTATTTTCATTGTCCAAAGAATTCATTAGATTAAAAAGTCTAACATGAAAATCCTGCAGGACATTCATATCTTAGAATCTATAATGCAGTATGTGATATAGAATTATCGCAGCATTCCGATATGCCAGTAAGACTGTACTACATGTAGTCCGCGTGGCCGGAACAGTCGAAAGTTCTATATGATCACATCGTGCACCTCTGAGGTATGTTTTTCCGGTTCTCTTTTGTGTGAAATGTTCAACAAGGATATTTCCACCGTTGGGAATAAGGAATTTCATGATTTTTGGTACACGTTTGTAGGAACTTACTTAAGAAACTGAAATCATCATTCTTCGTTGTCGAGATGTGGATTGTGCAAATTGAATGCACGAGCTGCTACTAGATCAAATGTTATCCCTTCAGCAGATATTTCTACTTTTCATTCCTTCTGGTAGCTGGTTTTAAAGTTCTGAGTACATACATCGGAATTTTTCGTTAATCGTTCGTGGTTTAGTAATGAGATTGAAGCGGTTACATTCTCTGTGGATTAATTGCTATCTATACTAGGAGACCGTTTCTTATTTTGATGGAATATCTGTTTGGAGTGCATCATAGTTGGAATTTAAACTTTAAAATTGCACAAGCGTATTATTGCGTTGTTTTAGGATGGCCATGCATCATCCATGTCCACATAAAAAAATCCAGGATTCATCACCTCATATTTTGTATGTTAATCACTTTTAGAAAACACATAAATCTCTTGAAACACATCCACGAGTTGAAGATTTAGTTCTGGACTCAACCGACTTTTTTGTTTGTGGATTTTTCCTTTCATAAATCAAGGGTTCTTATCTCTAGATCACATAACTTCTCGGAGATCTAATTTCATACAGTTATTATCTATTGATAACTAATTTCTTAAACGTTTTTCTTGCGATATGGAATTCCCCGAATGTCCCCTTTTTCAATTCGAGTAGTGGAAATTTAGATATGAAGACCTCTCATATCTCAGAGGAAAACATAGAATCTCCATAGATATGCATGCGTTTCGGATTTTAACACAGGATCCACATTTCGACATTTCAAAGTTGTATGGTATTCTTGCTATCAGTTGCGCAGCTTTGGTACGTTGTTCATTGTCACAAGTATTCATTGCATGGAAACGTTTAACATGAAAATCCTACAGGACATTCATATCTTAGAATTTATAGTGCTGTATGTGCTATAGGACTATCGCAGCATTCCGATATGCCAGTAAGACTGTACTACATGTAGTGAGCGTGGCGGGGACAGTCGGTATTCCTATATGATCACATAGCACAACTCTAAAGTATGTTTTTCCGGTCCTCTATTGTGCGAAATATGCGATAAGGCAAGTTCCTGCGTTGGGAATAAGGAGTTTTATGATTTTTGGTTAACGTTTGTAGAAACGTACTCAGGAAACTGAGAACATCATCCTTCGTTGTCGAGATGTGGATAGTGCAAATTGAATGCACGAGATGCGACTAGATAATATGTTATCCCTTCAGCAAATAAGTGGGTTTGACTCCTTTTGGGTTGCTTGTTTTAAATTTTTGAGGAAACACGAAATACATCGGCATGTCTCGTTCTTCGATTATAATTTTGTAATGAGATTTTAATAGTTACTTTCTCTATGGATAAATTGCCAGCTACATTAGGAGACCGTTTTTTACTTTGAAGTAATTACTGTTAATTTTAAATCATAATTGCAATTTAAAATCTAAAAGTGGGCATATGTATTATTGCATTGCTTTAAAATGGCCATACCTCATCCATGCCCAGAACTAAAACATCCAATATGCATCATCTCATGTTTTGTATGAAAATTTCGTTTAGAAAGACCGAACGTCTCATGGAACACATTCCCGAGTTTCAAGATGATTTAGTTCTGGGCTTAACCGGCTTGTCTGGTTGGGGATTTTCCCTTAAGAATAAAAATGATTTTATTTCTTGATCGCATAGCATCTCGTTGTTTCTATATCTTACAGTATTTATCTATTCGTAAATAATTTCTTAAACGTTTTTCTTGGGATATGGAATTCCCCGAATGTCCGCTTTTTTGATTCTAGTAGTGGAAATTTAGATATGGACACCTCTAATATCTCAGTAACAAAACAGAAGCTCGATAGATATGCATGCTTTTCGGATTTTAACTCTAGATCCACATTTCGACATTTCAAAGATATATGGTATTTTCGCTTTTAGGTACGACTATTCTGGCATTATTTTCATTGTCTAAAGAATTCATTAGATTAAAAAGTCTAACATGAAAATCCTGCAGGACATTCATATCTTAGAATCTATAATGCAGTATGTGATATAGAATTATCGCAGCATTCCGATATGCCAGTAAGACTGTACTACATGTAGTCCGCGTGGCCGGAACAGTCGAAAGTTCTATATGATCACATCGTGCACCTCTGAGGTATGTTTTTCCGGTTCTCTTTTGTGTGAAATGTTCAACAAGGATATTTCCACCGTTGGGAATAAGGAATTTCATGATTTTTGGTACACGTTTGTAGGAACTTACTTAAGAAACTGAAATCATCATTCTTCGTTGTCGAGATGTGGATTGTGCAAATTGAATGCACGAGCTGCTACTAGATCAAATGTTATCCCTTCAGCAGATATTTCTACTTTTCATTCCTTCTGGTAGCTGGTTTTAAAGTTCTGAGTACATACATCGGAATTTTTCGTTAATCGTTCGTTGTTTAGTAATGAGATTGAAGCGGTTACATTCTCTGTGGATTAATTGCTATCTATACTAGGAGACCGTTTCTTATTTTGATGGAATATCTGTTTGGAGTGCATCATAGTTGGAATTTAAACTTTAAAATTGCACAAGCGTATTATTGCGTTGTTTTAGGATGGCCATACATCGTCCATGTTCACATAAAGAAATCCAGGATTCATCACCTCATATTTTGTATGTTAATCACTTTTAGAAAACACATAAATCTCTTGAAACACATCCACGAGTTGAAGATTTAGTTCTGGACTCAACCGACTTTTTTGTTTGTGGATTTTTCCTTTCATAAATCAAGGGTTCTTATCTCTAGATCACATAACTTCTCGGAGATCTAATTTCATACAGTTATTATCTATTGATAACTAATTTCTTAAAAGTTTTTCTTGCGATATGGAATTCCCCGAATGTCCCCTTTTTCAATTCGAGTAGTGGAAATTTAGATATGAAGACCTCTCATATCTCAGAGGAAAACATAGAATCTCCATAGATATGCATGCGTTTCGGATTTTAACACAGGATCCACATTTCGACATTTCAAAGTTGTATGGTATTCTTGCTATCAGTTGCGCAGTTTTTGGTACGTTGTTCATTGTCACAAGTATTCATTACATGGAAACGTTTAACATGAAAATCCTACAGGACATTCATATCTTAGAATTTATAGTGCTGTATGTGCTATAGGACTATCGCAGCATTCCGATATGCCAGTAAGACTGTACTACATGTAGTCAGCGTGGTGGGGACAGTCGGTAATCCTATATGATGACATAGCACAACTCTAAAGTATGTTTTTCCGGTCCTCTATTGTGCGAAATATGCGATAAGGCAAGATCTTGCGTTGGGAATAAGGAGTTTCATGATTTTTGGTTAACGTTTGTAAAAACGTACTCAGGAAACTGAGAACATCATCCTTCGTTGTCGAGATGTGGATAGTGCAAATTGAATGCACGAGATGCGACTAGATAATATGTTATCCCTTCAGCAAATAAGAGGGTTTCACTCCTTTTGGGTTGCTTGTTTTAAATTTTTGAGGAAACACGAAATACATCGGCATGTCTCGTTCTTCGATTATAATTTTGTAATGAGATTTTAACAGTTACTTTCTCTATGGATAAATTGCTAGCTATATTAGGAGACCGTTTTTTACTTTGAAGTAATTACTGTTAATTTTAAATCATAGTTGCAATTTAAAATCTAAAAGTGGGCATATGTATTATTGCATTGCTTTAAAATGGCCATACCTCATCCATGCCCAGAACTAAAACATCCAATATGCATCATCTCATGTTTTGTATGAAAATTTCGTTTAAAAAGACCGAACGTCTCATGGAACACATTCCCGAGTTTCAAGATGATTTAGTTCTGGGCTTAACCGGCTTGTCTGGTTGGGGATTTTCCCTTAAGAATAAAGATGTTTTTATTTCTTGATCGCATAGCATCTCGTTGTTCCTATATCTTACAGTAATTATCTATTCGTAAATAATTTCTTGAACGTTTTTCTTGGGATATGGAATTCCTCGAATGTCCGCTTTTTTGATTCTAGTAGTGGAAATTTAGATATGGACACCTCTAATATCTCAGTAACAAAACAGAAGCTCGATAGATATGCATGCTTTTCGGATTTTAACTCTAGATCCACATTTCGACATTTCAAAGATATATGATATTTTCGCTTTTAGGTACGACTATTCTGGCATTATTTTCATTGTCCAAAGAATTCATTAGATTAAAAAGTCTAACATGAAAATCCTGCAGGACATTCATATCTTAGAATGTATAATGCAGTATGTGATATAGAATTATCGCAGCATTCCGATATGCCAGTAAGACTGTACTACATGTAGTCCGCGTGGCCGGAACAGTCGAAAGTTCTATATGATCACATCGTGCACCTCTGAGGTATGTTTTTCCGGTTCTCTTTTGTGTGAAATGTTCAACAAGGATATTTCCACCGTTGGGAATAAGGAATTTCATGATTTTTGGTACACGTTTGTAGGAACTTACTTAAGAAACTGAAATCATCATTCTTCGTTGTCGATATGTGGATTGTGCAAATTGAATGCACGAGCTGCTACTAGATCAAATGTTATCCCTTCAGTAGATATTTCTACTTTTCATTCCTTCTGGTAGCTGGTTTTAAAGTTCTGAGTACATACATCGGAATTTTTCGTTAATCGTTCGTGGTTTAGTAATGAGATTGAAGCGGTTACATTCTCTGTGGATTAATTGCTATCTATACTAGGAGACCGTTTCTTATTTTGATGGAATATCTGTTTGGAGTGCATCATAGTTGGAATTTAAACTTTAAAATTGCACAAGCGTATTATTGCGTTGTTTTAGGATGGCCATACATCGTCCATGTCCACATAAAAAAAATCCAGGATTCATCACCTCATATTTTGTATGTTAATCACTTTTAGAAAACACATAAATCTCTTGAAACACATCCACGAGTTGAAGATTAATTCTGGACTCAACCGACTTTTTTGTTTGTCGATTTTTCCTTACATAAATCAAGGGTTCTTATCTCTAGATCACATAACTTCTCGGAGATCTAATTTCATACAGTTATTATCTATTGATAATTAATTTCTTAAACGTTTTTCTTGCGATATGGAATTCCCCGAATGTCCCCTTTTTCAATTCGAGTAGTGGAAATTTAGATATGAAGACCTCTCATATCTCAGAAGAAAACATAGAATCTCCATAGATATGCATGCGTTTCGGATTTTAACACAGGATCCACATTTCGACATTTCAAAGTTGTATGGTATTCTTGCTATCAGTTGCGCAGTTTTTGGTACGTTGTTCATTGTCACAAGTATTCATTACATGGAAACGTTTAACATGAAAATCCTACAGGACATTCATATCTTTTAATTTATAGTGCTCTATGTGCTATAGGACTATCGCAGCATTCCGATATGCCAGTAAGACTGTACTACATGTAGTCAGCGTGGCGGGGACAGTCGGTATTCCTATATGATCACATAGCACAACTCTAAAGTATGTTTTTCCGGTCCTCTATTGTGCGAAATATGCGATAAGGCAAGTTCCTGCGTTGGGAATAAGGACTTTTATGATTTTTGGTTAACGTTTGTAGAAACGTACTCAGGAAACTGAGAACATCATCCTTCGTTGTCGAGATGTGGATAGTGCAAATTGAATGCACGAGATGCGACTAGATAATATGTTATCCCTTCAGCAAATAAGTGGGTTTGACTCCTTTTGGGTTGCTTGTTTTAAATTTTTGAGGAAACACGAAATACATCGGCATGTCTCGTTCTTCGATTATAATTTTGTAATGAGATTTTAATAGTTACTTTCTCTATGGATAAATTGCTGGCTACATTAGGAGACCGTTTTTTACTTTGAAGTAATTACTGTTAATTTTAAATCATAATTGCAATTTAAAATCTAAAAGTGGGCATATGTATTATTGCATTGCTTTAAAATGGCCATACCTCATCCATGCCCAGAACTAAAACATCCAATATGCATCATCTCATGTTTTGTATGAAAATTTCGTTTAGAAAGACCGAACGTCTCATGGAACACATTCCCGAGTTTCAAGATGATTTAGTTCTGGGCTTAACCGGCTTGTCTGGTTGGGGATTTTCCCTTAAGAATAAAAATGATTTTATTTCTTGATCGCATAGCATCTCGTTGTTTCTATATCTTACAGTATTTATCTATTCGTAAATAATTTCTTAAACGTTTTTCTTGGGATATGGAATTCCCCGAATGTCCGCTTTTTTGATTCTAGTAGTGGAAATTTAGATATGGACACCTCTAATATCTCAGTAACAAAACAGAAGCTCGATAGATATGCATGCTTTTCGGATTTTAACTCTAGATCCACATTTCGACATTTCAAAGATATATGGTATTTTCGCTTTTAGGTACGACTATTCTGGCATTATTTTCATTGTCCAAAGAATTCATTAGATTAAAAAGTCTAACATGAAAATCCTGCAGGACATTCATATCTTAGAATCTATAATGCAGTATGTGATATAGAATTATCGCAGCATTCCGATATGCCAGTAAGACTGTACTACATGTAGTCCGCGTGGCCGGAACAGTCGAAAGTTCTATATGATCACATCGTGCACCTCTGAGGTATGTTTTTCCGGTTCTCTTTTGTGTGAAATGTTCAACAAGGATATTTCCACCGTTGGGAATAAGGAATTTCATGATTTTTGGTACACGTTTGTAGGAACTTACTTAAGAAACTGAAATCATCATTCTTCGTTGTTGAGATGTGGATTGTGCAAATTGAATGCACGAGCTGCTACTAGATCAAATGTTATCCCTTCAGCAGATATTTCTACTTTTCATTCCTTCTGGTAGCTGGTTTTAAAGTTCTGAGTACATACATCGGAATTTTTCGTTAATCGTTCGTGGTTTAGTAATGAGATTGAAGCGGTTACATTCTCTGTGGATTAATTGCTATCTATACTAGGAGACCGTTTCTTATTTTGATGGAATATCTGTTTGGAGTGCATCATAGTTGGAATTTAAACTTTAAAATTGCACAAGCGTATTATTGCGTTGTTTTAGGATGGCCATGCATCATCCATGTCCACATAAAAAAATCCAGGATTCATCACCTCATATTTTGTATGTTAATCACTTTTAGAAAACACATAAATCTCTTGAAACACATCCACGAGTTGAAGATTTAGTTCTGGACTCAACCGACTTTTTTGTTTGTGGATTTTTCCTTTCATAAATCAAGGGTTCTTATCTCTAGATCACATAACTTCTCGGAGATCTAATTTCATACAGTTATTATCTATTGATAACTAATTTCTTAAACGTTTTTCTTGCGATATGGAATTCCCCGAATGTCCCCTTTTTCAATTCGAGTAGTGGAAATTTAGATATGAAGACCTCTCATATCTCAGAGGAAAACATAGAATCTCCATAGATATGCATGCGTTTCGGATTTTAACACAGGATCCACATTTCGACATTTCAAAGTTGTATGGTATTCTTGCTATCAGTTGCGCAGCTTTGGTACGTTGTTCATTGTCACAAGTATTCATTGCATGGAAACGTTTAACATGAAAATCCTACAGGACATTCATATCTTAGAATTTATAGTGCTGTATGTGCTATAGGACTATCGCAGCATTCCGATATGCCAGTAAGACTGTACTACATGTAGTGAGCGTGGCGGGGACAGTCGGTATTCCTATATGATCACATAGCACAACTCTAAAGTATGTTTTTCCGGTCCTCTATTGTGCGAAATATGCGATAAGGCAAGTTCCTGCGTTGGGAATAAGGAGTTTTATGATTTTTGGTTAACGTTTGTAGAAACGTACTCAGGAAACTGAGAACATCATCCTTCGTTGTCGAGATGTGGATAGTGCAAATTGAATGCACGAGATGCGACTAGATAATATGTTATCCCTTCAGCAAATAAGTGGGTTTGACTCCTTTTGGGTTGCTTGTTTTAAATTTTTGAGGAAACACGAAATACATCGGCATGTCTCGTTCTTCGATTATAATTTTGTAATGAGATTTTAATAGTTACTTTCTCTATGGATAAATTGCCAGCTACATTAGGAGACCGTTTTTTACTTTGAAGTAATTACTGTTAATTTTAAATCATAATTGCAATTTAAAATCTAAAAGTGGGCATATGTATTATTGCATTGCTTTAAAATGGCCATACCTCATCCATGCCCAGAACTAAAACATCCAATATGCATCATCTCATGTTTTGTATGAAAATTTCGTTTAGAAAGACCGAACGTCTCATGGAACACATTCCCGAGTTTCAAGATGATTTAGTTCTGGGCTTAACCGGCTTGTCTGGTTGGGGATTTTCCCTTAAGAATAAAAATGATTTTATTTCTTGATCGCATAGCATCTCGTTGTTTCTATATCTTACAGTATTTATCTATTCGTAAATAATTTCTTAAACGTTTTTCTTGGGATATGGAATTCCCCGAATGTCCGCTTTTTTGATTCTAGTAGTGGAAATTTAGATATGGACACCTCTAATATCTCAGTAACAAAACAGAAGCTCGATAGATATGCATGCTTTTCGGATTTTAACTCTAGATCCACATTTCGACATTTCAAAGATATATGGTATTTTCGCTTTTAGGTACGACTATTCTGGCATTATTTTCATTGTCCAAAGAATTCATTAGATTAAAAAGTCTAACATGAAAATCCTGCAGGACATTCATATCTTAGAATCTATAATGCAGTATGTGATATAGAATTATCGCAGCATTCCGATATGCCAGTAAGACTGTACTACATGTAGTCCGCGTGGCCGGAACAGTCGAAAGTTCTATATGATCACATCGTGCACCTCTGAGGTATGTTTTTCCGGTTCTCTTTTGTGTGAAATGTTCAACAAGGATATTTCCACCGTTGGGAATAAGGAATTTCATGATTTTTGGTACACGTTTGTAGGAACTTACTTAAGAAACTGAAATCATCATTCTTCGTTGTCGAGATGTGGATTGTGCAAATTGAATGCACGAGCTGCTACTAGATCAAATGTTATCCCTTCAGCAGATATTTCTACTTTTCATTCCTTCTGGTAGCTGGTTTTAAAGTTCTGAGTACATACATCGGAATTTTTCGTTAATCGTTCGTTGTTTAGTAATGAGATTGAAGCGGTTACATTCTCTGTGGATTAATTGCTATCTATACTAGGAGACCGTTTCTTATTTTGATGGAATATCTGTTTGGAGTGCATCATAGTTGGAATTTAAACTTTAAAATTGCACAAGCGTATTATTGCGTTGTTTTAGGATGGCCATACATCGTCCATGTTCACATAAAGAAATCCAGGATTCATCACCTCATATTTTGTATGTTAATCACTTTTAGAAAACACATAAATCTCTTGAAACACATCCACGAGTTGAAGATTTAGTTCTGGACTCAACCGACTTTTTTGTTTGTGGATTTTTCCTTTCATAAATCAAGGGTTCTTATCTCTAGATCACATAACTTCTCGGAGATCTAATTTCATACAGTTATTATCTATTGATAACTAATTTCTTAAAAGTTTTTCTTGCGATATGGAATTCCCCGAATGTCCCCTTTTTCAATTCGAGTAGTGGAAATTTAGATATGAAGAACTCTCATATCTCAGAGGAAAACATAGAATCTCCATAGATATGCATGCGTTTCGGATTTTAACACAGGATCCACATTTCGACATTTCAAAGTTGTATGGTATTCTTGCTATCAGTTGCGCAGTTTTTGGTACGTTGTTCATTGTCACAAGTATTCATTACATGGAAACGTTTAACATGAAAATCCTACAGGACATTCATATCTTAGAATTTATAGTGCTGTATGTGCTATAGGACTATCGCAGCATTCCGATATGCCAGTAAGACTGTACTACATGTAGTCAGCGTGGTGGGGACAGTCGGTAATCCTATATGATCACATAGCACAACTCTAAAGTATGTTTTTCCGGTCCTCTATTGTGCGAAATATGCGATAAGGCAAGATCTTGCGTTGGGAATAAGGAGTTTCATGATTTTTGGTTAACGTTTGTAAAAACGTACTCAGGAAACTGAGAACATGATCCTTCGTTGTCGAGATGTGGATAGTGCAAATTGAATGCACGAGATGCGACTAGATAATATGTTATCCCTTCAGCAAATAAGAGGGTTTCACTCCTTTTGGGTTGCTTGTTTTAAATTTTTGAGGAAACACGAAATACATCGGCATGTCTCGTTCTTCGATTATAATTTTGTAATGAGATTTTAACAGTTACTTTCTCTATGGATAAATTGCTAGCTATATTAGGAGACCGTTTTTTACTTTGAAGTAATTACTGTTAATTTTAAATCATAGTTGCAATTTAAAATCTAAAAGTGGGCATATGTATTATTGCATTGCTTTAAAATGGCCATACCTCATCCATGCCCAGAACTAAAACATCCAATATGCATCATCTCATGTTTTGTATGAAAATTTCGTTTAAAAAGACCGAACGTCTCATGGAACACATTCCCGAGTTTCAAGATGATTTAGTTCTGGGCTTAACCGGCTTGTCTGGTTGGGGATTTTCCCTTAAGAATAAAGACGTTTTTATTTCTTGATCGCATAGCATCTCGTTGTTCCTATATCTTACAGTAATTATCTATTCGTAAATAATTTCTTGAACGTTTTTCTTGGGATATGGAATTCCTCGAATGTCCGCTTTTTTGATTCTAGTAGTGGAAATTTAGATATGGACACCTCTAATATCTCAGTAACAAAACAGAAGCTCGATAGATATGCATGCTTTTCGGATTTTAACTCTAGATCCACATTTCGACATTTCAAAGATATATGGTATTTTCGCTTTTAGTTACGACTATTCTGGCATTATTTTCATTGTCCAAAGAATTCATTAGATTAAAAAGTTTAACATGAAAATCCTGCAGGACATTCATATCTTAGAGTCCATAATGCAGTATGTGATATAGAATTATCGCAGCATTCCGATATGCCAGTAAGACTGTACTACATGTAGTCCGCGTGGCCGGAACAGTCGAAAGTTCTATATGATCACATCGTGCACCTCTGAGGTATGTTTTTCCGGTTCTCTTTTGTGTGAAATGTTCAACAAGGATATTTCCACCGTTGGGAATAAGGAATTTCATGATTTTTTGGTACACGTTTGTAGGAACTTACTTAAGAAACTGAAATCATCATTCTTCGTTGTCGAGATGTGGATTGTGCAAATTGAATGCACGAGCTGCTACTAGATCAAATGTTATCCCTTCAGCAGATATTTCTACTTTTCATTCCTTCTGGTAGCTGGTTTTAAAGTTCTGAGTACATACATCGGAATTTTTCGTTAATCGTTCGTGGTTTAGTAATGAGATTGAAGCGGTTACATTCTCTGTGGATTAATTGCTATCTATACTAGGAGACCGTTTCTTATTTTGATGGAATATCTGTTTGGAGTGCATCATAGTTGGAATTTAAACTTTAAAATTGCACAAGCGTATTATTGCGTTGTTTTAGGATGGCCATGCATCATCCATGTCCACATAAAAAAGAAATCCAGGATTCATCACCTCATATTTTGTATGTTAATCACTTTTAGAAAACACATAAATCTCTTGAAACATATCCACGCGTTGAAGATTTAGTTCTGGACTCAACCGACTTTTTTGTTTGTGGATTTTTCCTTACATAAATCAAGGGTTCTTATCTCTAGATCACATAACTTCTCGGAGATCTAATTTCATACAGTTATTATCTATTGATAATTAATTTCTTAAACGTTTTTCTTGCGATATGGAATTCCCCGAATGTCCCCTTTTTCAATTCGAGTAGTGGAAATTTAGATATGAAGACCTCTCATATCTCAGAAGAAAACATAGAATCTCCATAGATATGCATGCGTTTCGGATTTTAACACAGGATCCACATTTCGACATTTCAAAGTTGTATGGTATTCTTGCTATCAGTTGCGCAGTTTTTGGTACGTTGTTCATTGTCACAAGTATTCATTACATGGAAACGTTTAACATGAAAATCCTACAGGACATTCATATCTTTTAATTTATAGTGCTCTATGTGCTATAGGACTATCGCAGCATTCCGATATGCCAGTAAGACTGTACTACATGTAGTGAGCGTGGCGGGGACAGTCGGTATTCCTATATGATCACATAGCACAACTCTAAAGTATGTTTTTCCGGTCCTCTATTGTGCGAAATATGCGATAAGGCAAGTTCCTGCGTTGGGAATAAGGACTTTTATGATTTTTGGTTAACGTTTGCAGAAACGTACTCAGGAAACTGAGAACATCATCCTTCGTTGTCGAGATGTGGATAGTGCAAATTGAATGCACGAGATGCGACTAGATAATATGTTATCCCTTCAGCAAATAAGTGGGTTTGACTCCTTTTGGGTTGCTTGTTTAAATTTTTGAGGAAACACGAAATACATCGGCATGTCTCGTTCTTCGATTATAATTTTGTAATGAGATTTTAATAGTTACTTTCTCTATGGATAAATTGCCAGCTACATTAGGAGACCGTTTTTTACTTTGAAGTAATTACTGTTAATTTTAAATCATAATTGCAATTTAAAATCTAAAAGTGGGCATATGTATTATTGCATTGCTTTAAAATGGCCATACCTCATCCATGCCCAGAACTAAAACATCCAATATGCATCATCTCATGTTTTGTATGAAAATTTCGTTTAGAAAGACCGAACGTCTCATGGAACACATTCCCGAGTTTCAAGATGATTTAGTTCTGGGCTTAACCGGCTTGTCTGGTTGGGGATTTTCCCTTAAGAATAAAAATGATTTTATTTCTTGATCGCATAGCATCTCGTTGTTTCTATATCTTACAGTATTTATCTATTCGTAAATAATTTCTTAAACGTTTTTCTTGGGATATGGAATTCCCCGAATGTCCGCTTTTTTGATTCTAGTAGTGGAAATTTAGATATGGACACCTCTAATATCTCAGTAACAAAACAGAAGCTCGATAGATATGCATGCTTTTCGGATTTTAACTCTAGATCCACATTTCGACATTTCAAAGATATATGGTATTTTCGTTTTTAGGTACGACTATTCTGGCATTATTTTCATTGTCCAAAGAATTCATTAGATTAAAAAGTCTAACATGAAAATCCTGCAGGACATTCATATCTTAGAATCTATAATGCAGTATGTGATATAGAATTATCGCAGCATTCCGATATGCCAGTAAGACTGTACTACATGTAGTCCGCGTGGCCGGAACAGTCGAAAGTTCTATATGATCACATCGTGCACCTCTGAGGTATGTTTTTCCGGTTCTCTTTTGTGTGAAATGTTCAACAAGGATATTTCCACCGTTGGGAATAAGGAATTTCATGATTTTTGGTACACGTTTGTAGGAACTTACTTAAGAAACTGAAATCATCATTCTTCGTTGTCGAGATGTGGATTGTGCAAATTGAATGCACGAGCTGCTACTAGATCAAATGTTATCCCTTCAGCAGATATTTCTACTTTTCATTCCTTCTGGTAGCTGGTTTTAAAGTTCTGAGTACATACATCGGAATTTTTCGTTAATCGTTCGTTGTTTAGTAATGAGATTGAAGCGGTTACATTCTCTGTGGATTAATTGCTATCTATACTAAGAGACCGTTTCTTATTTTGATGGAATATCTGTTTGGAGTGCATCATAGTTGGAATTTAAACTTTAAAATTGCACAAGCGTATTATTGCGTTGTTTTAGGATGGCCATACATCGTCCATGTTCACATAAAAAAATCCAGGATTCATCACCTCATATTTTGTATGTTAATCACTTTTAGAAAACACATAAATCTCTTGAAACACATCCACGAGTTGAAGATTTAGTTCTGGACTCAACCGACTTTTTTGTTTGTGGATTTTTCCTTTCATAAATCAAGGGTTCTTATCTCTAGATCACATAACTTCTCGGAGATCTAATTTCATACAGTTATTATCTATTGATAACTAATTTCTTAAAAGTTTTTCTTGCGATATGGAATTCCCCGAATGTCCCCTTTTTCAATTCGAGTAGTGGAAATTTAGATATGAAGACCTCTCATATCTCAGAGGAAAACATAGAATCTCCATAGATATGCATGCGTTTCGGATTTTAACACAGGATCCACATTTCGACATTTCAAAGTTGTATGGTATTCTTGCTATCAGTTGCGCAGTTTTTGGTACGTTGTTCATTGTCACAAGTATTCATTACATGGAAACGTTTAACATGAAAATCCTACAGGACATTCATATCTTTTAATTTATAGTGCTGTATGTGCTATAGGACTATCGCAGCATTCCGATATGCCAGTAAGTCTGTACTACATGTAGTCAGCGTGGCGGGAACAGTCAGTAATCCTATATGATCACATAGCACAACTCTAAAGTATGTTTTTCCGGTCCTCTATTGTGCGAAATATGCGATAAGGCAAGTTCCTGCGTTGGGAATAAGGAGTTTCATGATTTTTGGTTAACGTTTGTAAAAACGTACTCAGGAAACTGAGAACATCATCCTTCGTTGTCGAGATGTGGATAGTGCAAATTGAATGCACGAGATGCGACTAGATAATATGTTATCCCTTCAGCAAATAAGTGGGTTTGACTCCTTTTGGGTTGCTTGTTTTAAATTTTTGAGGAAACACGAAATACATCGGCATGTCTCGTTCTTCGATTATAATTTTGTAATGAGATTTTAATAGTTACTTTCTCTATGGATAAATTGCCAGCTACATTAGGAGACCGTTTTTTACTTTGAAGTAATTACTGTTAATTTTAAATCATAATTGCAATTTAAAATCTAAAAGTGGGCATATGTATTATTGCATTGCTTTAAAATGGCCATACCTCATCCATGCCCAGAACTAAAACATCCAATATGCATCATCTCATGTTTTGTATGAAAATTTCGTTTAGAAAGACCGAACGTCTCATGGAACACATTCCCGAGTTTCAAGATTTAGTTCTGGGCTTAACCGGCTTGTCTGGTTGGGGATTTTCCCTTAAGAATAAAAATGATTTTATTTCTTGATCGCATAGCATCTCGTTGTTCCTATATCTTAGAGTAATTATCTATTCGTAAATAATTTCTTGAACGTTTTTCTTGGGATATGGAATTCCTCGAATGTCCGCTTTTTTGATTCTAGTAGTGGAAATTTAGATATGGACACCTCTAATATCTCAGTAACAAAACAGAAGCTCGATAGATATGCATGCTTTTCGGATTTTAACTCTAGATCCACATTTCGACATTTCAAAGATATATGGTATTTTCGCTTTTAGTTACGACTATTCTGGCATTATTTTCATTGTCCAAAGAATTCATTAGATTAAAAAGTTTAACATGAAAATCCTGCAGGACATTCATATCTTAGAGTCCATAATGCAGTATGTGATATAGAATTATCGCAGCATTCCGATATGCCAGTAAGACTGTACTACATGTAGTCCGCGTGGCCGGAACAGTCGAAAGTTCTATATGATCACATCGTGCACCTCTGAGGTATGTTTTTCCGGTTCTCTTTTGTGTGAAATGTTCAACAAGGATATTTCCACCGTTGGGAGTAAGGAATTTCATGATTTTTTGGTACACGTTTGTAGGAACTTACTTAAGAAACTGAAATCATCATTCTTCGTTGTCGAGATGTGGATTGTGCAAATTGAATGCACGAGCTGCTACTAGATCAAATGTTATCCCTTCAGCAGATATTTCTACTTTTCATTCCTTCTGGTAGCTGGTTTTAAAGTTCTGAGTACATACATCGGAATTTTTCGTTAATCGTTCGTGGTTTAGTAATGAGATTGAAGCGGTTACATTCTCTGTGGATTAATTGCTATCTATACTAGGAGACCGTTTCTTATTTTGATGGAATATCTGTTTGGAGTGCATCATAGTTGGAATTTAAACTTTAAAATTGCACAAGCGTATTATTGCGTTGTTTTAGGATGGCCATGCATCATCCATGTCCACATAAAAAAGAAATCCAGGATTCATCACCTCATATTTTGTATGTTAATCACTTTTAGAAAACACATAAATCTCTTGAAACATATCCACGAGTTGAAGATTTAGTTCTGGACTCAACCGACTTTTTTGTTTGTGGATTTTTCCTTACATAAATCAAGGGTTCTTATCTCTAGATCACATAACTTCTCGGAGATCTAATTTCATACAGTTATTATCTATTGATAATTAATTTCTTAAACGTTTTTCTTGCGATATGGAATTCCCCGAATGTCCCCTTTTTCAATTCGAGTAGTGGAAATTTAGATATGAAGACCTCTCATATCTCAGAAGAAAACATAGAATCTCCATAGATATGCATGCGTTTCGGATTTTAACACAGGATCCACATTTCGACATTTCAAAGTTGTATGGTATTCTTGCTATCAGTTGCGCAGTTTTTGGTACGTTGTTCATTGTCACAAGTATTCATTACATGGAAACGTTTAACATGAAAATCCCACAGGACATTCATATCTTTTAATTTATAGTGCTCTATGTGCTATAGGACTATCGCAGCATTCCGATATGCCAGTAAGACTGTACTACATGTAGTGAGCGTGGCGGGGACAGTCGGTATTCCTATATGATCACATAGCACAACTCTAAAGTATGTTTTTCCGGTCCTCTATTGTGCGAAATATGCGATAAGGCAAGTTCCTGCGTTGGGAATAAGGAGTTTTATGATTTTTGGTTAACGTTTGTAGAAACGTACCCAGGAAACTGAGAACATCATCCTTCGTTGTCGAGATGTGGATAGTGCAAATTGAATGCACGAGATGCGACTAGATAATATGTTATCCCTTCAGCAAATAAGTGGGTTTGACTCCTTTTGGGTTGCTTGTTTTAAATTTTTGAGGAAACACGAAATACATCGGCATGTCTCGTTCTTCGATTATAATTTTGTAATGAGATTTTAATAGTTACTTTCTCTATGGATAAATTGCCAGCTACATTAGGAGACCGTTTTTTACTTTGAAGTAATTACTGTTAATTTTAAATCATAATTGCAATTTAAAATCTAAAAGTGGGCATATGTATTATTGCATTGCTTTAAAATGGCCATACCTCATCCATGCCCAGAACTAAAACATCCAATATGCATCATCTCATGTTTTGTATGAAAATTTCGTTTAGAAAGACCGAACGTCTCATGGAACACATTCCCGAGTTTCAAGATTTAGTTCTGGGCTTAACCGGCTTGTCTGGTTGGGGATTTTCCCTTAAGAATAAAAATGATTTTATTTCTTGATCGCATAGCATCTCGTTGTTTCTATATCTTACAGTAATTATCTATTCGTAAATAATTTCTTAAACGTTTTTCTTGGGATATGGAATTCCCCGAATGTCCGCTTTTTTGATTCTAGTAGTGGAAATTTAGATATGGACACCTCTAATATCTCAGTAACAAAACAGAAGCTCGATAGATATGCATGCTTTTCGGATTTTAACTCTAGATCCACATTTCGACATTTCAAAGATATATGATATTTTCGCTTTTAGGTACGACTATTCTGGCATTATTTTCATTGTCCAAAGAATTCATTAGATTAAAAAGTCTAACATGAAAATCCTGCAGGACATTCATATCTTAGAATCTATAATGCAGTATGTGATATAGAATTATCGCAGCATTCCGATATGCCAGTAAGACTGTACTACATGTAGTCCGCGTGGCCGGAACAGTCGAAAGTTCTATATGATCACATCGTGCACCTCTGAGGTATGTTTTTCCGGTTCTCTTTTGTGTGAAATGTTCAACAAGGATATTTCCACCGTTGGGAATAAGGAATTTCATGATTTTTGGTACACGTTTGTAGGAACTTACTTAAGAAACTGAAATCATCATTCTTCGTTGTCGATATGTGGATTGTGCAAATTGAATGCACGAGCTGCTACTAGATCAAATGTTATCCCTTCAGTAGATATTTCTACTTTTCATTCCTTCTGGTAGCTGGTTTTAAAGTTCTGAGTACATACATCGGAATTTTTCGTTAATCGTTCGTGGTTTAGTAATGAGATTGAAGCGGTTACATTCTCTGTGGATTAATTGCTATCTATACTAGGAGACCGTTTCTTATTTTGATGGAATATCTGTTTGGAGTGCATCATAGTTGGAATTTAAACTTTAAAATTGCACAAGCGTATTATTGCGTTGTTTTAGGATGGCCATACATCGTCCATGTCCACATAAAAAAAATCCAGGATTCATCACCTCATATTTTGTATGTTAATCACTTTTAGAAAACACATAAATCTCTTGAAACACATCCACGAGTTGAAGATTAATTCTGGACTCAACCGACTTTTTTGTTTGTCGATTTTTCCTTACATAAATCAAGGGTTCTTATCTCTAGATCACATAACTTCTCGGAGATCTAATTTCATACAGTTATTATCTATTGATAATTAATTTCTTAAACGTTTTTCTTGCGATATGGAATTCCCCGAATGTCCCCTTTTTCAATTCGAGTAGTGGAAATTTAGATATGAAGACCTCTCATATCTCAGAAGAAAACATAGAATCTCCATAGATATGCATGCGTTTCGGATTTTAACACAGGATCCACATTTCGACATTTCAAAGTTGTATGGTATTCTTGCTATCAGTTGCGCAGTTTTTGGTACGTTGTTCATTGTCACAAGTATTCATTACATGGAAACGTTTAACATGAAAATCCTACAGGACATTCATATCTTTTAATTTATAGTGCTCTATGTGCTATAGGACTATCGCAGCATTCCGATATGCCAGTAAGACTGTACTACATGTAGTCAGCGTGGCGGGGACAGTCGGTATTCCTATATGATCACATAGCACAACTCTAAAGTATGTTTTTCCGGTCCTCTATTGTGCGAAATATGCGATAAGGCAAGTTCCTGCTTTGGGAATAAGGACTTTTATGATTTTTGGTTAACGTTTGCAGAAACGTACTCAGGAAACTGAGAACATCATCCTTCGTTGTCGAGATGTGGATAGTGCAAATTGAATGCACGAGATGCGACTAGATAATATGTTATCCCTTCAGCAAATAAGTGGGTTTGACTCCTTTTGGGTTGCTTGTTTTAAATTTTTGAGGAAACACGAAATACATCGGCATGTCTCGTTCTTCGATTATAATTTTGTAATGAGATTTTAATAGTTACTTTCTCTATGGATAAATTGCTGGCTACATTAGGAGACCGTTTTTTACTTTGAAGTAATTACTGTTAATTTTAAATCATAATTGCAATTTAAAATCTAAAAGTGGGCATATGTATTATTGCATTGCTTTAAAATGGCCATACCTCATCCATGCCCAGAACTAAAACATCCAATATGCATCATCTCATGTTTTGTATGAAAATTTCGTTTAGAAAGACCGAACGTCTCATGGAACACATTCCCGAGTTTCAAGATGATTTAGTTCTGGGCTTAACCGGCTTGTCTGGTTGGGGATTTTCCCTTAAGAATAAAAATGATTTTATTTCTTGATCGCATAGCATCTCGTTGTTTCTATATCTTACAGTATTTATCTATTCGTAAATAATTTCTTAAACGTTTTTCTTGGGATATGGAATTCCCCGAATGTCCGCTTTTTTGATTCTAGTAGTGGAAATTTAGATATGGACACCTCTAATATCTCAGTAACAAAACAGAAGCTCGATAGATATGCATGCTTTTCGGATTTTAACTCTAGATCCACATTTCGACATTTCAAAGATATATGGTATTTTCGCTTTTAGGTACGACTATTCTGGCATTATTTTCATTGTCCAAAGAATTCATTAGATTAAAAAGTCTAACATGAAAATCCTGCAGGACATTCATATCTTAGAATCTATAATGCAGTATGTGATATAGAATTATCGCAGCATTCCGATATGCCAGTAAGACTGTACTACATGTAGTCCGCGTGGCCGGAACAGTCGAAAGTTCTATATGATCACATCGTGCACCTCTGAGGTATGTTTTTCCGGTTCTCTTTTGTGTGAAATGTTCAACAAGGATATTTCCACCGTTGGGTATAAGGAATTTCATGATTTTTTGGTACACGTTTGTAGGAACTTACTTAAGAAACTGAAATCATCATTCTTCGTTGTCGAGATGTGGATTGTGCAAATTGAATGCACGAGCTGCTACTAGATCAAATGTTATCCCTTCAGCAGATATTTCTACTTTTCATTCCTTCTGGTAGCTGGTTTTAAAGTTCTGAGTACATACATCGGAATTTTTCGTTAATCGTTCGTGGTTTAGTAATGAGATTGAAGCGGTTACATTCTCTGTGGATTAATTGCTATCTATACTAGGAGACCGTTTCTTATTTTGATGGAATATCTGTTTGGAGTGCATCATAGTTGGAATTTAAACTTTAAAATTGCACAAGCGTATTATTGCGTTGTTTTAGGATGGCCATGCATCATCCATGTCCACATAAAAAAGAAATCCAGGATTCATCACCTCATATTTTGTATGTTAATCACTTTTAGAAAACACATAAATCTCTTGAAACATATCCACGCGTTGAAGATTTAGTTCTGGACTCAACCGACTTTTTTGTTTGTGGATTTTTCCTTACATAAATCAAGGGTTCTTATCTCTAGATCACATAACTTCTCGGAGATCTAATTTCATACAGTTATTATCTATTGATAATTAATTTCTTAAACGTTTTTCTTGCGATATGGAATTCCCCGAATGTCCCCTTTTTCAATTCGAGTAGTGGAAATTTAGATATGAAGACCTCTCATATCTCAGAAGAAAACATAGAATCTCCATAGATATGCATGCGTTTCGGATTTTAACACAGGATCCACATTTCGACATTTCAAAGTTGTATGGTATTCTTGCTATCAGTTGCGCAGTTTTTGGTACGTTGTTCATTGTCACAAGTATTCATTACATGGAAACGTTTAACATGAAAATCCCACAGGACATTCATATCTTTTAATTTATAGTGCTCTATGTGCTATAGGACTATCGCAGCATTCCGATATGCCAGTAAGACTGTACTACATGTAGTGAGCGTGGCGGGGACAGTCGGTATTCCTATATGATCACATAGCACAACTCTAAAGTATGTTTTTCCGGTCCTCTATTGTGCGAAATATGCGATAAGGCAAGTTCCTGCGTTGGGAATAAGGAGTTTTATGATTTTTGGTTAACGTTTGTAGAAACGTACCCAGGAAACTGAGAACATCATCCTTCGTTGTCGAGATGTGGATAGTGCAAATTGAATGCACGAGATGCGACTAGATAATATGTTATCCCTTCAGCAAATAAGTGGGTTTGACTCCTTTTGGGTTGCTTGTTTTAAATTTTTGAGGAAACACGAAATACATCGGCATGTCTCGTTCTTCGATTATAATTTTGTAATGAGATTTTAATAGTTACTTTCTCTATGGATAAATTGCCAGCTACATTAGGAGACCGTTTTTTACTTTGAAGTAATTACTGTTAATTTTAAATCATAATTGCAATTTAAAATCTAAAAGTGGGCATATGTATTATTGCATTGCTTTAAAATGGCCATACCTCATCCATGCCCAGAACTAAAACATCCAATATGCATCATCTCATGTTTTGTATGAAAATTTCGTTTAGAAAGACCGAACGTCTCATGGAACACATTCCCGAGTTTCAAGATTTAGTTCTGGGCTTAACCGGCTTGTCTGGTTGGGGATTTTCCCTTAAGAATAAAAATGATTTTATTTCTTGATCGCATAGCATCTCGTTGTTTCTATATCTTACAGTAATTATCTATTCGTAAATAATTTCTTAAACGTTTTTCTTGGGATATGGAATTCCCCGAATGTCCGCTTTTTTGATTCTAGTAGTGGAAATTTAGATATGGACACCTCTAATATCTCAGTAACAAAACAGAAGCTCGATAGATATGCATGCTTTTCGGATTTTAACTCTAGATCCACATTTCGACATTTCAAAGATATATGATATTTTCGCTTTTAGGTACGACTATTCTGGCATTATTTTCATTGTCCAAAGAATTCATTAGATTAAAAAGTCTAACATGAAAATCCTGCAGGACATTCATATCTTAGAATCTATAATGCAGTATGTGATATAGAATTATCGCAGCATTCCGATATGCCAGTAAGACTGTACTACATGTAGTCCGCGTGGCCGGAACAGTCGAAAGTTCTATATGATCACATCGTGCATTTCTGAGGTATGTTTTTCCGGTTCTCTTTTGTGTGAAATGTTCAACAAGGATATTTCCACCGTTGGGAATAAGGAATTTCATGATTTTTGGTACACGTTTGTAGGAACTTACTTAAGAAACTGAAATCATCATTCTTCGTTGTCGATATGTGGATTGTGCAAATTGAATGCACGAGCTGCTACTAGATCAAATGTTATCCCTTCAGTAGATATTTCTACTTTTCATTCCTTCTGGTAGCTGGTTTTAAAGTTCTGAGTACATACATCGGAATTTTTCGTTAATCGTTCGTGGTTTAGTAATGAGATTGAAGCGGTTACATTCTCTGTGGATTAATTGCTATCTATACTAGGAGACCGTTTCTTATTTTGATGGAATATCTGTTTGGAGTGCATCATAGTTGGAATTTAAACTTTAAAATTGCACAAGCGTATTATTGCGTTGTTTTAGGATGGCCATACATCGTCCATGTCCACATAAAAAAAATCCAGGATTCATCACCTCATATTTTGTATGTTAATCACTTTTAGAAAACACATAAATCTCTTGAAACACATCCACGAGTTGAAGATTAATTCTGGACTCAACCGACTTTTTTGTTTGTCGATTTTTCCTTACATAAATCAAGGGTTCTTATCTCTAGATCACATAACTTCTCGGAGATCTAATTTCATACAGTTATTATCTATTGATAATTAATTTCTTAAACGTTTTTCTTGCGATATGGAATTCCCCGAATGTCCCCTTTTTCAATTCGAGTAGTGGAAATTTAGATATGAAGACCTCTCATATCTCAGAAGAAAACATAGAATCTCCATAGATATGCATGCGTTTCGGATTTTAACACAGGATCCACATTTCGACATTTCAAAGTTGTATGGTATTCTTGCTATCAGTTGCGCAGTTTTTGGTACGTTGTTCATTGTCACAAGTATTCATTACATGGAAACGTTTAACATGAAAATCCTACAGGACATTCATATCTTTTAATTTATAGTGCTCTATGTGCTATAGGACTATCGCAGCATTCCGATATGCCAGTAAGACTGTACTACATGTAGTCAGCGTGGCGGGGACAGTCGGTATTCCTATATGATCACATAGCACAACTCTAAAGTATGTTTTTCCGGTCCTCTATTGTGCGAAATATGCGATAAGGCAAGTTCCTGCGTTGGGAATAAGGACTTTTATGATTTTTGGTTAACGTTTGCAGAAACGTACTCAGGAAACTGAGAACATCATCCTTCGTTGTCGAGATGTGGATAGTGCAAATTGAATGCACGAGATGCGACTAGATAATATGTTATCCCTTCAGCAAATAAGTGGGTTTGACTCCTTTTGGGTTGCTTGTTTTAAATTTTTGAGGAAACACGAAATACATCGGCATGTCTCGTTCTTCGATTATAATTTTGTAATGAGATTTTAATAGTTACTTTCTCTATGGATAAATTGCTGGCTACATTAGGAGACCGTTTTTTACTTTGAAGTAATTACTGTTAATTTTAAATCATAATTGCAATTTAAAATCTAAAAGTGGGCATATGTATTATTGCATTGCTTTAAAATGGCCATACCTCATCCATGCCCAGAACTAAAACATCCAATATGCATCATCTCATGTTTTGTATGAAAATTTCGTTTAGAAAGACCGAACGTCTCATGGAACACATTCCCGAGTTTCAAGATGATTTAGTTCTGGGCTTAACCGGCTTGTCTGGTTGGGGATTTTCCCTTAAGAATAAAAATGATTTTATTTCTTGATCGCATAGCATCTCGTTGTTTCTATATCTTACAGTATTTATCTATTCGTAAATAATTTCTTAAACGTTTTTCTTGGGATATGGAATTCCCCGAATGTCCGCTTTTTTGATTCTAGTAGTGGAAATTTAGATATGGACACCTCTAATATCTCAGTAACAAAACAGAAGCTCGATAGATATGCATGCTTTTCGGATTTTAACTCTAGATCCACATTTCGACATTTCAAAGATATATGGTATTTTCGCTTTTAGGTACGACTATTCTGGCATTATTTTCATTGTCCAAAGAATTCATTAGATTAAAAAGTCTAACATGAAAATCCTGCAGGACATTCATATCTTAGAATCTATAATGCAGTATGTGATATAGAATTATCGCAGCATTCCGATATGCCAGTAAGACTGTACTACATGTAGTCCGCGTGGCCGGAACAGTCGAAAGTTCTATATGATCACATCGTGCACCTCTGAGGTATGTTTTTCCGGTTCTCTTTTGTGTGAAATGTTCAACAAGGATATTTCCACCGTTGGGTATAAGGAATTTCATGATTTTTTGGTACACGTTTGTAGGAACTTACTTAAGAAACTGAAATCATCATTCTTCGTTGTCGAGATGTGGATTGTGCAAATTGAATGCACGAGCTGCTACTAGATCAAATGTTATCCCTTCAGCAGATATTTCTACTTTTCATTCCTTCTGGTAGCTGGTTTTAAAGTTCTGAGTACATACATCGGAATTTTTCGTTAATCGTTCGTGGTTTAGTAATGAGATTGAAGCGGTTACATTCTCTGTGGATTAATTGCTATCTATACTAGGAGACCGTTTCTTATTTTGATGGAATATCTGTTTGGAGTGCATCATAGTTGGAATTTAAACTTTAAAATTGCACAAGCGTATTATTGCGTTGTTTTAGGATGGCCATGCATCATCCATGTCCACATAAAAAAGAAATCCAGGATTCATCACCTCATATTTTGTATGTTAATCACTTTTAGAAAACACATAAATCTCTTGAAACATATCCACGCGTTGAAGATTTAGTTCTGGACTCAACCGACTTTTTTGTTTGTGGATTTTTCCTTACATAAATCAAGGGTTCTTATCTCTAGATCACATAACTTCTCGGAGATCTAATTTCATACAGTTATTATCTATTGATAATTAATTTCTTAAACGTTTTTCTTGCGATATGGAATTCCCCGAATGTCCCCTTTTTCAATTCGAGTAGTGGAAATTTAGATATGAAGACCTCTCATATCTCAGAAGAAAACATAGAATCTCCATAGATATGCATGCGTTTCGGATTTTAACACAGGATCCACATTTCGACATTTCAAAGTTGTATGGTATTCTTGCTATCAGTTGCGCAGTTTTTGGTACGTTGTTCATTGTCACAAGTATTCATTACATGGAAACGTTTAACATGAAAATCCTACAGGACATTCATATCTTTTAATTTATAGTGCTCTATGTGCTATAGGACTATCGCAGCATTCCGATATGCCAGTAAGACTGTACTACATGTAGTGAGCGTGGCGGGGACAGTCGGTATTCCTATATGATCACATAGCACAACTCTAAAGTATGTTTTTCCGGTCCTCTATTGTGCGAAATATGCGATAAGGCAAGTTCCTGCGTTGGGAATAAGGAGTTTTATGATTTTTGGTTAACGTTTGTAGAAACGTACTCAGGAAACTGAGAACATCATCCTTCGTTGTCGAGATGTGGATAGTGCAAATTGAATGCACGAGATGCGACTAGATAATATGTTATCCCTTCAGCAAATAAGTGGGTTTCACTCCTTTTGGGTTGCTTGTTTTAAATTTTTGAGGAAACACGAAATACATCGGCATGTCTCGTTCTTCGATTATAATTTTGTAATGAGATTTTAATAGTTACTTTCTCTATGGATAAATTGCTAGCTACATTAGGAGACCGTTTTTTACTTTGAAGTAATTACTCTTAATTTTAAATCATAATTGCAATTTAAAATCTAAAAGTGGGCATATGTATTATTGCATTGCTTTAAAGTGGCCATACCTCATCCATGCCCAGAACTAAAACATCCAATATGCATCATCTCATGTTTTGTATGAAAATTTCGTTTAGAAAGACCGAACGTCTCATGGAACACATTCCCGAGTTTCAAGATGATTTAGTTCTGGGCTTAACCGGCTTGTCTGGTTGGGGATTTTCCCTTAAGAATAAAAATGATTTTATTTCTTGATCGCATAGCATCTCGTTGTTCCTATATCTTACAGTATTTATCTATTCGTAAATAATTTCTTAAACGTTTTTCTTGGGATATGGAATTCCCCGAATGTCCGCTTTTTTGATTCTAGTAGTGGAAATTTAGATATGGACACCTCTAATATCTCAGTAACAAAACAGAAGCTCGATAGATATGCATGCTTTTCGGATTTTATCTCTAGATCCACATTTCGACATTTCAAAGATATATGGTATTTTCGCTTTAGGTACGACTATTCTGGCATTATTTTCATTGTCCAAAGAATTCATTAGATTAAAAAGTCTAACATGAAAATCTTGCAGGACATTCATATCTTAGAATCTATAATGCAGTATGTGATATAGAATTATCGCAGCATTCCGATATGCCAGTAAGACTGTACTACATGTAGTCCGCGTGGCCGGAACAGTCGAAAGTTCTATATGATCACATCGTGCACCTCTGAGGTATGTTTTTCCGGTTCTCTTTTGTGTGAAATGTTCAACAAGGATATTTCCACCGTTGGGAATAAGGAATTTCATGATTTTTGGTACACGTTTGTAGGAACTTACTTAAGAAACTGAAATCATCATTCTTCGTTGTCGAGATGTGGATTGTGCAAATTGAATGCACGAGCTGCTACTAGATCAAATGTTATCCCTTCAGCAGATATTTCTACTTTTCATTCCTTCTGGTAGCTGGTTTTAAAGTTCTGAGTACATACATCGGAATTTTTCGTTAATCGTTCGTGGTTTAGTAATGAGATTGAAGCGGTTACATTCTCTGTGGATTAATTGCTATCTATACTAGGAGACCGTTTCTTATTTTGATGGAATATCTGTTTGGAGTGCATCATAGTTGGAATTTAAACTTTAAAATTGCACAAGCGTATTATTGCGTTGTTTTAGGATGGCCATACATCGTCCATGTCCACATAAAAAAATCCAGGATTCATCACCTCATATTTTGTATGTTAATCACTTTTAGAAAACACATAAATCTCTTGAAACACATCCACGAGTTGAAGATTTAGTTCTGGACTCAACCGACTTTTTTGTTTGTGGATTTTTCCTTTCATAAATCAAAGGTTCTTATCTCTAGATCACATAACTTCTCGGAGATCTAATTTCATACAGTTATTATCTATTGATTACTAATTTCTTAAACGTTTTTCTTGCGATATGGAATTCCCCGAATGTCCCCTTTTTCAATTCGAGTAGTGGAAATTTAGATATGAAGACCTCTCTTATCTCAGAAGAAAACATAGAATCTCCATAGATATGCATGCGTTTCGGATTTTAACACAGGATCCACATTTCGACATTTCAAAGTTGTATGGTATTCTTGCTATCAGTTGCGCAGTTTTTGGTACGTTGTTCATTGTCACAAGTATTCATTACATGGAAACGTTTAACATGAAAATCCTACAGGACATTCATATCTTAGAATTTATAGTGCTGTATGTGCTATAGGACTATCGCAGCATTCCGATATGCCAGTAAGACTGTACTACATGTAGTGAGCGTGGTGGGGACAGTCGGTAATCCTATATGATCACATAGCACAACTCTAAAGTATGTTTTTCCGGTCCTCTATTGTGCGAAATATGCGATAAGGCAAGATCTTGCGTTGGGAATAAGGAGTTTCATGATTTTTGGTTAACGTTTGTAAAAACGTACTCAGGAAACTGAGAACATCATCCTTCGTTGTCGAGATGTGGATAGTGCAAATTGAATGCACGAGATGCGACTAGATAATATGTTATCCCTTCAGCAAATAAGAGGGTTTCACTCCTTTTGGGTTGCTTGTTTTAAATTTTTGAGGAAACACGAAATACATCGGCATGTCTCGTTCTTCGATTATAATTTTGTAATGAGATTTTAACAGTTACTTTCTCTATGGATAAATTGCTAGCTATATTAGGAGACCGTTTTTTACTTTGAAGTAATTACTGTTAATTTTAAATCATAGTTGCAATTTAAAATCTAAAAGTGGGCATATGTATTATTGCATTGCTTTAAAATGGCCATACCTCATCCATGCCCAGAACTAAAACATCCAATATGCATCATCTCATGTTTTGTATGAAAATTTCGTTTAGAAAGACCGAACGTCTCATGGAACACATTCCCGAGTTTCAAGATGATTTAGTTCTGGGCTTAACCGGCTTGTCTGGTTGGGGATTTTCCCTTAAGAATAAAGATGTTTTTATTTCTTGATCGCATAGCATCTCGTTGTTCCTATATCTTACAGTAATTATCTATTCGTAAATAATTTCTTGAACGTTTTTCTTGGGATATGGAATTCCTCGAATGTCCGCTTTTTTGATTCTAGTAGTGGAAATTTAGATATGGACACCTCTAATATCTCAGTAACAAAACAGAAGCTCGATAGATATGCATGCTTTTCGGATTTTAACTCTAGATCCACATTTCGACATTTCAAAGATATATGGTATTTTCGCTTTTAGTTACGACTATTCTGGCATTATTTTCATTGTCCAAAGAATTCATTAGATTAAAAAGTTTAACATGAAAATCCTGCAGGACATTCATATCTTAGAGTCCATAATGCAGTATGTGATATAGAATTATCGCAGCATTCCGATATGCCAGTAAGACTGTACTACATGTAGTCCGCGTGGCCGGAACAGTCGAAAGTTCTATATGATCACATCGTGCACCTCTGAGGTATGTTTTTCCGGTTCTCTTTTGTGTGAAATGTTCAACAAGGATATTTCCACCGTTGGGAGTAAGGAATTTCATGATTTTTTGGTACACGTTTGTAGGAACTTACTTAAGAAACTGAAATCATCATTCTTCGTTGTCGAGATGTGGATTGTGCAAATTGAATGCACGAGCTGCTACTAGATCAAATGTTATCCCTTCAGCAGATATTTGTACTTTTCATTCCTCCTGGTAGCTGGTTTTAAAGTTCTGAGTACATACATCGGAATTTTTCGTTAATCGTTCGTGGTTTAGTAATGAGATTGAAGCGGTTACATTCTCTGTGGATTAATTGCTATCTATACTAGGAGACCGTTTCTTATTTTGATGGAATATCTGTTTGGAGTGCATCATAGTTGGAATTTAAACTTTAAAATTGCACAAGCGTATTATTGCGTTGTTTTAGGATGGCCATGCATCATCCATGTCCACATAAAAAAGAAATATAGGATTCATCACCTCTTATTTTGTATGTTAATCACTTTTAGAAAACACATAAATCTCTTGAAACATATCCACGCGTTGAAGATTTAGTTCTGGACTCAACCGACTTTTTTGTTTGTGGATTTTTCCTTACATAAATCAAGGGTTCTTATCTCTAGATCACATAACTTCTCGGAGATCTAATTTCATACAGTTATTATCTATTGATAATTAATTTCTTAAACGTTTTTCTTGCGATATGGAATTCCCCGAATGTCCCCTTTTTCAATTCGAGTAGTGGAAATTTAGATATGAAGACCTCTCATATCTCAGAAGAAAACATAGAATCTCCATAGATATGCATGCGTTTCGGATTTTAACACAGGATCCACATTTCGACATTTCAAAGTTGTATGGTATTCTTGCTATCAGTTGCGCAGTTTTTGGTACGTTGTTCATTGTCACACGTATTCATTACATGGAAACGTTTAACATGAAAATCCTACAGGACATTCATATCTTTTAATTTATAGTGCTCTATGTGCTATAGGACTATCTCAGCATTCCGATATGCCAGTAAGACTGTACTACATGTAGTCAGCGTGGCGGGGACAGTCGGTATTCCTATATGATCACATAGCACAACTCTAAAGTATGTTTTTCCGGTCCTCTATTGTGCGAAATATGCGATAAGGCATGTTCCTGCGTTGGGAATAAGGAGTTTTATGATTTTTGGTTAACGTTTGTAGAAACGTACTCAGGAAACTGAGAACATCATCCTTCGTTGTCGAGATGTGGATAGTGCAAATTGAATGCACGAGATGCGACTAGATAATATGTTATCCCTTCAGCAAATAAGTGGGTTTGACTCCTTTTTGTTGCTTGTTTTAAATTTTTGAGGAAACACGAAATACATCGGCATGTCTCGTTCTTCGATTATAATTTTGTAATGAGATTTTAATAGTTACTTTCTCTACGGATAAATTGCTAGCTACATTAGGAGACCGTTTTTTACTTTGAAGTAATTACTGTTAATTTTAAATCATAATTGCAATTTAAAATCTAAAAGTGGGCATATGTATTATTGCATTGCTTTAAAGTGGCCATACCTCATCCATGCCCAGAACTAAAACATCCAATATGCATCATCTCATGTTTTGTATGAAAATTTCGTTTAGAAAGACCAAACGTCTCATGGAACACATTCCCGAGTTTCAAGATGATTTAGTTCTGGGCTTAACCGGCTTGTCTGGTTGGGGATTTTCCCTTAAGAATAAAAATGATTTTATTTCTTGATCGCATAGCATCTCGTTGTTTCTATATCTTACAGTATTTATCTATTCGTAAATAATTTCTTAAACGTTTTTCTTGGGATATGGAATTCCCCGAATGTCCGCTTTTTTGATTCTAGTAGTGGAAATTTAGATATGGACACCTCTAATATCTCAGTAACAAAACAGAAGCTCGATAGATATGCATGCTTTTCGGATTTTAACTCTAGATCCACATTTCGACATTTCAAAGATATATGGTATTTTCGCTTTAGGTACGACTATTCTGGCATTATTTTCATTGTCCAAAGAATTCATTAGATTAAAAAGTCTAACATGAAAATCCTGCAGGACATTCATATCTTAGAATCTATAATGCAGTATGTGATATAGAATTATCGCAGCATTCCGATATGCCAGTAAGACTGTACTACATGTAGTCCGCGTGGCCGGAACAGTCGAAAGTTCTATATGATCACATCGTGCACCTCTGAGGTATGTTTTTCCGGTTCTCTTTTGTGTGAAATGTTCAACAAGGATATTTCCACCGTTGGGAATAAGGAATTTCATGATTTTTGGTACACGTTTGTAGGAACTTACTTAAGAAACTGAAATCATCATTCTTCGTTGTCGAGATGTGGATTGTGCAAATTGAATGCACGAGCTGCTACTAGATCAAATGTTATCCCTTCAGCAGATATTTCTACTTTTCATTCCTTCTGGTAGCTGGTTTTAAAGTTCTGAGTACATACATCGGAATTTTTCGTTAATCGTTCGTGGTTTAGTAATGAGATTGAAGCGGTTACATTCTCTGTGGATTAATTGCTATCTATACTAGGAGACCGTTTCTTATTTTGATGGAATATCTGTTTGGAGTGCATCATAGTTGGAATTTAAACTTTAAAATTGCACAAGCGTATTATTGCGTTGTTTTAGGATGGCCATACATCGTCCATGTCCACATAAAAAAATCCAGGATTCATCATGTTCATGTTAATCAGTTTTAGAAAACACATAAATCTCTTGAAACACATCCACGAGTTGAAGATTTAGTTCTGGACTCAACCGACTTTTTTGTTTGTGGATTTTTCCTTTCATAAATCAAGGGTTCTTATCTCTAGATCACATAACTTCTCGGAGATCTAATTTCATACAGTTATTATCTATTGATAACTAATTTCTTAAACGTTTTTCTTGCGATATGGAATTCCCCGAATGTCCCCTTTTTCAATTCGAGTAGTGGAAATTTAGATATGAAGACCTCTCTTATCTCAGAAGAAAACATAGAATCTCCATAGATATGCATGCGTTTCGGATTTTAACACAGGATCCACATTTCGACATTTCAAAGTTGTATGGTATTCTTGCTATCAGTTGCGCAGTTTTTGGTACGTTGTTCATTGTCACAAGTATTCATTACATGGAAACGTTTAACATGAAAATCCTACAGGACATTCATATCTTAGAATTTATAGTGCTGTATGTGCTATAGGACTATCGCAGCATTCCGATATGCCAGTAAGACTGTACTACATGTAGTCAGCGTGGTGGGGACAGTCGGTAATCCTATATGATCACATAGCACAACTCTAAAGTATGTTTTTCCGGTCCTCTATTGTGCGAAATATGCGATAAGGCAAGATCTTGCGTTGGGAATAAGGAGTTTCATGATTTTTGGTTAACGTTTGTAAAAACGTACTCAGGAAACTGAGAACATCATCCTTCGTTGTCGAGATGTGGATAGTGCAAATTGAATGCACGAGATGCGACTAGATAATATGTTATCCCTTCAGCAAATAAGAGGGTTTCACTCCTTTTGGGTTGCTTGTTTTAAATTTTTGAGGAAACACGAAATACATCGGCATGTCTCGTTCTTCGATTATAATTTTGTAATGAGATTTTAACAGTTACTTTCTCTATGGATAAATTGCTAGCTATATTAGGAGACCGTTTTTTACTTTGAAGTAATTACTGTTAATTTTAAATCATAGTTGCAATTTAAAATCTAAAAGTGGGCATATGTATTATTGCATTGCTTTAAAATGGCCATACCTCATCCATGCCCAGAACTAAAACATCCAATATGCATCATCTCATGTTTTGTATGAAAATTTCGTTTAGAAAGACCGAACGTCTCATGGAACACATTCCCGAGTTTCAAGATGATTTAGTTCTGGGCTTAACCGGCTTGTCTGGTTGGGGATTTTCCCTTAAGAATAAAGATGTTTTTATTTCTTGATCGCATAGCATCTCGTTGTTCCTATATCTTACAGTAATTATCTATTCGTAAATAATTTCTTGAACGTTTTTCTTGGGATATGGAATTCCTCGAATGTCCGCTTTTTTGATTCTAGTAGTGGAAATTTAGATATGGACACCTCTAATATCTCAGTAACAAAACAGAAGCTCGATAGATATGCATGCTTTTCGGATTTTAACTCTAGATCCACATTTCGACATTTCAAAGATATATGGTATTTTCGCTTTTAGTTACGACTATTCTGGCATTATTTTCATTGTCCAAAGAATTCATTAGATTAAAAAGTTTAACATGAAAATCCTGCAGGACATTCATATCTTAGAGTCCATAATGCAGTATGTGATATAGAATTATCGCAGCATTCCGATATGCCAGTAAGACTGTACTACATGTAGTCCGCGTGGCCGGAACAGTCGAAAGTTCTATATGATCACATCGTGCACCTCTGAGGTATGTTTTTCCGGTTCTCTTTTGTGTGAAATGTTCAACAAGGATATTTCCACCGTTGGGAATAAGGAATTTCATGATTTTTTGGTACACGTTTGTAGGAACTTACTTAAGAAACTGAAATCATCATTCTTCGTTGTCGAGATGTGGATTGTGCAAATTGAATGCACGAGCTGCTACTAGATCAAATGTTATCCCTTCAGCAGATATTTCTACTTTTCATTCCTTCTGGTAGCTGGTTTTAAAGTTCTGAGTACATACATCGGAATTTTTCGTTAATCGTTCGTGGTTTAGTAATGAGATTGAAGCGGTTACATTCTCTGTGGATTAATTGCTATCTATACTAGGAGACCGTTTCTTATTTTGATGGAATATCTGTTTGGAGTGCATTATAGTTGGAATTTAAACTTTAAAATTGCACAAGCGTATTATTGCGTTGTTTTAGGATGGCCATGCATCATCCATGTCCACATAAAAAAGAAATCCAGGATTCATCACCTCATATTTTGTATGTTAATCACTTTTAGAAAACACATAAATCTCTTGAAACACATCCACGAGTTGAAGATTTAGTTCTGGACTCAACCGACTTTTTTGTTTGTGGATTTTTCCTTTCATAAATCAAGGGTTCTTATCTCTAGATCACATAACTTCTCGGAGATCTAATTTCATACAGTTATTATCTATTGATAACTAATTTCTTAAACGTTTTTCTTGCGATATGGAATTCCCCGAATGTCCCCTTTTTCAATTCGAGTAGTGGAAATTTAGATATGAAGACCTCTCTTATCTCAGAAGAAAACATAGAATCTCCATAGATATGCATGCGTTTCGGATTTTAACACAGGATCCACATTTCGACATTTCAAAGTTGTATGGTATTCTTGCTATCAGTTGCGCAGTTTTTGGTACGTTGTTCATTGTCACAAGTATTCATTACATGGAAACGTTTAACATGAAAATCCTGCAGGACATTCATATCTTAGAATTTATAGTGCTGTATGTGCTATAGGACTATCGCAGCATTCCGATATGCCAGTAAGACTGTACTACATGTAGTCAGCGTGGTGGGGACAGTCGGTAATCCTATATGATCACATAGCACAACTCTAAAGTATGTTTTTCCGGTCCTCTATTGTGCGAAATATGCGATAAGGCAAGATCTTGCGTTGGGAATAAGGAGTTTCATGATTTTTGGTTAACGTTTGTAAAAACGTACTCAGGAAACTGAGAACATCATCCTTCGTTGTCGAGATGTGGATAGTGCAAATTGAATGCACGAGATGCGACTAGATAATATGTTATCCCTTCAGCAAATAAGAGGGTTTCACTCCTTTTGGGTTGCTTGTTTTAAATTTTTGAGGAAACACGAAATACATCGGCATGTCTCGTTCTTCGATTATAATTTTGTAATGAGATTTTAACAGTTACTTTCTCTATGGATAAATTGCTAGCTATATTAGGAGACCGTTTTTTACTTTGAAGTAATTACTGTTAATTTTAAATCATAGTTGCAATTTAAAATCTAAAAGTGGGCATATGTATTATTGCATTGCTTTAAAATGGCCATACCTCATCCATGCCCAGAACTAAAACATCCAATATGCATCATCTCATGTTTTGTATGAAAATTTCGTTTAGAAAGACCGAACGTCTCATGGAACACATTCCCGAGTTTCAAGCTGATTTAGTTCTGGGCTTAACCGGCTTGTCTGGTTGGGGATTTTCCCTTAAGAATAAAGATGTTTTTATTTCTTGATCGCATAGCATCTCGTTGTTCCTATATCTTACAGTAATTATCTATTCGTAAATAATTTCTTGAACGTTTTTCTTGGGATATGGAATTCCTCGAATGTCCGCTTTTTTGATTCTAGTAGTGGAAATTTAGATATGGACACCTCTAATATCTCAGTAACAAAACAGAAGCTCGATAGATATGCATGCTTTTCGGATTTTAACTCTAGATCCACATTTCGACATTTCAAAGATATATGGTATTTTCGCTTTTAGTTACGACTATTCTGGCATTATTTTCATTGTCCAAAGAATTCATTAGATTAAAAAGTTTAACATGAAAATCCTGCAGGACATTCATATCTTAGAGTCCATAATGCAGTATGTGATATAGAATTATCGCAGCATTCCGATATGCCAGTAAGACTGTACTACATGTAGTCCGCGTGGCCGGAACAGTCGAAAGTTCTATATGATCACATCGTGCACCTCTGAGGTATGTTTTTCCGGTTCTCTTTTGTGTGAAATGTTCAACAAGGATATTTCCACCGTTGGGAATAAGGAATTTCATGATTTTTTGGTACACGTTTGTAGGAACTTACTTAAGAAACTGAAATCATCATTCTTCGTTGTCGAGATGTGGATTGTGCAAATTGAATGCACGAGCTGCTACTAGATCAAATGTTATCCCTTCAGCAGATATTTCTACTTTTCATTCCTTCTGGTAGCTGGTTTTAAAGTTCTGAGTACATACATCGGAATTTTTCGTTAATCGTTCGTGGTTTAGTAATGAGATTGAAGCGGTTACATTCTCTGTGGATTAATTGCTATCTATACTAGGAGACCGTTTCTTATTTTGATGGAATATCTGTTTGGAGTGCATCATAGTTGGAATTTAAACTTTAAAATTGCACAAGCGTATTATTGCGTTGTTTTAGGATGGCCATGCATCATCCATGTCCACATAAAAAAGAAATCCAGGATTCATCACCTCATATTTTGTATGTTAATCACTTTTAGAAAACACATAAATCTCTTGAAACATATCCACGCGTTGAAGATTTAGTTCTGGACTCAACCGACTTTTTTGTTTGTGGATTTTTCCTTACATAAATCAAGGGTTCTTATCTCTAGATCACATAACTTCTCGGAGATCTAATTTCATACAGTTATTATCTATTGATAATTAATTTCTTAAACGTTTTTCTTGCGATATGGAATTCCCCGAATGTCCCCTTTTTCAATTCGAGTAGTGGAAATTTAGATATGAAGACCTCTCATATCTCAGAAGAAAACATAGAATCTCCATAGATATGCATGCGTTTCGGATTTTAACACAGGATCCACATTTCGACATTTCAAAGTTGTATGGTATTCTTGCTATCAGTTGCGCAGTTTTTGGTACGTTGTTCATTGTCACAAGTATTCATTACATGGAAACGTTTAACATGAAAATCCTACAGGACATTCATATCTTAGAACTTATAGTGCTGTATGTGCTATAGGACTATCGCAGCATTCCGATATGCCAGTAAGACTGTACTACATGTAGTCAGCGTGACGGGAACAGTCGGTAATCCTATATGATCACATAGCACAACTCTAAAGTATGTTTTTCCGGTCCTCTATTGTGCGAAATATGCGATAAGGCAAGTTCCTGCGTTGGGAATAAGGAGTTTTATGATTTTTGGTTAACGTTTGTAGAAACGTACCCAGGAAACTGAGAACATCATCCTTCGTTGTCGAGATGTGGATAGTGCAAATTGAATGCACGAGATGCGACTAGATAATATGTTATCCCTTCAGCAAATAAGTGGGTTTGACTCCTTTTGGGTTGCTTGTTTAAATTTTTGAGGAAACACGAAATACATCGGCATGTCTCGTTCTTCGATTATAATTTTGTAATGATATTTTAACAGTTACTTTCTCTATGGATAAATTGCCAGCTACATTAGGAGACCGTTTTTTACTTTGAAGTAATTACTGTTAATTTTAAATCTTTATTGCAATTTAAAATCTAAAAGTGGGCATATGTATTATTGCATTGCTTTAAAATGGCCATACCTCATCCATGCCCAGAACTAAAACATCCAATATGCATCATCTCATGTTTTGTATGAAAATTTCGTTTAGGAAGACCGAACGTCTCATGGAACACACATTCCCGAGTTTCAAGATGATTTAGTTCTGGGCTTAACCGGCTTGTCTGGTTGGGGATTTTCCCTTAAGAATAAAGATGTTTTTATTTCTTGATCGCATAGCATCTCGTTGTTCCTATATCTTACAGTAATTATCTATTCGTAAATAATTTCTTGAACGTTTTTCTTGGGATATGGAATTCCTCGAATGTCCGCTTTTTTGATTCTAGTAGTGGAAATTTAGATATGGACACCTCTAATATCTCAGTAACAAAACAGAAGCTCGATAGATATGCATGCTTTTCGGATTTTAACTCTAGATCCACATTTCGACATTTCAAAGATATATGGTATTTTCGCTTTTAGTTACGACTATTCTGGCATTATTTTCATTGTCCAAAGAATTCATTAGATTAAAAAGTTTAACATGAAAATCCTGCAGGACATTCATATCTTAGAGTCCATAATGCAGTATGTGATATAGAATTATCGCAGCATTCCGATATGCCAGTAAGACTGTACTACATGTAGTCCGCGTGGCCGGAACAGTCGAAAGTTCTATATGATCACATCGTGCACCTCTGAGGTATGTTTTTCCGGTTCTCTTTTGTGTGAAATGTTCAACAAGGATATTTCCACCGTTGGGAATAAGGAATTTCATGATTTTTTGGTACACGTTTGTAGGAACTTACTTAAGAAACTGAAATCATCATTCTTCGTTGTCGAGATGTGGATTGTGCAAATTGAATGCACGAGCTGCTACTAGATCAAATGTTATCCCTTCAGCAGATATTTCTACTTTTCATTCCTTCTGGTAGCTGGTTTTAAAGTTCTGAGTACATACATCGGAATTTTTCGTTAATCGTTCGTGGTTTAGTAATGAGATTGAAGCGGTTACATTCTCTGTGGATTAATTGCTATCTATACTAGGAGACCGTTTCTTATTTTGATGGAATATCTGTTTGGAGTGCATCATAGTTGGAATTTAAACTTTAAAATTGCACAAGCGTATTATTGCGTTGTTTTAGGATGGCCATGCATCATCCATGTCCACATAAAAAAGAAATCCAGGATTCATCACCTCATATTTTGTATGTTAATCACTTTTAGAAAACACATAAATCTCTTGAAACATATCCACGCGTTGAAGATTTAGTTCTGGACTCAACCGACTTTTTTGTTTGTGGATTTTTCCTTACATAAATCAAGGGTTCTTATCTCTAGATCACATAACTTCTCGGAGATCTAATTTCATACAGTTATTATCTATTGATAATTAATTTCTTAAACGTTTTTCTTGCGATATGGAATTCCCCGAATGTCCCCTTTTTCAATTCGAGTAGTGGAAATTTAGATATGAAGACCTCTCATATCTCAGAAGAAAACATAGAATCTCCATAGATATGCATGCGTTTCGGATTTTAACACAGGATCCACATTTCGACATTTCAAAGTTGTATGGTATTCTTGCTCTCAGTTGCGCAGTTTTTGGTACGTTGTTCATTGTCACAAGTATTCATTACATGGAAACGTTTAACATGAAAATCCTACAGGACATTCATATCTTTTAATTTATAGTGCTCTATGTGCTATAGGACTATCGCAGCATTCCGATATGCCAGTAAGACTGTACTACATGTAGTCAGCGTGGCGGGGACAGTCGGTATTCCTATATGATCACATAGCACAACTCTAAAGTATGTTTTTCCGGTCCTCTATTGTGCGAAATATGCGATAAGGCAAGTTCCTGCGTTGGGAATAAGGAGTTTTATGATTTTTGGTTAACGTTTGTAGAAACGTACCCAGGAAACTGAGAACATCATCCTTCGTTGTCGAGATGTGGATAGTGCAAATTGAATGCACGAGATGCGACTAGATAATATGTTATCCCTTCAGCAAATAAGTGGGTTTGACTCCTTTTGGGTTGCTTGTTTAAATTTTTGAGGAAACACGAAATACATCGGCATGTCTCGTTCTTCGATTATAATTTTGTAATGAGATTTTAATAGTTACTTTCTCTATGGATAAATTGCCAGCTACATTAGGAGACCGTTTTTTACTTTGAAGTAATTACTGTTAATTTTAAATCATAATTGCAATTTAAAATCTAAAAGTGGGCATATGTATTATTGCATTGCTTTAAAATGGCCATACCTCATCTATGCCCAGAACTAAAACATCCAATATGCATCATCTCATGTTTTGTATGAAAATTTCGTTTAGGAAGACCGAACGTCTCATGGAACACATTCCCGAGTTTCAAGATGATTTAGTTCTGGGCTTAACCGGCTTGTCTGGTTGGGGATTTTCCCTTAAGAATAAAGATGTTTTTATTTCTTGATCGCATAGCATCTCGTTGTTCCTATATCTTACAGTAATTATCTATTCGTAAATAATTTCTTGAACGTTTTTCTTGGGATATGGAATTCCTCGAATGTCCGCTTTTTTTATTCTAGTAGTGGAAATTTAGATATGGACACCTCTAATATCTCAGTAACAAAACAGAAGCTCGATAGATATGCATGCTTTTCGGATTTTAACTCTAGATCCACATTTCGACATTTCAAAGATATATGGTATTTTCGCTTTTAGTTACGACTATTCTGGCATTATTTTCATTGTCCAAAGAATTCATTAGATTAAAAAGTTTAACATGAAAATCCTGCAGGACATTCATATCTTAGAGTCCATAATGCAGTATGTGATATAGAATTATCGCAGCATTCCGATATGCCAGTAAGACTGTACTACATGTAGTCCGCGTGGCCGGAACAGTCGAAAGTTCTATATGATCACATCGTGCACCTCTGAGGTATGTTTTTCCGGTTCTCTTTTGTGTGAAATGTTCAACAAGGATATTTCCACCGTTGGGAATAAGGAATTTCATGATTTTTTGGTACACGTTTGTAGGAACTTACTTAAGAAACTGAAATCATCATTCTTCGTTGTCGAGATGTGGATTGTGCAAATTGAATGCACGAGCTGCTACTAGATCAAATGTTATCCCTTCAGCAGATATTTCTACTTTTCATTCCTTCTGGTAGCTGGTTTTAAAGTTCTGAGTACATACATCGGAATTTTTCGTTAATCGTTCGTGGTTTAGTAATGAGATTGAAGCGGTTACATTCTCTGTGGATTAATTGCTATCTATACTAGGAGACCGTTTCTTATTTTGATGGAATATCTGTTTGGAGTGCATCATAGTTGGAATTTAAACTTTAAAATTGCACAAGCGTATTATTGCGTTGTTTTAGGATGGCCATGCATCATCCATGTCCACATAAAAAAGAAATCCAGGATTCATCACCTCATATTTTGAATGTTAATCACTTTTAGAAAACACATAAATCTCTTGAAACATATCCACGCGTTGAAGATTTAGTTCTGGACTCAACCGACTTTTTTGTTTGTGGATTTTTCCTTACATAAATCAAGGGTTCTTATCTCTAGATCACATAACTTCTCGGAGATCTAATTTCATACAGTTATTATCTATTGATAATTAATTTCTTAAACGTTTTTCTTGCGATATGGAATTCCCCGAATGTCCCCTTTTTCAATTCGAGTAGTGGAAATTTAGATATGAAGACCTCTCATATCTCAGAAGAAAACATAGAATCTCCATAGATATGCATGCGTTTCGGATTTTAACACAGGATCCACATTTCGACATTTCAAAGTTGTATGGTATTCTTGCTATCAGTTGCGCAGTTTTTGGTACGTTGTTCATTGTCACAAGTATTCATTACATGGAAACGTTTAACATGAAAATCCTACAAGACATTCATATCTTTTAATTTATAGTGCTCTATGTGCTATAGGACTATCGCAGCATTCCGATATGCCAGTAAGACTGTACTACATGTAGTCAGCGTGGCGGGGACAGTCGGTATTCCTATATGATCACATAGCACAACTCTAAAGTATGTTTTTCCGGTCCTCTATTGTGCGAAATATGCGATAAGGCAAGTTCCTGCGTTGGGAATAAGGAGTTTTATGATTTTTGGTTAACGTTTGTAGAAACGTACTTAGGAAACTGAGAATATCATCCTTTGTTGTCGAGATGTGGATAGTGCAAATTGAATGCACGAGATGCGACTAGATAATATGTTATCCCTTCAGAAAATAAGTGGGTTTCACTCCTTTTGGGTTGCTTGTTTTAAATTTTTGAGGAAACACGAAATACATCGGCATGTCTCGTTCTTCGATTATAATTTTGTAATGAGATTTTAATAGTTACTTTCTCTATGGATAAATTGCTAGCTACATTAGGACACCGTTTTTTACTTTGAAGTAATTACTGTTAATTTTAAATCATAATTGCAATTTAAAATCTAAAAGTGGGCATATGTATTATTGCATTGCTTTAAAGTGGCCATACCTCATCCATGCCCAGAACTAAAACATCCAATATGCATCATCTCATGTTTTGTATGAAAATTTCGTTTAGAAAGACCGAACGTCTCATGGAACACATTCCCGAGTTTCAAGATGATTTAGTTCTGGGCTTAACCGGCTTGTCTGGTTGGGGATTTTCCCTTAAGAATAAAGATGTTTTTATTTCTTGATCGCATAGCATCTCGTTGTTCCTATATCTTACAGTAATTATCTATTCGTAAATAATTTCTTGAACGTTTTTCTTGGGATATGGAATTCCTCGAATGTCCGCTTTTTTGATTCTAGTAGTGGAAATTTAGATATGGACACCTCTAATATCTCAGTAACAAAACAGAAGCTCGATAGATATGCATGCTTTTCGGATTTTAACTCTAGATCCACATTTCGACATTTCAAAGATATATGGTATTTTCGCTTTTAGTTACGACTATTCTGGCATTATTTTCATTGTCCAAAGAATTCATTAGATTAAAAAGTTTAACATGAAAATCCTGCAGGACATTCATATCTTAGAGTCCATAATGCAGTATGTGATATAGAATTATCGCAGCATTCCGATATGCCAGTAAGACTGTACTACATGTAGTCCGCGTGGCCGGAACAGTCGAAAGTTCTATATGATCACATCGTGCACCTCTGAGGTATGTTTTTCCGGTTCTCTTTTGTGTGAAATGTTCAACAAGGATATTTCCACCGTTGGGAGTAAGGAATTTCATGATTTTTTGGTACACGTTTGTAGGAACTTACTTAAGAAACTGAAATCATCATTCTTCGTTGTCGAGATGTGGATTGTGCAAATTGAATGCACGAGCTGCTACTAGATCAAATGTTATCCCTTCAGCAGATATTTCTACTTTTCATTCCTTCTGGTAGCTGGTTTTAAAGTTTTGAGTACATACATCGGAATTTTTCGTTAATCGTTCGTGGTTTAGTAATGAGATTGAAGCGGTTACATTCTCTGTGGATTAATTGCTATCTATACTAGGAGACCGTTTCTTATTTTGATGGAATATCTGTTTGGAGTGCATCATAGTTGGAATTTAAACTTTAAAATTGCACAAGCGTATTATTGCGTTGTTTTAGGATGGCCATGCATCATCCATGTCCACATAAAAAAGAAATCCAGGATTCATCACCTCATATTTTGTATGTTAATCGCTTTTAGAAAACACATAAATCTCTTGAAACATATCCACGCGTTGAAGATTTAGTTCTGGACTCAACCGACTTTTTTGTTTGTGGATTTTTCCTTACATAAATCAAGGGTTCTTATCTCTAGATCACATAACTTCTCGGAGATCTAATTTCATACAGTTATTATCTATTGATAATTAATTTCTTAAACGTTTTTCTTGCGATATGGAATTCCCCGAATGTCCCCTTTTTCAATTCGAGTAGTGGAAATTTAGATATGAAGACCTCTCATATCTCAGAAGAAAACATAGAATCTCCATAGATATGCATGCGTTTCGGATTTTAACACAGGATCCACATTTCGACATTTCAAAGTTGTATGGTATTCTTGCTATCAGTTGCGCAGTTTTTGGTACGTTGTTCATTGTCACAAGTATTCATTACATGGAAACGTTTAACATGAAAATCCTACAGGACATTCATATCTTTTAATTTATAGTGCTGTATGTGCTATAGGACTATCGCAGCATTCCGATATGCCAGTAAGACTGTACTACATGTAGTGAGCGTGGCGGGGACAGTCGGTATTCCTATATGATCACATAGTACAACTCTAAAGTATGTTTTTCCGGTCCTCTATTGTGCGAAATATGCGATAAGGCAAGTTCCTGCGTTGGGAATAAGGAGTTTTATGATTTTTGGTTAACGTTTGTAGAAACGTACCCAGGAAACTGAGAACATCATCCTTCGTTGTCGAGATGTGGATAGTGCAAATTGAATGCACGAGATGCGACTAGATAATATGTTATCCCTTCAGCAAATAAGTGGGTTTGACTCCTTTTGGGTTGCTTGTTTTAAATTTTTGAGGAAACACGAAATACATCGGCATGTCTCGTTCTTCGATTATAATTTTGTAATGAGATTTTAATAGTTACTTTCTCTATGGATAAATTGCCAGCTACATTAGGAGACCGTTTTTTCCTTTGAAGTAATTGCTGTTAATTTTAAATCATAATTGCAATTTAAAATCTAAAAGTGGGCATATGTATTATTGCATTGCTTTAAAATGGCCATACCTCATCCATGCCCAGAACTAAAACATCCAATATGCATCATCTCATGTTTTGTATGAAAATTTCGTTTAGAAAGACCGAACGTCTCATGGAACACATTCCCGAGTTTCAAGATGATTTAGTTCTGGGCTTAACCGGCTTGTCTGGTTGGGGATTTTCCCTTAAGAATAAAAATGATTTTATTTCTTGATCGCATAGCATCTCGTTGTTTCTATATCTTACAGTATTTATCTATTCGTAAATAATTTCTTAAACGTTTTTCTTGGGATATGGAATTCCCCGAATGTCCGCTTTTTTGATTCTAGTAGTGGAAATTTAGATATGGACACCTCTAATATCTCAGTAACAAAACAGAAGCTCGATAGATATGCATGCTTTTCGGATTTTAACTCTAGATCCACATTTCGACATTTCAAAGATATATGGTATTTTCGCTTTTAGGTACGACTATTCTGGCATTATTTTCATTGTCCAAAGAATTCATTAGATTAAAAAGTCTAACATGAAAATCCTGCAGGACATTCATATCTTAGAATCTATAATGCAGTATGTGATATAGAATTATCGCAGCATTCCGATATGCCAGGTAGACTGTACTACATGTAGTCCGCGTGGCCGGAACAGTCGAAAGTTCTATATGATCACATCGTGCACCTCTGAGGTATGTTTTTCCGGTTCTCTTTTGTGTGAAATGTTCAACAAGGATATTTCCACCGTTGGGAATAAGGAATTTCATGATTTTTGGTACACGTTTGTAGGAACTTACTTAAGAAACTGAAATCATCATTCTTCGTTGTCGAGATGTGGATTGTGCAAATTGAATGCACGAGCTGCTACTAGATCAAATGTTATCCCTTCAGCAGATATTTCTACTTTTCATTCCTTCTGGCAGCTGGTTTTAAAGTTCTGAGTACATACATCGGAATTTTTCGTTAATCGTTCGTGGTTTAGTAATGAGATTGAAGCGGTTACATTCTCTGTGGATTAATTGCTATCTATACTAGGAGACCGTTTCTTATTTTGATGGAATATCTGTTTGGAGTGCATCATAGTTGGAATTTAAACTTTAAAATTGCACAAGCGTATTATTGCGTTGTTTTAGGATGGCCATACATCGTCCATGTCCACATAAAAAAATCCAGGATTCATCACCTCATATTTTGTATGTTAATCACTTTTAGAAAACACATAAATCTCTTGAAACACATCCACGAGTTGAAGATTTAGTTCTGGACTCAACCGACTTTTTTGTTTGTGGATTTTTCCTTTCATAAATCAAGGGTTCTTATCTCTAGATCACATAACTTCTCGGAGATCTAATTTCATACAGTTATTATCTATTGATAACTAATTTCTTAAACGTTTTTCTTGCGATATGGAATTCCCCGAATGTCCCCTTTTTCAATTCGAGTAGTGGAAATTTAGATATGAAGACCTCTCTTATCTCAGAAGAAAACATAGAATCTCCATAGATATGCATGCGTTTCGGATTTTAACACAGGATCCACATTTCGACATTTCAAAGTTGTATGGTATTCTTGCTATCAGTTGCGCAGTTTTTGGTACGTTGTTCATTGTCACAAGTATTCATTACATGGAAACGTTTAACATGAAAATCCTACAGGACATTCATATCTTAGAATTTATAGTGCTGTATGTGCTATAGGACTATCGCAGCATTCCGATATGCCAGTAAGACTGTACTACATGTAGTGAGCGTGGCGGGGACAGTCGGTATTCCTATATGATCACATAGCACAACTCTAAAGTATGTTTTTCCGGTCCTCTATTGTGCGAAATATGCGATAAGGCAAGTTCCTGCGTTGGGAATAAGGAGTTTTATGATTTTTGGTTAACGTTTGTAGAAACGTACTCAGGAAACTGAGAACATCATCCTTCGTTGTCGAGATGTGGATAGTGCAAATTGAATGCACGAGATGCGACTAGATAATATGTTATCCCTTCAGCAAATAAGTGGGTTTGACTCCTTTTGGGTTGCTTGTTTTAAATTTTTGAGGAAACACGAAATACATCGGCATGTCTCGTTCTTCGATTATAATTTTGTAATGAGATTTTAATAGTTACTTTCTCTATGGATAAATTGCCAGCTACATTAGGAGACCGTTTTTTACTTTGAAGTAATTACTGTTAATTTTAAATCATAATTGCAATTTAAAATCTAAAAGTGGGCATATGTATTATTGCATTGCTTTAAAATGGCCATACCTCATCCATGCCCAGAACTAAAACATCCAATATGCATCATCTCATGTTTTGTATGAAAATTTCGTTTAGAAAGACCGAACGTCTCATGGAACACATTCCCGAGTTTCAAGATGATTTAGTTCTGGGCTTAACCGGCTTGTCTGGTTGGGGATTTTCCCTTAAGAATAAAAATGATTTTATTTCTTGATCGCATAGCATCTCGTTGTTTCTATATCTTACAGTATTTATCTATTCGTAAATAATTTCTTAAACGTTTTTCTTGGGATATGGAATTCCCCGAATGTCCGCTTTTTTGATTCTAGTAGTGGAAATTTAGATATGGACACCTCTAATATCTCAGTAACAAAACAGAAGCTCGATAGATATGCATGCTTTTCGGATTTTAACTCTAGATCCACATTTCGACATTTCAAAGATATATGGTATTTTCGCTTTTAGGTACGACTATTCTGGCATTATTTTCATTGTCCAAAGAATTCATTAGATTAAAAAGTTTAACATGAAAATCCTGCAGGACATTCATATCTTAGAGTCCATAATGCAGTATGTGATATAGAATTATCGCAGCATTCCGATATGCCAGTAAGACTGTACTACATGTAGTCCGCGTGGCCGGAACAGTCGAAAGTTCTATATGATCACATCGTGCACCTCTGAGGTATGTTTTTCCGGTTCTCTTTTGTGTGAAATGTTCAACAAGGATATTTCCACCGTTGGGAATAAGGAATTTCATGATTTTTTGGTACACGTTTGTAGGAACTTACTTAAGAAACTGAAATCATCATTCTTCGTTGTCGAGATGTGGATTGTGCAAATTGAATACTCGAGCTGCTACTAGATCAAATGTTATCCCTTCAGCAGATATTTCTACTTTTCATTCCTTCTGGTAGCTGGTTTTAAAGTTCTGAGTACATACATCGGAATTTTTCGTTAATCGTTCGTGGTTTAGTAATGAGATTGAAGCGGTTACATTCTCTGTGGATTAATTGCTATCTATACTAGGAGACCGTTTCTTATTTTGATGGAATATCTGTTTGGAGTGCATCATAGTTGGAATTTAAACTTTAAAATTGCACAAGCGTATTATTGCGTTGTTTTAGGATGGCCATGCATCATCCATGTCCACATAAAAAAGAAATCCAGGATTCATCACCTCATATTTTGTATGTTAATCACTTTTAGAAAACACATAAATCTCTTGAAACATATCCACGCGTTGAAGATTTAGTTCTGGACTCAACCGACTTTTTTGTTTGTGGATTTTTCCTTACATAAATCAAGGGTTCTTATCTCTAGATCACATAACTTCTCGGAGATCTAATTTCATACAGTTATTATCTATTGATAATTAATTTCTTAAACGTTTTTCTTGCGATATGGAATTCCCCGAATGTCCCCTTTTTCAATTCGAGTAGTGGAAATTTAGATATGAAGACCTCTCATATCTCAGAAGAAAACATAGAATCTCCATAGATATGCATGCGTTTCGGATTTTAACACAGGATCCACATTTCGACATTTCAAAGTTGTATGGTATTCTTGCTATCAGTTGCGCAGTTTTTGGTACGTTGTTCATTGTCACAAGTATTCATTACATGGAAACGTTTAACATGAAAATCCTACAGGACATTCATATCTTTTAATTTATAGTGCTCTATGTGCTATAGGACTATCGCAGCATTCCGATATGCCAGTAAGACTGTACTACATGTAGTGAGCGTGGCGGGGACAGTCGGTATTCCTATATGATCACATAGCACAACTCTAAAGTATGTTTTTCCGGTCCTCTATTGTGCGAAATATGCGATAAGGCAAGTTCCTGCGTTGGGAATAAGGAGTTTTATGATTTTTGGTTAACGTTTGTAGAAACGTACCCAGGAAACTGAGAACATCATCCTTCGTTGTCGAGATGTGGATAGTGCAAATTGAATGCACGAGATGCGACTAGATAATATGTTATCCCTTCAGCAAATAAGTGGGTTTGACTCCTTTTGGGTTGCTTGTTTAAATTTTTGAGGAAACACGAAATACATCGGCATGTCTCGTTCTTCGATTATAATTTTGTAATGAGATTTTAATAGTTACTTTCTCTATGGATAAATTGCCAGCTACATTAGGAGACCGTTTTTTACTTTGAAGTAATTACTGTTAATTTTAAATCTTTATTGCAATTTAAAATCTAAAAGTGGGCATATGTATTATTGCATTGCTTTAAAATGGCCATACCTCATCCATGCCCAGAACTAAAACATCCAATATGCATCATCTCATGTTTTGTATGAAAATTTCGTTTAGAAAGACCGAACGTCTCATGGAACACATTCCCGAGTTTCAAGATGATTTAGTTCTGGGCTTAACCGGCTTGTCTGGTTGGGGATTTTCCCTTAAGAATAAAAATGATTTTATTTCTTGATCGCATAGCATCTCGTTGTTTCTATATCTTACAGTATTTATCTATTCGTAAATAATTTCTTAAACGTTTTTCTTGGGATATGGAATTCCTCGAATGTCCGCTTTTTTGATTCTAGTAGTGGAAATTTAGATATGGACACCTCTAATATCTCAGTAACAAAACAGAAGCTCGATAGATATGCATGCTTTTCGGATTTTAACTCTAGATCCACCTTTCGACATTTCAAAGATATATGGTATTTTCGCTTTTAGTTACGACTATTCTGGCATTATTTTCATTGTCCAAAGAATTCATTAGATTAAAAAGTTTAACATGAAAATCCTGCAGGACATTCATATCTTAGAGTCCATAATGCAGTATGTGATATAGAATTATCGCAGCATTCCGATATGCCAGTAAGACTGTACTACATGTAGTCCGCGTGGCCGGAACAGTCGAAAGTTCTATATGATCACATCGTGCACCTCTGAGGTATGTTTTTCCGGTTCTCTTTTGTGTGAAATGTTCAACAAGGATATTTCCACCGTTGGGAATAAGGAATTTCATGATTTTTTGGTACACGTTTGTAGGAACTTACTTAAGAAACTGAAATCATCATTCTTCGTTGTCGAGATGTGGATTGTGCAAATTGAATGCACGAGCTGCTACTAGATCAAATGTTATCCCTTCAGAAGATATTTCTACTTTTCATTCCTTCTGGTAGCTGGTTTTAAAGTTCTGAGTACATACATCGGAATTTTTCGTTAATCGTTCGTGGTTTAGTAATGAGATTGAAGCGGTTACATTCTCTGTGGATTAATTGCTATCTATACTAGGAGACCGTTTCTTATTTTGATGGAATATCTGTTTGGAGTGCATCATAGTTGGAATTTAAACTTTAAAATTGCACAAGCGTATTATTGCGTTGTTTTAGGATGGCCATGCATCATCCATGTCCACATAAAAAAATCCAGGATTCATCACCTCATATTTTGTATGTTAATCACTTTTAGAAAACACATAAATCTCTTGAAACACATCCACGAGTTGAAGATTTAGTTCTGGACTCAACCGACTTTTTTGTGTGTGGATTTTTCCTTTCATAAATCAAGGGTTCTTATCTCTAGATCACATAACTTCTCGGAGATCTAATTTCATACAGTTATTATCTATTGATAACTAATTTCTTAAACGTTTTTCTTGCGATATGGAATTCCCCGAATGTCCCCTTTTTCAATTCGAGTAGTGGAAATTTAGATATGAAGACCTCTCATATCTCAGAGGAAAACATAGAATCTCCATAGATATGCATGCGTTTCGGATTTTAACACAGGATCCACATTTCGACATTTCAAAGTTGTATGGTATTCTTGCTATCAGTTGCGCAGCTTTGGTACGTTGTTCATTGTCACAAGTATTCATTGCATGGAAACGTTTAACATGAAAATCCTACAGGACATTCATATCTTAGAATTTATAGTGCTGTATGTGCTATAGGACTATCGCAGCATTCCGATATGCCAGTAAGACTGTACTACATGTAGTCAGCGTGGTGGGGATAGTCGGTATCCTATATGATCACATAGCACAACTCTAAGGTATGTTTTTCCGGTCCTCTATTGTGCGAAATATGCGATAAGGCAAGATCTTGCGTTGGGAATAAGGAGTTTCATGATTTTTGGTTAACGTTTGTAAAAACGTACTCAGGAAACTGAGAACATCATCCTTCGTTGTCGAGATGTGGATAGTGCAAATTGAATGCACGAGATGCGACTAGATAATATGTTATCCCTTCAGCAAATAAGAGGGTTTCACTCCTTTTGGGTTGCTTGTTTTAAATTTTTGAGGAAACACGAAATACATCGGCATGTCTCGTTCTTCGATTATAATTTTGTAATGAGATTTTAACAGTTACTTTCTCTATGGATAAATTGCTAGCTATATTAGGAGACCGTTTTTTACTTTGAAGTAATTACTGTTAATTTTAAATCATAGTTGCAATTTAAAATCTAAAAGTGGGCATATGTATTATTGCATTGCTTTAAAATGGCCATACCTCATCCATGCCCAGAACTAAAACATCCAATATGCATTATCTCATGTTTTGTATGAAAATTTCGTTTAGAAAGACCGAACGTCTCATGGAACACATTCCCGAGTTTCAAGATGATTTAGTTCTGGGCTTAACCGGCTTGTCTGGTTGGGGATTTTCCCTTAAGAATAAAGATGTTTTTATTTCTTGATCGCATAGCATCTCGTTGTTCCTATATCTTACAGTAATTATCTATTCGTAAATAATTTCTTGAACGTTTTTCTTGGGATATGGAATTCCTCGAATGTCCGCTTTTTTTATTCTAGTAGTGGAAATTTAGATATGGACACCTCTAATATCTCAGTAACAAAACAGAAGCTCGATAGATATGCATGCTTTTCGGATTTTAACTCTAGATCCACATTTCGACATTTCAAAGATATATGGTATTTTCGCTTTTAGTTACGACTATTCTGGCATTATTTTCATTGTCCAAAGAATTCATTAGATTAAAAAGTTTAACATGAAAATCCTGCAGGACATTCATATCTTAGAGTCCATAATGCAGTATGTGATATAGAATTATCGCAGCATTCCGATATGCCAGTAAGACTGTACTACATGTAGTCCGCGTGGCCGGAACAGTCGAAAGTTCTATATGATCACATCGTGCACCTCTGAGGTATGTTTTTCCGGTTCTCTTTTGTGTGAAATGTTCAACAAGGATATTTCCACCGTTGGGAATAAGGAATTTCATGATTTTTTGGTACACGTTTGTAGGAACTTACTTAAGAAACTGAAATCATCATTCTTCGTTGTCGAGATGTGGATTGTGCAAATTGAATGCACGAGCTGCTACTAGATCAAATGTTATCCCTTCAGCAGATATTTCTACTTTTCATTCCTTCTGGTAGCTGGTTTTAAAGTTCTGAGTACATACATCGGAATTTTTCGTTAATCGTTCGTGGTTTAGTAATGAGATTGAAGCGGTTACATTCTCTGTGGATTAATTGCTATCTATACTAGGAGACCGTTTCTTATTTTGATGGAATATCTGTTTGGAGTGCATCATAGTTGGAATTTAAACTTTAAAATTGCACAAGCGTATTATTGCGTTGTTTTAGGATGGCCATGCATCATCCATGTCCACATAAAAAAGAAATCCAGGATTCATCACCTCATATTTTGAATGTTAATCACTTTTAGAAAACACATAAATCTCTTGAAACATATCCACGCGTTGAAGATTTAGTTCTGGACTCAACCGACTTTTTTGTTTGTGGATTTTTCCTTACATAAATCAAGGGTTCTTATCTCTAGATCACATAACTTCTCGGAGATCTAATTTCATACAGTTATTATCTATTGATAATTAATTTCTTAAACGTTTTTCTTGCGATATGGAATTCCCCGAATGTCCCCTTTTTCAATTCGAGTAGTGGAAATTTAGATATGAAGACCTCTCATATCTCAGAAGAAAACATAGAATCTCCATAGATATGCATGCGTTTCGGATTTTAACACAGGATCCACATTTCGACATTTCAAAGTTGTATGGTATTCTTGCTATCAGTTGCGCAGTTTTTGGTACGTTGTTCATTGTCACAAGTATTCATTACATGGAAACGTTTAACATGAAAATCCTACAAGACATTCATATCTTTTAATTTATAGTGCTCTATGTGCTATAGGACTATCGCAGCATTCCGATATGCCAGTAAGACTGTACTACATGTAGTCAGCGTGGCGGGGACAGTCGGTATTCCTATATGATCACATAGCACAACTCTAAAGTATGTTTTTCCGGTCCTCTATTGTGCGAAATATGCGATAAGGCAAGTTCCTGCGTTGGGAATAAGGAGTTTTATGATTTTTGGTTAACGTTTGTAGAAACGTACTTAGGAAACTGAGAATATCATCCTTTGTTGTCGAGATGTGGATAGTGCAAATTGAATGCACGAGATGCGACTAGATAATATGTTATCCCTTCAGAAAATAAGTGGGTTTCACTCCTTTTGGGTTGCTTGTTTTAAATTTTTGAGGAAACACGAAATACATCGGCATGTCTCGTTCTTCGATTATAATTTTGTAATGAGATTTTAATAGTTACTTTCTCTATGGATAAATTGCTAGCTACATTAGGACACCGTTTTTTACTTTGAAGTAATTACTGTTAATTTTAAATCATAATTGCAATTTAAAATCTAAAAGTGGGCATATGTATTATTGCATTGCTTTAAAGTGGCCATACCTCATCCATGCCCAGAACTAAAACATCCAATATGCATCATCTCATGTTTTGTATGAAAATTTCGTTTAGAAAGACCGAACGTCTCATGGAACACATTCCCGAGTTTCAAGATGATTTAGTTCTGGGCTTAACCGGCTTGTCTGGTTGGGGATTTTCCCTTAAGAATAAAGATGTTTTTATTTCTTGATCGCATAGCATCTCGTTGTACCTATATCTTACAGTAATTATCTATTCGTAAATAATTTCTTGAACGTTTTTCTTGGGATATGGAATTCCTCGAATGTCCGCTTTTTTGATTCTAGTAGTGGAAATTTAGATATGGACACCTCTAATATCTCAGTAACAAAACAGAAGCTCGATAGATATGCATGCTTTTCGGATTTTAACTCTAGATCCACATTTCGACATTTCAAAGATATATGGTATTTTCGCTTTTAGTTACGACTATTCTGGCATTATTTTCATTGTCCAAAGAATTCATTAGATTAAAAAGTTTAACATGAAAATCCTGCAGGACATTCATATCTTAGAGTCCATAATGCAGTATGTGATATAGAATTATCGCAGCATTCCGATATGCCAGTAAGACTGTACTACATGTAGTCCGCGTGGCCGGAACAGTCGAAAGTTCTATATGATCACATCGTGCACCTCTGAGGTATGTTTTTCCGGTTCTCTTTTGTGTGAAATGTTCAACAAGGATATTTCCACCGTTGGGAGTAAGGAATTTCATGATTTTTTGGTACACGTTTGTAGGAACTTACTTAAGAAACTGAAATCATCATTCTTCGTTGTCGAGATGTGGATTGTGCAAATTGAATGCACGAGCTGCTACTAGATCAAATGTTATCCCTTCAGCAGATATTTCTACTTTTCATTCCTTCTGGTAGCTGGTTTTAAAGTTTTGAGTACATACATCGGAATTTTTCGTTAATCGTTCGTGGTTTAGTAATGAGATTGAAGCGGTTACATTCTCTGTGGATTAATTGCTATCTATACTAGGAGACCGTTTCTTATTTTGATGGAATATCTGTTTGGAGTGCATCATAGTTGGAATTTAAACTTTAAAATTGCACAAGCGTATTATTGCGTTGTTTTAGGATGGCCATGCATCATCCATGTCCACATAAAAAAGAAATCCAGGATTCATCACCTCATATTTTGTATGTTAATCGCTTTTAGAAAACACATAAATCTCTTGAAACATATCCACGCGTTGAAGATTTAGTTCTGGACTCAACCGACTTTTTTGTTTGTGGATTTTTCCTTACATAAATCAAGGGTTCTTATCTCTAGATCACATAACTTCTCGGAGATCTAATTTCATACAGTTATTATCTATTGATAATTAATTTCTTAAACGTTTTTCTTGCGATATGGAATTCCCCGAATGTCCCCTTTTTCAATTCGAGTAGTGGAAATTTAGATATGAAGACCTCTCATATCTCAGAAGAAAACATAGAATCTCCATAGATATGCATGCGTTTCGGATTTTAACACAGGATCCACATTTCGACATTTCAAAGTTGTATGGTATTCTTGCTATCAGTTGCGCAGTTTTTGGTACGTTGTTCATTGTCACAAGTATTCATTACATGGAAACGTTTAACATGAAAATCCTACAGGACATTCATATCTTTTAATTTATAGTGCTGTATGTGCTATAGGACTATCGCAGCATTCCGATATGCCAGTAAGACTGTACTACATGTAGTGAGCGTGGCGGGGACAGTCGGTATTCCTATATGATCACATAGTACAACTCTAAAGTATGTTTTTCCGGTCCTCTATTGTGCGAAATATGCGATAAGGCAAGTTCCTGCGTTGGGAATAAGGAGTTTTATGATTTTTGGTTAACGTTTGTAGAAACGTACCCAGGAAACTGAGAACATCATCCTTCGTTGTCGAGATGTGGATAGTGCAAATTGAATGCACGAGATGCGACTAGATAATATGTTATCCCTTCAGCAAATAAGTGGGTTTGACTCCTTTTGGGTTGCTTGTTTTAAATTTTTGAGGAAACACGAAATACATCGGCATGTCTCGTTCTTCGATTATAATTTTGTAATGAGATTTTAATAGTTACTTTCTCTATGGATAAATTGCCAGCTACATTAGGAGACCGTTTTTTCCTTTGAAGTAATTGCTGTTAATTTTAAATCATAATTGCAATTTAAAATCTAAAAGTGGGCATATGTATTATTGCATTGCTTTAAAATGGCCATACCTCATCCATGCCCAGAACTAAAACATCCAATATGCATCATCTCATGTTTTGTATGAAAATTTCGTTTAGAAAGACCGAACGTCTCATGGAACACATTCCCGAGTTTCAAGATGATTTAGTTCTGGGCTTAACCGGCTTGTCTGGTTGGGGATTTTCCCTTAAGAATAAAAATGATTTTATTTCTTGATCGCATAGCATCTCGTTGTTTCTATATCTTACAGTATTTATCTATTCGTAAATAATTTCTTAAACGTTTTTCTTGGGATATGGAATTCCCCGAATGTCCGCTTTTTTGATTCTAGTAGTGGAAATTTAGATATGGACACCTCTAATATCTCAGTAACAAAACAGAAGCTCGATAGATATGCATGCTTTTCGGATTTTAACTCTAGATCCACATTTCGACATTTCAAAGATATATGGTATTTTCGCTTTTAGGTACGACTATTCTGGCATTATTTTCATTGTCCAAAGAATTCATTAGATTAAAAAGTCTAACATGAAAATCCTGCAGGACATTCATATCTTAGAATCTATAATGCAGTATGTGATATAGAATTATCGCAGCATTCCGATATGCCAGGTAGACTGTACTACATGTAGTCCGCGTGGCCGGAACAGTCGAAAGTTCTATATGATCACATCGTGCACCTCTGAGGTATGTTTTTCCGGTTCTCTTTTGTGTGAAATGTTCAACAAGGATATTTCCACCGTTGGGAATAAGGAATTTCATGATTTTTGGTACACGTTTGTAGGAACTTACTTAAGAAACTGAAATCATCATTCTTCGTTGTCGAGATGTGGATTGTGCAAATTGAATGCACGAGCTGCTACTAGATCAAATGTTATCCCTTCAGCAGATATTTCTACTTTTCATTCCTTCTGGCAGCTGGTTTTAAAGTTCTGAGTACATACATCGGAATTTTTCGTTAATCGTTCGTGGTTTAGTAATGAGATTGAAGCGGTTACATTCTCTGTGGATTAATTGCTATCTATACTAGGAGACCGTTTCTTATTTTGATGGAATATCTGTTTGGAGTGCATCATAGTTGGAATTTAAACTTTAAAATTGCACAAGCGTATTATTGCGTTGTTTTAGGATGGCCATACATCGTCCATGTCCACATAAAAAAATCCAGGATTCATCACCTCATATTTTGTATGTTAATCACTTTTAGAAAACACATAAATCTCTTGAAACACATCCACGAGTTGAAGATTTAGTTCTGGACTCAACCGACTTTTTTGTTTGTGGATTTTTCCTTTCATAAATCAAGGGTTCTTATCTCTAGATCACATAACTTCTCGGAGATCTAATTTCATACAGTTATTATCTATTGATAACTAATTTCTTAAACGTTTTTCTTGCGATATGGAATTCCCCGAATGTCCCCTTTTTCAATTCGAGTAGTGGAAATTTAGATATGAAGACCTCTCTTATCTCAGAAGAAAACATAGAATCTCCATAGATATGCATGCGTTTCGGATTTTAACACAGGATCCACATTTCGACATTTCAAAGTTGTATGGTATTCTTGCTATCAGTTGCGCAGTTTTTGGTACGTTGTTCATTGTCACAAGTATTCATTACATGGAAACGTTTAACATGAAAATCCTACAGGACATTCATATCTTAGAATTTATAGTGCTGTATGTGCTATAGGACTATCGCAGCATTCCGATATGCCAGTAAGACTGTACTACATGTAGTGAGCGTGGCGGGGACAGTCGGTATTCCTATATGATCACATAGCACAACTCTAAAGTATGTTTTTCCGGTCCTCTATTGTGCGAAATATGCGATAAGGCAAGTTCCTGCGTTGGGAATAAGGAGTTTTATGATTTTTGGTTAACGTTTGTAGAAACGTACTCAGGAAACTGAGAACATCATCCTTCGTTGTCGAGATGTGGATAGTGCAAATTGAATGCACGAGATGCGACTAGATAATATGTTATCCCTTCAGCAAATAAGTGGGTTTGACTCCTTTTGGGTTGCTTGTTTTAAATTTTTGAGGAAACACGAAATACATCGGCATGTCTCGTTCTTCGATTATAATTTTGTAATGAGATTTTAATAGTTACTTTCTCTATGGATAAATTGCCAGCTACATTAGGAGACCGTTTTTTACTTTGAAGTAATTACTGTTAATTTTAAATCATAATTGCAATTTAAAATCTAAAAGTGGGCATATGTATTATTGCATTGCTTTAAAATGGCCATACCTCATCCATGCCCAGAACTAAAACATCCAATATGCATCATCTCATGTTTTGTATGAAAATTTCGTTTAGAAAGACCGAACGTCTCATGGAACACATTCCCGAGTTTCAAGATGATTTAGTTCTGGGCTTAACCGGCTTGTCTGGTTGGGGATTTTCCCTTAAGAATAAAAATGATTTTATTTCTTGATCGCATAGCATCTCGTTGTTTCTATATCTTACAGTATTTATCTATTCGTAAATAATTTCTTAAACGTTTTTCTTGGGATATGGAATTCCCCGAATGTCCGCTTTTTTGATTCTAGTAGTGGAAATTTAGATATGGACACCTCTAATATCTCAGTAACAAAACAGAAGCTCGATAGATATGCATGCTTTTCGGATTTTAACTCTAGATCCACATTTCGACATTTCAAAGATATATGGTATTTTCGCTTTTAGGTACGACTATTCTGGCATTATTTTCATTGTCCAAAGAATTCATTAGATTAAAAAGTTTAACATGAAAATCCTGCAGGACATTCATATCTTAGAGTCCATAATGCAGTATGTGATATAGAATTATCGCAGCATTCCGATATGCCAGTAAGACTGTACTACATGTAGTCCGCGTGGCCGGAACAGTCGAAAGTTCTATATGATCACATCGTGCAACTCTGAGGTATGTTTTTCCGGTTCTCTTTTGTGTGAAATGTTCAACAAGGATATTTCCACCGTTGGGAGTAAGGAATTTCATGATTTTTTGGTACACGTTTGTAGGAACTTACTTAAGAAACTGAAATCATCATTCTTCGTTGTCGAGATGTGGATTGTGCAAATTGAATGCACGAGCTGCTACTAGATCAAATGTTATCCCTTCAGCAGATATTTCTACTTTTCATTCCTTCTGGTAGCTGGTTTTAAAGTTCTGAGTACATACATCGGAATTTTTCGTTAATCGTTCGAAGGTTTAGTAATGAGATTGAAGCGGTTACATTCTCTGTGGATTAATTGCTATCTATACTAGGAGACCGTTTCTTATTTTGATGGAATATCTGTTTGGAGTGCATCATAGTTGGAATTTAAACTTTAAAATTGCACAAGCGTATTATTGCGTTGTTTTAGGATGGCCATGCATCATCCATGTCCACATAAAAAAGAAATCCAGGATTCATCACCTCATATTTTGTATGTTAATCACTTTTAGAAAACACATAAATCTCTTGAAACATATCCACGCGTTGAAGATTTAGTTCTGGACTCAACCGACTTTTTTGTTTGTGGATTTTTCCTTACATAAATCAAGGGTTCTTATCTCTAGATCACATAACTTCTCGGAGATCTAATTTCATACAGTTATTATCTATTGATAATTAATTTCTTAAACGTTTTTCTTGCGATATGGAATTCCCCGAATGTCCCCTTTTTCAATTCGAGTAGTGGAAATTTAGATATGAAGACCTCTCATATCTCAGAAGAAAACATAGAATCTCCATAGATATGCATGCGTTTCGGATTTTAACACAGGATCCACATTTCGACATTTCAAAGTTGTATGGTATTCTTGCTATCAGTTGCGCAGTTTTTGGTACGTTGTTCATTGTCACAAGTATTCATTACATGGAAACGTTTAACATGAAAATCCTACAGGACATTCATATCTTTTAATTTATAGTGCTCTATGTGCTATAGGACTATCGCAGCATTCCGATATGCCAGTAAGACTGTACTACATGTAGTGAGCGTGGCGGGGACAGTCGGTATTCCTATATGATCACATAGCACAACTCTAAAGTATGTTTTTCCGGTCCTCTATTGTGCGAAATATGCGATAAGGCAAGTTCCTGCGTTGGGAATAAGGAGTTTTATGATTTTTGGTTAACGTTTGTAGAAACGTACCCAGGAAACTGAGAACATCATCCTTCGTTGTCGAGATGTGGATAGTGCAAATTGAATGCACGAGATGCGACTAGATAATATGTTATCCCTTCAGCAAATAAGTGGGTTTGACTCCTTTTGGGTTGCTTGTTTAAATTTTTGAGGAAACACGAAATACATCGGCATGTCTCGTTCTTCGATTATAATTTTGTAATGAGATTTTAATAGTTACTTTCTCTATGGATAAATTGCCAGCTACATTAGGAGACCGTTTTTTACTTTGAAGTAATTACTGTTAATTTTAAATCTTTATTGCAATTTAAAATCTAAAAGTGGGCATATGTATTATTGCATTGCTTTAAAATGGCCATACCTCATCCATGCCCAGAACTAAAACATCCAATATGCATCATCTCATGTTTTGTATGAAAATTTCGTTTAGAAAGACCGAACGTCTCATGGAACACATTCCCGAGTTTCAAGATGATTTAGTTCTGGGCTTAACCGGCTTGTCTGGTTGGGGATTTTCCCTTAAGAATAAAAATGATTTTATTTCTTGATCGCATAGCATCTCGTTGTTTCTATATCTTACAGTATTTATCTATTCGTAAATAATTTCTTAAACGTTTTTCTTGGGATATGGAATTCCTCGAATGTCCGCTTTTTTGATTCTAGTAGTGGAAATTTAGATATGGACACCTCTAATATCTCAGTAACAAAACAGAAGCTCGATAGATATGCATGCTTTTCGGATTTTAACTCTAGATCCACATTTCGACATTTCAAAGATATATGGTATTTTCGCTTTTAGTTACGACTATTCTGGCATTATTTTCATTGTCCAAAGAATTCATTAGATTAAAAAGTTTAACATGAAAATCCTGCAGGACATTCATATCTTAGAGTCCATAATGCAGTATGTGATATAGAATTATCGCAGCATTCCGATATGCCAGTAAGACTGTACTACATGTAGTCCGCGTGGCCGGAACAGTCGAAAGTTCTATATGATCACATCGTGCACCTCTGAGGTATGTTTTTCCGGTTCTCTTTTGTGTGAAATGTTCAACAAGGATATTTCCACCGTTGGGAATAAGGAATTTCATGATTTTTTGGTACACGTTTGTAGGAACTTACTTAAGAAACTGAAATCATCATTCTTCGTTGTCGAGATGTGGATTGTGCAAATTGAATGCACGAGCTGCTACTAGATCAAATGTTATCCCTTCAGAAGATATTTCTACTTTTCATTCCTTCTGGTAGCTGGTTTTAAAGTTCTGAGTACATACATCGGAATTTTTCGTTAATCGTTCGTGGTTTAGTAATGAGATTGAAGCGGTTACATTCTCTGTGGATTAATTGCTATCTATACTAGGAGACCGTTTCTTATTTTGATGGAATATCTGTTTGGAGTGCATCATAGTTGGAATTTAAACTTTAAAATTGCACAAGCGTATTATTGCGTTGTTTTAGGATGGCCATGCATCATCCATGTCCACATAAAAAAATCCAGGATTCATCACCTCATATTTTGTATGTTAATCACTTTTAGAAAACACATAAATCTCTTGAAACACATCCACGAGTTGAAGATTTAGTTCTGGACTCAACCGACTTTTTTGTGTGTGGATTTTTCCTTTCATAAATCAAGGGTTCTTATCTCTAGATCACATAACTTCTCGGAGATCTAATTTCATACAGTTATTATCTATTGATAACTAATTTCTTAAACGTTTTTCTTGCGATATGGAATTCCCCGAATGTCCCCTTTTTCAATTCGAGTAGTGGAAATTTAGATATGAAGACCTCTCATATCTCAGAGGAAAACATAGAATCTCCATAGATATGCATGCGTTTCGGATTTTAACACAGGATCCACATTTCGACATTTCAAAGTTGTATGGTATTCTTGCTATCAGTTGCGCAGCTTTGGTACGTTGTTCATTGTCACAAGTATTCATTGCATGGAAACGTTTAACATGAAAATCCTACAGGACATTCATATCTTAGAATTTATAGTGCTGTATGTGCTATAGGACTATCGCAGCATTCCGATATGCCAGTAAGACTGTACTACATGTAGTCAGCGTGGTGGGGATAGTCGGTATCCTATATGATCACATAGCACAACTCTAAGGTATGTTTTTCCGGTCCTCTATTGTGCGAAATATGCGATAAGGCAAGATCTTGCGTTGGGAATAAGGAGTTTCATGATTTTTGGTTAACGTTTGTAAAAACGTACTCAGGAAACTGAGAACATCATCCTTCGTTGTCGAGATGTGGATAGTGCAAATTGAATGCACGAGATGCGACTAGATAATATGTTATCCCTTCAGCAAATAAGAGGGTTTCACTCCTTTTGGGTTGCTTGTTTTAAATTTTTGAGGAAACACGAAATACATCGGCATGTCTCGTTCTTCGATTATAATTTTGTAATGAGATTTTAACAGTTACTTTCTCTATGGATAAATTGCTAGCTATATTAGGAGACCGTTTTTTACTTTGAAGTAATTACTGTTAATTTTAAATCATAGTTGCAATTTAAAATCTAAAAGTGGGCATATGTATTATTGCATTGCTTTAAAATGGCCATACCTCATCCATGCCCAGAACTAAAACATCCAATATGCATTATCTCATGTTTTGTATGAAAATTTCGTTTAGAAAGACCGAACGTCTCATGGAACACATTCCCGAGTTTCAAGATGATTTAGTTCTGGGCTTAACCGGCTTGTCTGGTTGGGGATTTTCCCTTAAGAATAAAGATGTTTTTATTTCTTGATCGCATAGCATCTCGTTGTTCCTATATCTTACAGTAATTATCTATTCGTAAATAATTTCTTGAACGTTTTTCTTGGGATATGGAATTCCTCGAATGTCCGCTTTTTTGATTCTAGTAGTGGAAATTTAGATATGGACACCTCTAATATCTCAGTAACAAAACAGAAGCTCGATAGATATGCATGCTTTTCGGATTTTAACTCTAGATCCACATTTCGACATTTCAAAGATATATGGTATTTTCGCTTTTAGTTACGACTATTCTGGCATTATTTTCATTGTCCAAAGAATTCATTAGATTAAAAAGTTTAACATGAAAATCCTGCAGGACATTCATATCTTAGAGTCCATAATGCAGTATGTGATATAGAATTATCGCAGCATTCCGATATGCCAGTAAGACTGTACTACATGTAGTCCGCGTGGCCGGAACAGTCGAAAGTTCTATATGATCTCATCGTGCACCTCTGAGGTATGTTTTTCCGGTTCTCTTTTGTGTGAAATGTTCAACAAGGATATTTCCACCGTTGGGAATAAGGAATTTCATGATTTTTTGGTACACGTTTGTAGGAACTTACTTAAGAAACTGAAATCATCATTCTTCGTTGTCGAGATGTGGATTGTGCAAATTGAATGCACGAGCTGCTACTAGATCAAATGTTATCCCTTCAGCAGATATTTCTACTTTTCATTCCTTCTGGTAGCTGGTTTTAAAGTTCTGAGTACATACATCGGAATTTTTCGTTAATCGTTCGTGGTTTAGTAATGAGATTGAAGCGGTTACATTCTCTGTGGATTAATTGCTATCTATACTAGGAGACCGTTTCTTATTTTGATGGAATATCTGTTTGGAGTGCATCATAGTTGGAATTTAAACTTTAAAATTGCACAAGCGTTATTTTGCGTTGTTTTAGGATGGCCATACATCATCCATGTCCACATAAAAAAGAAATCCAGGATTCATCACCTCATATTTTGTATGTTAATCACTTTTAGAAAACACATAAATCTCTTGAAACATATCCACGCGTTGAAGATTTAGTTCTGGACTCAACCGACTTTTTTGTTTGTGGATTTTTCCTTACATAAATCAAGGGTTCTTATCTCTAGATCACATAACTTCTCGGAGATCTAATTTCATACAGTTATTATCTATTGATAATTAATTTCTTAAACGTTTTTCTTGCGATATGGAATTCCCCGAATGTCCCCTTTTTTAATTCGAGTAGTGGAAATTTAGATATGAAGACCTCTCATATCTCAGAAGAAAACATAGAATCTCCATAGATATGCATGCGTTTCGGATTTTAACACAGGATCCACATTTCGACATTTCAAAGTTGTATGGTATTCTTGCTATCAGTTGCGCAGTTTTTGGTACGTTGTTCATTGTCACAAGTATTCATTACATGGAAACGTTTAACATGAAAATCCTACAGGACATTCATATCTTAGAATTTATAGTGCTGTATGTGCTATAGAACTATCGCAGCATTCCGATATGCCAGTAAGACTGTACTACATGTAGTCAGCGTGGTGGGGACAGTCGGTAATCCTATATGATCACATAGCACAACTCTAAAGTATGTTTTTCCGGTCCTCTATTGTGCGAAATATGCGATAAGGCAAGTTCCTGCGTTGGGAATAAGGAGTTTCATGATTTTTGGTTAACGTTTGTAAAAACGTACTCAGGAAACTGAGAACATCATCCTTCGTTGTCGAGATGTGGATAGTGCAAATTGAATGCACGAGATGCGACTAGATAATATGTTATCCCTTCAGCAAATAAGAGGGTTTCACTCCTTTTGGGTTGCTTGTTTTAAATTTTTGAGGAAACACGAAATACATCGGCATGTCTCGTTCTTCGATTATAATTTTGTAATGAGATTTTAACAGTTACTTTCTCTATGGATAAATTGCTAGCTATATTAGGAGACCGTTTTTTACTTTGAAGTAATTACTGTTAATTTTAAATCATAGTTGCAATTTAAAATCTAAAAGTGGGCATATGTATTATTGCATTGCTTTAAAATGGCCATACCTCATCCATGCCCAGAACTAAAACATCCAATATGCATCATCTCATGTTTTGTATGAAAATTTCGTTTAAAAAGACCGAACGTCTCATGGAACACATTCCCGAGTTTAAAGATGATTTAGTTCTGGGCTTAACCGGCTTGTCTGGTTGGGGATTTTCCCTTAAGAATAAAGATGTTTTTATTTCTTGATCGCATAGCATCTCGTTGTTCCTATATCTTACAGTAATTATCTATTCGTAAATAATTTCTTGAACGTTTTTCTTGGGATATGGAATTCCTCGAATGTCCGCTTTTTTGATTCTAGTAGTGGAAATTTAGATATGGACACCTCTAATATCTCAGTAACAAAACAGAAGCTCGATAGATATGCATGCTTTTCGGATTTTAACTCTAGATCCACATTTCGACATTTCAAAGATATATGGTATTTTCGCTTTTAGTTACGACTATTCTGGCATTATTTTCATTGTCCAAAGAATTCATTAGATTAAAAAGTTTAACATGAAAATCCTGCAGGACATTCATATCTTAGAGTCCATAATGCAGTATGTGATATAGAATTATCGCAGCATTCCGATATGCCAGTAAGACTGTACTACATGTAGTCCGCGTGGCCGGAACAGTCGAAAGTTCTATATGATCACATCGTGCACCTCTGAGGTATGTTTTTCCGGTTCTCTTTTGTGTGAAATGTTCAACAAGGATATTTCCACCGTTGGGAGTAAGGAATTTCATGATTTTTTGGTACACGTTTGTAGGAACTTACTTAAGAAACTGAAATCATCATTCTTCGTTGTCGAGATGTGGATTGTGCAAATTGAATGCACGAGCTGCTACTAGATCAAATGTTATCCCTTCAGCAGATATTTCTACTTTTCATTCCTTCTGGTAGCTGGTTTTAAAGTTCTGAGTACATACATCGGAATTTTTCGTTAATCGTTCGTGGTTTAGTAATGAGATTGAAGCGGTTACATTCTCTGTGGATTAATTGCTATCTATACTAGGAGACCGTTTCTTATTTTGATGGAATATCTGTTTGGAGTGTATCATGGTTGGAATTTAAACTTTAAAATTGCACAAGCGTATTATTGCGTTGTTTTAGGATGGCCATGCATCATCCATGTCCACATAAAAAAGAAATCCAGGATTCATCACCTCATATTTTGTATGTTAATCACTTTTAGAAAACACATAAATCTCTTGAAACATATCCACGCGTTGAAGATTTAGTTCTGGACTCAACCGACTTTTTTGTTTGTGGATTTTTCCTTACATAAATCAAGGGTTCTTATCTCTAGATCACATAACTTCTCGGAGATCTAATTTCATACAGTTATTATCTATTGATAATTAATTTCTTAAACGTTTTTCTTGCGATATGGAATTCCCCGAATGTCCCCTTTTTCAATTCGAGTAGTGGAAATTTAGATATGAAGACCTCTCATATCTCAGAAGAAAACATAGAATCTCCATAGATATGCATGCGTTTCGGATTTTAACACAGGATCCACATTTCGACATTTCAAAGTTGTATGGTATTCTTGCTATCAGTTGCGCAGTTTTTGGTATTTTGTTCATTGTCACAAGTATTCATTACATGGAAACGTTTAACATGAAAATCCTACAGGACATTCATATCTTTCAATTTATAGTGCTCTATGTGCTATAGGACTATCGCAGCATTCCGATATGCCAGTAAGACTGTACTACATGTAGTGAGCGTGGCGGGGACAGTCGGTATTCCTATATGATCACATAGCACAACTCTAAAGTATGTTTTTCCGGTCCTCTATTGTGCGAAATATGCGATAAGGCAAGTTCCTGCGTTGGGAATAAGGAGTTTTATGATTTATGGTTAACGTTTGTAGAAACGTACCCAGGAAACTGAGAACATCATCCTTCGTTGTCGAGATGTGGATAGTGCAAATTGAATGCACGAGATGCGACTAGATAATATGTTATCCCTTCAGCAAATAAGTGGGTTTGACTCCTTTTGGGTTGCTTGTTTAAATTTTTGAGGAAACACGAAATACATCGGCATGTCTCGTTCTTCGATTATAATTTTGTAATGAGATTTTAATAGTTACTTTCTCTATGGATAAATTGCCAGCTACATTAGGAGACCGTTTTTTACTTTGAAGTAATTACTGTTAATTTTAAATCATAATTGCAATTTAAAATCTAAAAGTGGGCATATGTATTATTGCATTGCTTTAAAATGGCCATACCTCATCCATGCCCAGAACTAAAACATCCAATATGCATCATCTCATGTTTTGTATGAAAATTTCGTTTAGAAAGACCGAACGTCTCATGGAACACATTCCCGAGTTTCAAGATGATTTAGTTCTGGGCTTAACCGGCTTGTCTGGTTGGGGATTTTCCCTTAAGAATAAAAATGATTTTATTTCTTGATCGCATAGCATCTCGTTGTTTCTATATCTTACAGTATTTATCTATTCGTAAATAATTTCTTAAACGTTTTTCTTGGGATATGGAATTCCCCGAATGTCCGCTTTTTTGATTCTAGTAGTGGAAATTTAGATATGGACACCTCTAATATCTCAGTAACAAAACAGAAGCTCGATAGATATGCATGCTTTTCGGATTTTAACTCTAGATCCACATTTCGACATTTCAAAGATATATGGTATTTTCGCTTTTAGGTACGACTATTCTGGCATTATTTTCATTGTCCAAAGAATTCATTAGATTAAAAAGTCTAACATGAAAATCCTGCAGGACATTCATATCTTAGAATCTATAATGCAGTATGTGATATAGAATTATCGCAGCATTCCGATATGCCAGTAAGACTGTACTACATGTAGTCCGCGTGGCCGGAACAGTCGAAAGTTCTATATGATCACATCGTGCACCTCTGAGGTATGTTTTTCCGGTTCTCTTTTGTGTGAAATGTTCAACAAGGATATTTCCACCGTTGGGAATAAGGAATTTCATGATTTTTGGTACACGTTTGTAGGAACTTACTTAAGAAACTGAAATCATCATTCTTCGTTGTCGAGATGTGGATTGTGCAAATTGAATGCACGAGCTGCTACTAGATCAAATGTTATCCCTTCAGCAGATATTTCTACTTTTCATTCCTTCTGGTAGCTGGTTTTAAAGTTCTGAGTACATACATCGGAATTTTTCGTTAATCGTTCGTTGTTTAGTAATGAGATTGAAGCGGTTACATTCTCTGTGGATTAATTGCTATCTATACTAGGAGACCGTTTCTTATTTTGATGGAATATCTGTTTGGAGTGCATCATAGTTGGAATTTAAACTTTAAAATTGCACAAGCGTATTATTGCGTTGTTTTAGGATGGCCATACATCGTCCATGTTCACATAAAAAAATCCAGGATTCATCACCTCATATTTTGTATGTTAATCACTTTTAGAAAACACATAAATCTCTTGAAACACATCCACGAGTTGAAGATTTAGTTCTGGACTCAACCGACTTTTTTGTTTGTGGATTTTTCCTTTCATAAATCAAGGGTTCTTATCTCTAGATCACATAACTTCTCGGAGATCTAATTTCATACAGTTATTATCTATTGATAACTAATTTCTTAAAAGTTTTTCTTGCGATATGGAATTCCCCGAATGTCCCCTTTTTCAATTCGAGTAGTGGAAATTTAGATATGAAGACCTCTCATATCTCAGAGGAAAACATAGAATCTCCATAGATATGCATGCGTTTCGGATTTTAACACAGGATCCACATTTCGACATTTCAAAGTTGTATGGTATTCTTGCTATCAGTTGCGCAGTTTTTGGTACGTTGTTCATTGTCACAAGTATTCATTACATGGAAACGTTTAACATGAAAATCCTACAGGACATTCATATCTTTTAATTTATAGTGCTGTATGTGCTATAGGACTATCGCAGCATTCCGATATGCCAGTAAGTCTGTACTACATGTAGTCAGCGTGGCGGGAACAGTCAGTAATCCTATATGATCACATAGCACAACTCTAAAGTATGTTTTTCCGGTCCTCTATTGTGCGAAATATGCGATAAGGCAAGTTCCTGCGTTGGGAATAAGGAGTTTCATGATTTTTGGTTAACGTTTGTAAAAACGTACTCAGGAAACTGAGAACATCATCCTTCGTTGTCGAGATGTGGATAGTGCAAATTGAATGCACGAGATGCGACTAGATAATATGTTATCCCTTCAGCTAATAATTGGGTTTGACTCCTTTTGGGTTGCTTGTTTTAAATTTTTGAGGAAACACGAAATACATCGGCATGTCTCGTTCTTCGATTATAATTTTGTAATGAGATTTTAATAGTTACTTTCTCTATGGATAAATTGCCAGCTACATTAGGAGACCGTTTTTTACTTTGAAGTAATTCCTGTTAATTTTAAATCATAATTGCAATTTAAAATCTAAAAGTGGGCATATGTATTATTGCATTGCTTTAAAATGGCCATACCTCATCCATGCCCAGAACTAAAACATCCAATATGCATTATCTCATGTTTTGTATGAAAATTTCGTTTAGAAAGACCGAACGTCTCATGGAACACATTCCCGAGTTTCAAGATTTAGTTCTGGGCTTAACCGGCTTGTCTGGTTGGGGATTTTCCCTTAAGAATAAAAATGATTTTATTTCTTGATCGCATAGCATCTCGTTGTTCCTATATCTTACAGTAATTATCTATTCGTAAATAATTTCTTGAACGTTTTTCTTGGGATATGGAATTCCTCGAATGTCCGCTTTTTTGATTCTAGTAGTGGAAATTTAGATATGGACACCTCTAATATCTCAGTAACAAAACAGAAGCTCGATAGATATGCATGCTTTTCGGATTTTAACTCTAGATCCACAATTCGACATTTCAAAGATATATGGTATTTTCGCTTTTAGTTACGACTATTCTGGCATTATTTTCATTGTCCAAAGAATTCATTAGATTAAAAAGTTTAACATGAAAATCCTGCAGGACATTCATATCTTAGAGTCCATAATGCAGTATGTGATATAGAATTATCGCAGCATTCCGATATGCCAGTAAGACTGTACTACATGTAGTCCGCGTGGCCGGAACAGTCGAAAGTTCTATATGATCACATCGTGCACCTCTGAGGTATGTTTTTCCGGTTCTCTTTTGTGTGAAATGTTCAACAAGGATATTTCCACCGTTGGGAGTAAGGAATTTCATGATTTTTTGGTACACGTTTGTAGGAACTTACTTAAGAAACTGAAATCATCATTCTTCGTTGTCGAGATGTGGATTGTGCAAATTGAATGCACGAGCTGCTACTAGATCAAATGTTATCCCTTCAGCAGATATTTCTACTTTTCATTCCTTCTGGTAGCTGGTTTTAAAGTTCTGAGTACATACATCGGAATTTTTCGTTAATCGTTCGTGGTTTAGTAATGAGATTGAAGCGGTTACATTCTCTGTGGATTAATTGCTATCTATACTAGGAGACCGTTTCTTATTTTGATGGAATATCTGTTTGGAGTGCATCATAGTTGGAATTTAAACTTTAAAATTGCACAAGAGTATTATTGCGTTGTTTTAGGATGGCCATGCATCATCCATGTCCACATAAAAAAGAAATCCAGGATTCATCACCTCATATTTTGTATGTTAATCACTTTTAGAAAACACATAAATCTCTTGAAACATATCCACGCGTTGAAGATTTAGTTCTGGACTCAACCGACTTTTTTGTTTGTGGATTTTTCCTTACATAAATCAAGGGTTCTTATCTCTAGATCACATAACTTCTCGGAGATCTAATTTCATACAGTTATTATCTATTGATAATTAATTTCTTAAACGTTTTTCTTGCGATATGGAATTCCCCGAATGTCCCCTTTTTCAATTCGAGTAGTGGAAATTTAGATATGAAGACCTCTCATATTTTAGAAGAAAACATAGAATCTCCATAGATATGCATGCGTTTCGGATTTTAACACAGGATCCACATTTCGACATTTCAAAGTTGTATGGTATTCTTGCTATCAGTTGCGCAGTTTTTGGTACGTTGTTCATTGTCACAAGTATTCATTACATGGAAACGTTTAACATGAAAATCCTACAGGACATTCATATCTTTTAATTTATAGTGCTCTATGTGCTATAGGACTATCGCAGCATTCCGATATGCCAGTAAGACTGTACTACATGTAGTGAGCGTGGCGGGGACAGTCGGTATTCCTATATGATCACATAGCACAACTCTAAAGTATGTTTTTCCGGTCCTCTATTGTGCGAAATATGCGATAAGGCAAGTTCCTGCGTTGGGAATAAGGAGTTTTATGATTTTTGGTTAACGTTTGTAGAAACGTACTCAGGAAACTGAGAACATCATCCTTCGTTGTCGAGATGTGGATAGTGCAAATTGAATGCACGAGATGCGACTAGATAATATGTTATCCCTTCAGCAAATAAGTGGGTTTGACTCCTTTTGGGTTGCTTGTTTTAAATTTTTGAGGAAACACGAAATACATCGGCATGTCTCGTTCTTCGATTATAATTTTGTAATGAGATTTTAATAGTTACTTTCTCTATGGATAAATTGCTGGCTACATTAGGAGACCGTTTTTTACTTTGAAGTAATTACTGTTAATTTTAAATCATAATTGCAATTTAAAATCTAAAAGTGGGCATATGTATTATTGCATTGCTTTAAAATGGCCATACCTCATCCATGCCCAGAACTAAAACATCCAATATGCATCATCTCATGTTTTGTATGAAAATTTCGTTTAGAAAGACCGAACGTCTCATGGAACACATTCCCGAGTTTCAAGATGATTTAGTTCTGGGCTTAACCGGCTTGTCTGGTTGGGGATTTTCCCTTAAGAATAAAAATGATTTTATTTCTTGATCGCATAGCATCTCGTTGTTTCTATATCTTACAGTATTTATCTATTCGTAAATAATTTCTTGAACGTTTTTCTTGGGATATGGAATTCCTCGAATGTCCGCTTTTTTGATTCTAGTAGTGGAAATTTAGATATGGACACCTCTAATATCTCAGTAACAAAACAGAAGCTCGATAGATATGCATGCTTTTCGGATTTTAACTCTAGATCCACATTTCGACATTTCAAAGATATATGGTATTTTCGCTTTTAGTTACGACTATTCTGGCATTATTTTCATTGTCCAAAGAATTCATTAGATTAAAAAGTTTAACATGAAAATCCTGCAGGACATTCATATCTTAGAGTCCATAATGCAGTATGTGATATAGAATTATCGCAGCATTCCGATATGCCAGTAAGACTGTACTACATGTAGTCCGCGTGGCCGGAACAGTCGAAAGTTCTATATGATCACATCGTGCACCTCTGAGGTATGTTTTTCCGGTTCTCTTTTGTGTGAAATGTTCAACAAGGATATTTCCACCGTTGGGAATAAGGAATTTCATGATTTTTTGGTACACGTTTGTAGGAACTTACTTAAGAAACTGAAATCATCATTCTTCGTTGTCGAGATGTGGATTGTGCAAATTGAATGCACGAGCTGCTACTAGATCAAATGTTATCCCTTCAGCAGATATTTCTACTTTTCATTCCTTCTGGTAGCTGGTTTTAAAGTTCTGAGTACATACATCGGAATTTTTCGTTAATCGTTCGTGGTTTAGTAATGAGATTGAAGCGGTTACATTCTCTGTGGATTAATTGCTATCTATACTAGGAGACCGTTTCTTATTTTGATGGAATATCTGTTTGGAGTGCATCATAGTTGGAATTTAAACTTTAAAATTGCACAAGCGTATTATTGCGTTGTTTTAGGATGGCCATGCATCATCCATGTCCACATAAAAAAGAAATACAGGATTCATCACCTCATATTTTGTATGTTAATCATTTTTAGAAAACACATAAATCTCTTGAAACATATCCACGCGTTGAAGATTTAATTCTGGACTCAACCGACTTTTTTGTTTGTGGATTTTTCCTTACATAAATCAAGGGTTCTTATCTCTAGATCACATAACTTCTCGGAGATCTAATTTCATACAGTTACTATCTATTGATAATTAATTTCTTAAACGTTTTTCTTGCGATATGGAATTCCCCGAATGTCCCCTTTTTCAATTCGAGTAGTGGAAATTTAGATATGAAGACCTCTCATATCTCAGAGGAAAACATACAATCTCCATAGATATGCATGCGTTTCGGATTTTAACACAGGATCCACATTTCGACATTTCAAACTTGTATGGTATTCTTGCTATCAGTTGCGCAGTTTTTGGTACGTTGTTCATTGTCACAAGTATTCATTACATGGAAACGTTTAACATGAAAATCCTACAGGACATTCATATCTTTTAATTTATAGTGCTGTATGTGCTATAGGACTATCGCTGCATTCCGATATGCCAGTAAGTCTGTACTACATGTAGTCAGCGTGGCGGGAACAGTCAGTAATCCTATATGATCACATAGCACAACTCTAAAGTATGTTTTTCCGGTCCTCTATTGTGCGAAATATGCGATAAGGCAAGTTCCTGCGTTGGGAATAAGGAGTTTCATGATTTTTGGTTAACGTTTGTAAAAACGTACTCAGGAAACTGAGAACATCATCCTTCGTTGTCGAGATGTGGATAGTGCAAATTGAATGCACGAGATGCGACTAGATAATATGTTATCCCTTCAGCAAATAAGTGGGTTTCACTCCTTTTGGGTTGCTTGTTTTAATTTTTTGAGGAAACACGAAATACATCGGCATGTCTCGTTCTTCGATTATAATTTTGTAATGAGATTTTAATAGTTACTTTCTCTATGGATAAATTGCTAGCTATATTAGGAGACCGTTTTTTACTTTGAAGTAATTACTGTTAATTTTAAATCATAATTGCAATTTAAAATCTAAAAGTGGGCATATGTATTATTGCATTGCTTTAAAATGGCCATACCTCATCCATGCCCAGAACTAAAACATCCAATATGCATCATCTCATGTTTTGTATGAAAATTTCGTTTAGAAAGACCGAACGTCTCATGGAACACATTCCCGAGTTTCAAGATGATTTAGTTCTGGGCTTAACCGGCTTGTCTGGTTGGGGATTTTCCCTTAAGAATAAAAATGATATTATTTCTTGATCGCATAGCATCTCGTTGTTTCTATATCTTACAGTAATTATCTATTCGTAAATAATTTCTTAAACGTTTTTCTTGGGATATGGAATTCCCCGAATGTCCGCTTTTTTGATTCTAGTAGTGGAAATTTAGATATGGACACCTCTAATATCTCAGTAACATAACAGAAGCTCGATAGATATGCATGCTTTTCGGATTTTAACTCTAGATCCACATTTCGACATTTCAAAGATATATGGTATTTTCGCTTTTAGGTACGACTATTCTGGCATTATTTTCATTGTCCAAAGAATTCATTAGATTAAAAAGTCTAACATGAAAATCCTGCAGGACATTCATATCTTAGAGTCTATAATGCAGTATGTGATATAGAATTATCGCAGCATTCCGATATGCCAGTAAGACTGTACTACATGTAGTCCGCGTGGCCGGAACAGTCGAAAGTTCTATATGATCACATCGTGCACCTCTGAGGTATGTTTTTCCGGTTCTCTTTTGTGTGAAATGTTCAACAAGGATATTTCCACCGTTGGGAATAAGGAATTTCATGATTTTTGGTACACGATTGTACGAACTTACTTAAGAAACTGAAATCATCATTCTTCGTTGTCGATATGTGGATTGTGCAAATTGAATGCACGAGCTGCTACTAGATCAAATGTTATCCCTTCAGCAGATATTTCTACTTTTCATTCCTTCTGGTAGCTGGTTTTAAAGTTCTGAGTACATACATCGGAATTTTTCGTTAATCGTTCGTGGTTTAGTAATGAGATTGAAGCGGTTACATTCTCTGTGGATTAATTGCTATCTATACTAGGAGACCGTTTCTTATTTTGATGGAATATCTGTTTGGAGTGCATCATAGTTGGAATTTAAACTTTAAAATTGCACAAGCGTATTATTGCGTTGTTTTAGGATGGCCATACATCGTCCATGTCAACATAAAAAAATCCAGGATTCATCACCTCATATTTTGTATGTTAATCACTTTTAGAAAACACATAAATCTCTTGAAACACATCCACGAGTTGAAGATTTAGTTCTGGACTCAACCGACTTTTTTGTTTGTGGATTTTTCCTTTCATAAATCAAGGGTTCTTATCTCTAGATTACAGTTATTATCTATTGATAACTAATTTCTTAAACGTTTTTCTTGCGATATGGAATTCCCCGAATGTCCCCTTTTTCAATTCGAGTAGTGGAAATTTAGATATGAAGACCTCTCATATCTCAGAGGAAAACATAGAATCTCCATAGATATGCATGCGTTTCGGATTTTAACACAGGATCCACATTTCGACATTTCAAAGTTGTATGGTATTCTTGCTATCAGTTGCGCAGTTTTTGGTACGTTGTTCATTGTCACAAGTATTCATTACATGGAAACGTTTAACATGAAAATCCTACAGGACATTCATATCTTAGAATTTATAGTGCTGTATGTGCTATAGGACTATCTCAGCATTCCGATATGCCAGTAAGACTGTACTACATGTAGTCAGCGTGGCGGGAACAGTCGGTAATCCTATATGATTACATAGCACAACTCTGAAGTATGTTTTTCCGGTCCTCTATTGTGCGAAATATGCGATAAAGGAATTTCCTGCTTTGGGAATAAGGAGTTTCATGATTTTTGGTTAACGTTTGTAAAAACGTACTCAGGAAACTGAGAACATCATCCTTCGTTGTCGAGATGTGGATAGTGCAAATTGAATGCACGAGATGCGACTAGATAATATGTTATCCCTTCAGCAAATAAGTGGGTTTCACTCCTTTTGGGTTGCTTGTTTTAAATTTTTGAGGAAACACGGAATACATCGGCATGTCTCGTTCTTCGATTAAAATTTTGTAATGAGATTTTAACAGTTACTTTCTCTATGGATAAATTGCTAGCTATATTAGGAGACCGTTTTTTACTTTGAAGTAATTACTGTTAATTTTAAATCATAGTTGCAATTTAAAATCTAAAAGTGGGCATATGTATTATTGCATTGCTTTAAAATGGCCATACCTCAACCATGCCCATAACTAAAACATCCAATATGCATCATCTCATGTTTTGTATGAAAATTTCGTTTAGAAAGACCGAACGTCTCATGGAACACAATCCCGAGTTTCAAGATGACTTAGTTCTGGGCTTAACCGGCTTGTCTGGTTGGGGATTTTCCCTTAAGAATAAAAATGTTTTTATTTCTTGATCGCATAGCATCTCGTTGATCCTATATCTTACAGTAATTATCTATTCGTAATTAATTTCTTAAACGTTTTTCTTGGGATATGAAATTCCCCGAATGTCCGCTTTTTTGATTCTAGTAGTGGAAATTTAGATATGGACACCTCTAATATCTCAGTAACAAAACAGAAGCTCGATAGATATGCATGCTTTTCGGATTTTAACTCTAGATCCACATTTCGACATTTCAAAGATATATGGTATTTTCGCTTTCAGTTAAGACTATTCTGGCATTATTTTCATTGTCCAAAGAATTCATTAGATTAAAAAGTCTAACATGAAAATCCTGCAGGACATTCATATCTTAGAGTCCATAATGCAGTATGTCATATAGAATTATCGCAGCATTCCGATATGCCAGTAAGACTGAACTACTTGTAGTCCGCGTGGCCGGAACAGTCGAAAGTTCTATATGATCACATCGTGCACCTCTGAGGTATGTTTTTCCGGTTCTCTTTTGTGTGAAATGTTCAACAAGGATATTTCCACCGTTGGGAATAAGGAATTTCATGATTTTTTGGTACACGTTTGTAGGAATTTACTTAAGAAACTGAAATCATCATTCTTCGTTGTCGAGATGTGGATTATGCAAATTGAATGCACGAGCTGCTACTAGATCAAATGTTATCCCTTCAGCAGATATTTCTACTTTTCATTCCTTCTGGTAGCTGGTTTTAAAGTTCTGAGTACATACATCGGAATTTTTCGTTAATCGTTCGTGGTTTAGTAATGAGATTGAAGCGATTACATTCTCTGTGGATTAATTGCTATCTATACTAGGAGACCGTTTATTATTTTGATGGAATATCTGTTTGGAGTGCATCATAGTTGGAATTTAAACTTTAAAATTGCACAAGCGTATTATTGCGTTGTTTTAGGATGGCCATACATCGTCCATGTCCACATAAAAAAAATCCAGGATTCATCACCTCATATTTTGTATGTTAATCACTTTTAGAAAACACATAAATCTCTTGAAACACACCCACGAGTTGAAGATTTAGTTCTGGACTCAACCGACTTTTTTGTTTGTCGATTTTTCCTTACATAAATCAAGGGTTCTTATCTCTAGATCACATAACTTCTCTGAGATCTAATTTCATACAGTTATTATCTATTGATAATTAATTTCTTAAACGTTTTTCTTGCGATATGGAATTCCCCGAATGTCCCCTTTTTCAATTCGAGTAGTGGAAATTTAGATATGAAGACCTCTCATATCTCAGAAGAAAACATAGAATCTCCATAGATATGCATGCGTTTCGGATTTTAACACAGGATCCACATTTCGACATTTCAAAGTTGTATGGTATTCTTGCTATCAGTTGCGCAGTTTTTGGTACGTTGTTTATTGTCACAAGTATTCATTACATGGAAACGTTTAACATGAAAATCCTACAGGACATTCATATCTTAGAATTTATAGTGCTGTATGTGCTATAGGACTATCGCAGCATTCCGATATGCCAGTAAGACTGTACTACATGTAGTCAGCGTGGCGGGAACAGTCGGTAATCCTATATGATCACATAGCACAACTCTAAAGTATGTTTTTCCGGTCCTCTATTGTGCGAAATATGCGATAAGGCAATTTCCTGCGTTGGGAATAAGGAGTTTCATGATTTTTGTTAACGTTTGTAAAAACGTACTCAGGAAACTGAGAACATCATCCTTCGTTGTCAAGATGTGGATAGTGCAAATTGAATGCACGAGATGCGACTAGATAAGATGTTATCCCTTCAGCAAATAAGTGGGTTTCACTCCTTTTGGGTTGCTTGTTTTAAATTTTTGTGGAAACACGAAATACATCGGCATGTCTCGTTCTTCGATTATAATTTTGTAATGAGATTTTAACAGTTACATTCTCTATGGATAAATTGCTAGCTATATTAGGAGACCGTTTTTTACTTTGAAGAAATTACTGTTAAGTTTAAATCATAGTTGCAATTTAAAATCTAAAAGTGGGCATATGTATTATTGCATTGCTTAAAAATGGCCATACTTCATCCATGCCCAGAACTAAAACATGCAATATTCATTATCTCATGTTTTGTATGAAAATTTCGTTTAGAAAGACCGAAAGTCTCATGGAACACATTCCCGATTTTCAAGATGATTTAGTTCTGGGCTTAACCTTCTTGTCTGGTTGGGGATTTTCCCTTAAGAATAAAAATGTTTTTATTTCTTGATCGCATAGCATCTCGTTGTTCCTATATCTTACAGTAATTATCTATTCGTAAATAATTTCTTAAACGTTTTTCTTGGGATATGGAATTCCCCGAATGTCCGCTTTTTTGATTCTAGTAGTGGAAATTTAGATATTGACACCTCTAATATCTCAGTAACAAAACAGAAGCTCGATAGATATGCATGCTTTTCGGATTTTAACTCTAGATCCACATTTCGACATTTCAAAGATATATGGTATTTTCGCTTTTAGTTACGACTATTCTGGCATTATTTTCATTGTCCAAAGAATTCATTAGATTAAAAAGTCTAACATGAAAATCCTGCAGGACATTCATATCTTAGAGTCCATAATGCAGTATGTGATATAGAATTATCGCAAAATTCCGATAAACCAGTAAGACTGAACTACATGTAGTCCGCGTGGCCGGAACAGTCGAAAGTTCTATATGATCACATCGTGCACCTCTGAGGTATGTTTTTCCGGTTCTCTTTTGTGTGAAATGTTCAACAAGGATATTTCCACCGTTGGGAATAAGGAATTTCATGATTTTTTGGTACACGTTTGTAGGAATTTACTTAAGAAACTGAAATCATCATTCTTCGTTGTCGAGATGTGGATTATGCAAATTGAATGCACGAGCTGCTACTAGATCAAATGTTATCCATTCAGCAGATATTTCTACTTTTCATTCCTTCTGGTAGCTGGTTTTAAAGTTCTGAGTACATACATCGGAATTTTTCGTTAATCGTTCGTGGTTTAGTAATGAGATTGAAGTGATTACATTCTCTGTGGATTAATTGCTATCTATACTAGGAGACCGTTTCTTATTTTGATCCAGGATTCATCACCTCATATTTTGTATGTTAATCACTTTTAGAAAACACATAAATCTCTTGAAACACATCCACGAGTTGAGGATTTAGTTCTGGACTCAACCGACTTTTTTGTTTGTGGATTTTTCCTTACATAAATCAAGGGTTCTTATCTCTAGATCACATAACTTCTCTGAGATCTAATTTCATACAGTTATTATCTATTGATATTTAATTTCTTAAACGTTTTTCTTGCGATATGGAATTCCCCGAATGTCCCCTTTTTCAATTCGAGTAGTGGAAATTTAGATATGAAGACCTCTCATATCTCAGAAGAAAACATAGAATCTCCATAGATATGCATGCGTTTCGGATTTTAACACAGGATCCACATTTCGACATTTCAAAGTTGTATGGTATTCTTGCTATCAGTTGCGCAGTTTTTGGTACGTTGTTCATTGTCACAAGTATTCATTACATGGAAACGTTTAACATGAAAATCCTACAGGACATTCATATCTTAGAATTTATAGTGCTGTATGTGCTATAGGACTATCTCAGCATTCCGATATGCCAGTAAGACTGTACTACATGTAGTCAGCGTGGCGGGAACAGTCGGTAATCCTATATGATTACATAGCACAACTCTAAAGTATGTTTTTCCGGTCCTCTATTGTGCGAAATATGCGATAAAGGAATTTCCTGCTTTCGGAATAAGGAGTTTCATGATTTTTGGTTAACGTTTGTAAAAACGTACTCAGGAAACTGAGAACATCATCCTTCGTTGTCGAGATGTGGATAGTGCAAATTGAATGCACGAGATGCGACTAGATAATATGTTATCCCTTCAGCAAATAAGTGGGTTTCACTCCTTTTGGGTTGCTTGTTTTAAATTTTTGAGGAAACACGGAATACATCGGCATGTCTCGTTCTTCGATTAAAATTTTGTAATGAGATTTTAACAGTTACTTTCTCTATGGATAAATTGCTAGCTATATTAGGAGACCGTTTTTTACTTTGAAGTAATTACTGTTAATTTTAAATCATAGTTGCAATTTAAAATCTAAAAGTGGGCATATGTATTATTGCATTGCTTTAAAATGGCCATACCTCAACCATGCCCATAACTAAAACATCCAATATGCATCATCTCATGTTTTGTATGAAAATTTCGTTTAGAAAGACCGAACGTCTCATGGAACACAATCCCGAGTTTCAAGATGATTTAGTTCTGGGCTTAACCGGCTTGTCTGGTTGGGGATTTTCCCTTAAGAATAAAAATGTTTTTATTTCTGAATCGCATAGCATCTCGTTGTTCCTATATCTTACAGTAATTATCTATTCGTAAATAATTTCTTAAACGTTTTTCTTGGGATATGGAATTCCCCGAATGTCCGCTTTTTTGATTCTAGTAGTGGAAATTTAGATATGGACACCTCTAATATCTCAGTAACAAAACAGAAGCTCGATAGATATGCATGCTTTTCGGATTTTAACTCTAGATCCACATTTCGACATTTCAAAGATATATGGTATTTTCGCTTTTAGTTACGACTATTCTGGCATTATTTTCATTGTCCAAAGAATTCATTAGATTAAAAAGTCTAACATGAAAATCCTGCAGGACATTCATATCTTAGAGTCCATAATGCAGTATGTGATATAGATTTATCGCAGCATTCCGATATGCCAGTAAGACTGTACTACATGTAGTCCGCGTGCCCGGAACAGTCGAAAGTTCTATATGATCACATCGTGCACCTCTGAGGTATGTTTTTCCGGTTCTCTTTTGTGTGAAATGTTCAACAAGGATATTTCCACCGTTGGGAATAAGGAATTTCATGATTTTTTGGTACACGTTTGTAGGAACTTTCTTAAGAAACTGAAATCATCATTCTTCGTTGTCGAGATGTGGATTGTGCAAATTGAATGCACGAGCTGCTACTAGATCAAATGTTATCCCTTCAGCAGATATTTCTACTTTTCATTCCTTCTGGTAGCTGGTTTTAAAGTTCTGAGTACATACATCGGAATTTTTCGTTAATCGTTCGTGGTTTAGTAATGAGATTGAAGCGGTTACATTCTCTGTGGATTAATTGCTATTTATACTAGGAGACCGTTTCTTATTTTGATGGAATATCTGTTTGGAGTGCATCATAGTTGGAATTTAAACTTTAAAATTGCACAAGCGTATATTTGCGTTGTTCTAGGATGGCCATACATCGTCCATGTCCACATAAAAAAATCCAGGATTCATCACCTCATATTTTGTATGTTAATCACTTTTAGAAAACACATAAATCTCTTGAAACACATCCACGAGTTGAAGATTTAGTTCTGGACTCAACCGACTTTTTTGTTTGTGGATTTTTCCTTACATAAATCAAGGGTTCTTATCTCTAGATCACATAACTTCTCGGAGATCTAATTTCATACAGTTATTATCTATTGATAACTAATTTCTTAAACGTTTTTCTTGCGATATGGAATTCCCCGAATGTCCCCTTTTTCAATTCTAGTAGTGGAAATTTAGATATGGACACCTCTAATATCTCAGTAACAGAACAGAAGCTCGATAGATATGCATGCTTTTCGGATTTTAACTCTAGATCCACATTTCGACATTTCAAAGATATATGGTATTTTCGCTTTTAGTTACGACTATTCTGGCATTATTTTCATTGTCCAAAGAATTCATTAGATTAAAAAGTCTAACATGAAAATCCTGCAGGACGTTCATATCTTAGAGTCCATAATGCAGTATGTGATATAGAATTATCGCAGCATTCCGATATGCCAGTAAGACTGTACTACATGTAGTCCGCGTGGCCGGAACAGTCGAAAGTTCTATATGATCACATCGTGCACCTCTGAGGTATGTTTTTCCGGTTCTCTTTTGTGTGAAATTTTCAACAAGGATATTTCCACCGTTGGGAATAAGGAATTTCATGATTTTTGGTACACGTTTGTAGGAACTTACTTAAGAAACTGAAATCATCATTCTTCGTTGTCGAGATGTGGATTGTGCAAATTGAATGCACGAGCTGCTACTAGATCAAATGTTATCCCTTCAACAGATATTTCTACTTTTCATTCCTTCTGGTAGCTGGTTTTAAAGTTCTGAGTACATACATCGGAATTTTTCGTTAATCGTTCGTGGTTTAGTAATGAGATTGAAGCGATTACATTCTCTGTGGATTAATTGCTATCTATACTAGGAGACCGTTTCTTATTTTGATCCAGGATTCATCACCTCATATTTTGTATGTTAATCACTTTTAGAAAACACATAAATCTCTTGAAACACATCCACGAGTTGAAGATTTATTTCTGGACTCAACCGACGTTTTTGTTTGTGGATTTTTCCTTACATAAATCAAGGGTTCTTATCTCTAGATCACATAACTTCTCTGAGATCTAATTTCATACAGTTATTCTCGATTGATAATTAATTTCTTAAACGTTTTTCTTGCGATATGGAATTCCCCGAAAGTCCCCTTTTTCAATTCGAGTAGTGGAAATTTAGATATAAAGACCTCTCATATCTCAGAAGAAAACATAGAATCTCCATAGATACGCATGCGTTTCGGATTTTAACACAGGATCCACATTTCGACATTTCAAAGTTGTATGGTATTCTTGCTATCAGTTGCGCAGTTTTTGGTACGTTGTTCATTGTCACAAGTATTCATTACATGGAAACGTTTAACATGAAAATCCTACAGGACATTCATATCTTAGAATTTATAGTGCTGTATGTGCTATAGGACTATCGCAGCATTCCGATATGCCAGTAAGACTGTACTACATGTAGTCAGCGTGGCGGGGCAGTCGGTATTCCTATATGATCACATAGCACAACTCTAAAGTATGTTTTTCCGGTCCTCTATTGTGCGAAATATGCGATAAGGCAAGTTCCTGCGTTGGGAATAAGGAGTTTCATGATTTTTGGTTAACGTTTGTAAAAACGTACTCAGGAAACTGAGAACATCATCCTCCGTTGTCGAGATGTGGATAGTGCAAATTGAATGCACGAGATGCGACTAGATAAGATGTTATCCCTTCAGCAAATAAGTGGGTTTCACTCTTTTTGGGTTGCTTGTTTTAAATTTTTGAGGAAACACGGAATACATCGGCATGTCTCGTTCTTCGATTATAATTTTGTAATGAGATTTTAACAGTTACTTTCTCTATGGATAAATTGCTAGCTATATTAGGAGACCGTTTTTTACTTTGAAGTAATTACTGTTAATTTTAAATCATAGTTGCAATTTAAAATCTAAAAGTGGGCATATGTATTATTGCATTGCTTTAAAATGGCCATACCTCATCCATGCCCAGAACTAAAACATCCAATATGCATCATCTCATGTTTTGTATGAAAATTTCGTTTAGAAAGACCGAACGTCCCATGGAACACAATCCCGAGTTTCAAGATGATATAGTTCTGGGCTTAACCGGCTTGTCTGGTTGGGGATTTTCCCTTAAGAATAAAAATGTTTTTATTTCTTGATCGCATAGCATCTCGTTGTTCCTATATCTTACAGTAATTATCTATTCGTAAATAATTTCTTAAACGTTTTTCTTGGGATATGAAATTCCCCGAATGTCCGCTTTTTTGATTCTAGTAGTAGAAATTTAGATATGGACACCTCTAATATCTCAGTAACAAAACAGAAGCTCGATAGATATGCATGCTTTCCGGATTTTAACTCTAGATCCACATTTCGACATTTCAAAGATATATGGTATTTTCGCTTTTAGTTACGACTATTCTGGCATTATTTTCATTGTCCAAAGAATTCATTAGATTAAAAAGTCTAATATGAAAATCCTACAGGACATTCATATCTTAGAGTCCATAATGCAGTATGTGATATAGAATTATCGCAGCATTCCGATATGCCAGTAAGACTGTACTACATGTAGTCCGCGTGGCCGGAACAGTCGAAAGTTCTATATGATCACATCGTGCACCTCTGAGGTATGTTTTTCCGGTTCCCTTTTGTGTGAAATGTTCAACAAGGATATTTCCACCGTTGGGAATAAGGAATTTCATGATTTTTTGGTACACGTTTGTAGGAACTTACTTAAGAAACTGAAATCATCATTCTTCGTTGTCGAGATGTGGATTGTGCAAATTGAATGCACGAGCTGCTACTAGATCAAATGTTATCCCTTGAGCAGATATTTCTACTTTTCATTCCTTCTGGTAGCTGGTTTTAAAGTTCTGAGTACATACATCGGAATTTTTCGTTAATCGTTCGTGGTTTAGTAATGAGATTGAAGCGGTTACATTCTCTGTGGATTAATTGCTATCTATATTAGGAGACCGTTTCTTATTTTGATGGAATATATGTTTGGAGTGCATCATAGTTGGAATTTAAACTTTAAAATTGCACAAGCGTATTATTGCGTTGTTTTAGGATGGCCATGCATCGTCCATGTCCACATAAAAAAAAATCCAGGATTCATCACCTCATATTTTGTATGTTAATCACTTTTAGAAAACACATAAATCTCTTGAAACACATCCACGAGTTGAAGATTTAGTTCTGGACTCAACCGACTTTTTTGTTTGTGGATTTTTCCTTACATAAATCAAGGGTTCTTATCTCTAGATCACATAACTTCTCTGAGATCTAATTTCATACAGTTATTATCTATTGATAATTAATTTCTTAAACGTTTTTCTTGCGATATGGAATTCCCCGAATGTCCCCTTTTTCAATTCGAGTAGTGGAAATTTAGATATGAAGACCTCTCATATCTCAGAAGAAAACATAGAATCTCCATAGATATGCATGCGTTTCGGATTTTAACACAGGATCCACATTTCGACATTTCAAAGTTGTATGGCATTCTTGCTATCAGTTGCGCAGTTTTTGGTACGTTGTTCATTGTCACAAGTATTCATTACATGGAAACGTTTAACATGAAAATCCTACAGGACATTCATATCTTAGAATTTATAGTGCTGTATGTGCTATAGGACTATCGCAGCATTCCGATATGCCAGTAAGACTGTACTACATGTAGTCAGCGTGGCGGGGACAGTCGGTATTCCTATATGATCACATAGCACAACTCTAAAGTATGTTTTTCCGGTCCTCTATTGTGCGAAATATGCGATAAGGCAAGTTCCTGCGTTGGGAATAAGGAGTTTCATGATTTTGGTTAACGTTTGTAGATACGTACTCAGGAAACTGAGAACATCATCCTTCGTTGTCGAGATGTGGATAGTGCAAATTGAATGCACGAGATGCGACTAGATAATATGTTATCCCTTCAGCAAATAAGTGGGTTTCACTCCTTTTGGGTTGCTTGTTTTAAATTTTTGAGGAAACACGAAATACATCGGCATGTCTCGTTCTTCGATTATAATTTTGTAATGAGATTTTAACAGTTACTTTCTCTATGGATAAATTGCTAGCTACATTAGGAGACCGTTTTTTACTTTGAAGTAATTACTGTTAATTTTAAATCATAGTTGCAATTTAAAATCTAAAAGTGGGCATATGTATTATTGCATTGCTTTAAAATGGCCATACCTCATCCATGCCCAGAACTAAAACATCCAATATGCATCATCTCATGTTTTGTATGAAAATTTCGTTTAGAAAGACCGAACGTCCCATGGAACACAATCCCGAGTTTCAAGATGATATAGTTCTGGGCTTAACCGGCTTGTCTGGTTGGGGATTTTCCCTTAAGAATAAAAATGTTTTTATTTCTTGATCGCATAGCATCTCGTTGTTCCTATATCTTACAGTAATTATCTATTCGTAAATAATTTCTTAAACGTTTTTCTTGGGATATGAAATTCCCCGAATGTCCGCTTTTTTGATTCTAGTAGTAGAAATTTAGATATGGACACCTCTAATATCTCAGTAACAAAACAGAAGCTCGATAGATATGCATGCTTTCCGGATTTTAACTCTAGATCCACATTTCGACATTTCAAAGATATATGGTATTTTCGCTTTTAGTTACGACTATTCTGGCATTATTTTCATTGTCCAAAGAATTCATTAGATTAAAAAGTCTAACATGAAAATCCTACAGGACATTCATATCTTAGAGTCCATAATGCAGTATGTGATATAGAATTATCGCAGCATTCCGATATGCCAGTAAGACTGTACTACATGTAGTCCGCGTGGCCGGAACAGTCGAAAGTTCTATATGATCACATCGTGCACCTCTGAGGTATGTTTTTCCGGTTCCCTTTTGTGTGAAATGTTCAACAAGGATATTTCCACCGTTGGGAATAAGGAATTTCATGATTTTTTGTTACACGTTTGTAGGAACTTACTTAAGAAACTGAAATCATCATTCTTCGTTGTCGAGATGTGGATTGTGCAAATTGAATGCACGAGCTGCTACTAGATCAAATGTTATCCCTTCAGCAGATATTTCTACTTTTCATTCCTTCTGGTAGCTGGTTTTAAAGTTCTGAGTACATACATCGGAATTTTTCGTTAATCGTTCGTGGTTTAGTAATGAGATTGAAGCGGTTACATTCTCTGTGGATTAATTGCTATCTATACTAGGAGACCGTTTCTTATTTTGATGGAATATATGTTTGGAGTGCATCATAGTTGGAATTTAAACTTTAAAATTGCACAAGCGTATTATTGCGTTGTTTTAGGATGGCCATGCATCGTCCATGTCCACATAAAAAAAAATCCAGGATTCATCACCTCATATTTTGTATGTTAATCACTTTTAGAAAACACATAAATCTCTTGAAACACATCCACGAGTTGAAGATTTAGTTCTGGACTCAACCGACTTTTTTGTTTGTGGATTTTTCCTTACATAAATCAAGGGTTCTTATCTCTAGATCACATAACTTCTCTGAGATCTAATTTCATACAGTTTAATTTCTTAAACGTTTTTCTTGCGATATGGAATTCCCCGAATGTCCCCTTTTTCAATTCGAGTAGTGGAAATTTAGATATGAAGACCTCTCATATCTCAGAAGAAAACATAGAATCTCCATAGATATGCATGCGTTTCGGATTTTAACACAGGATCCACATTTCGACATTTCAAAGTTGTATGGTATTCTTGCTCTCAGTTGCGCAGTTTTTGGTACGTTGTTCATTGTCACAAGTATTCATTACATGGAAACGTTTAACATGAAAATCCTACAGGACATTCATATCTTAGAATTTATAGTGCTGTATGTGCTATAGGACTATCGCAGCATTCCGATATGCCAGTAAGACTGTACTACATGTAGTCAGCGTGGCGGGGACAGTCGGTATTCCTATATGATCACATAGCACAACTCTAAAGTATGTTTTTCCGGTCCTCTATTGTGCGAAATATGCGATAAGGCAAGTTCCTGCGTTGGGAATAAGGAGTTTCATGATTTTGGTTAACGTTTGTAGATACGTACTCAGGAAACTGAGAACATCATCCTTCGTTGTCGAGATGTGGATAGTGCAAATTGAATGCACGAGATGCGACTAGATAATATGTTATCCCTTCAGCAAATAAGTGGGTTTCACTCCTTTTGGGTTGCTTGTTTTAAATTTTTGAGGAAACACGAAATACATCGGCATGTCTCGTTCTTCGATTATAATTTTGTAATGAGATTTTAACAGTTACTTTCTCTATGGATAAATTGCTAGCTACATTAGGAGACCGTTTTTTACTTTGAAGTAATTACTGTTAATTTTAAATCATAGTTGCAATTTAAAATCTAAAAGTGGGCATATGTATTATTGCATTGCTTTAAAATGGCCATACCTCATCCATACCCAGAACTAAAACATCCAATATGCATCATCTCATGTTTTGTATGAAAATTTCGTTTAAAAAGACCGAACGTCTCATGGAACACATTCCCGAGTTTCAAGATGATTTAGTTCTGGGCTTAACCGGCTTGTCTGGTTGGGGATTTTCCCTTAAGAATAAAAATGTTTTTATTTCTTGATCGCATAGCATCTCGTTGTTCCTATATCTTACAGTAATTATCTATTCGTAAATAATTTCTTAAACGTTTTTCTTGGGATATGAAATTCCCCGAATGTCCGCTTTTTTGATTCTAGTAGTGGAAATTTAGATATGGACACCTCTAATATCTCAGTAACAAAACAGAAGCTCGATAGATATGCATGCTTTTCGGATTTTAACTCTAGATCCACATTTCGACATTTCAAAGATATATGGTATTTTCGCTTTTAGTTACGACTATTCTGGCATTATTTTCATTGTCCAAAGAATTCATTAGATTAAAAAGTCTAACATGAAAATCCTGCAGGACATTCATATCTTAGAGTCCATAATGCAGTATGTGATATAGAATTATCGCAGCATTCCGATATGCCAGTAAGACTGTACTACATGTAGTCCGCGTGGCCGGAACAGTCGAAAGTTCTATATGATCACATCGTGCACCTCTGAGGTATGTTTTTCCGGTTCTCTTTTGTGTGAAATGTTCAACAAGGATATTTCCACCGTTGGGAATAAGGAATTTCATGATTTTTTGGTACACGTTTGTAGGAACTTACTTAAGAAACTGAAATCATCATTCTTCGTTGTCGAGATGTGGATTGTGCAAATTGAATGCACGAGCTGCTACTAGATCAAATGTTATCCCTTCAGCAGATATTTCTACTTTTCATTCCTTCTGGTAGCTGGTTTTAAAGTTCTGAGTACATACATCGGAATTTTTCGTTAATCGTTCGTGGTTTAGTAATGACATTGAAGCGGTTACATTCTCTGTGGATTAATTGCTATCTATACTAGGAGACCGTTTCTTATTTTGATCCAGGATTCATCACCTCATATTTTGTATGTTAATCACTTTTAGAAAACACATAAATCTCTTGAAACACATCCACGAGTTGAAGATTTAGTTCTGGACTCAACCGACTTTTTTGTTTGTGGATTTTTCCTTACATAAATCAAGGGTTCTTATCTCTAGATCACATAACTTCTCGGAGATCTAATTTCATACAGTTATTCTCGATTGATAATTAATTTCTTAAACGTTTTTCTTGCGATATGGAATTCCCCGAAAGTCCCCTTTTTCAATTCGAGTAGTGGAAATTTAGATATAAAGACCTCTCATATCTCAGAAGAAAACATAGAATCTCCATAGATACGCATGCGTTTCGGATTTTAACACAGGATCCACATTTCGACATTTCAAAGTTGTATGGTATTCTTGCTATCAGTTGCGCAGTTTTTGGTACGTTGTTCATTGTCACAAGTATTCATTACATGGAAACGTTTAACATGAAAATCCTACAGGACATTCATATCTTAGAATTTATAGTGCTGTATGTGCTATAGGACTATCGCAGCATTCCGATATGCCAGTAAGACTGTACTACATGTAGTCAGCGTGGCGGGGACAGTCGGTATTCCTATATGATCACATAGCACAACTCTAAAGTATGTTTTTCCGGTCCTCTATTGTGCGAAATATGCGATAAGGCAAGTTTCTGCGTTGGGAATAAGGAGTTTCATGATTTTGGTTAACGTTTGTAGATACGTACTCAGGAAACTGAGAACGTCATCCTTCGTTGTCGAGATGTGGATAGTGCAAATTGAATGCACGAGATGCGACTAGATAATATGTTATCCCTTCAGCAAATAAGTGGGTTTCACTCTTTTGGGTTGCTTGTTTTAAATTTTTGAGGAAACACGAAATACATCGGCATGTCTCGTTCTTCGATTATAATTTTGTAATGAGATTTTAACAGTTACTTTCTCTATGGATAAATTGCTAGCTATATTAGGAGACCGTTTTTTACTTTGAAGTAATTACTGTTAATTTTAAATCATAGTTGCAATTTAAAATCTAAAAGTGGGCATATGTATTATTGCATTGCTTTAAAATGGCCATACCTCATCCATGCCCAGAACTAAAACATCCAATATGCATCATCTCATGTTTTGTATGAAAATTTCGTTTAGAAAGACCGAACGTCTCATGGAACACATTCTCGAGTTTCAAGATGATTTAGTTCTGGGCTTAACCGGCTTGTCTGGTTGGGGATTTTCCCTTAAGAATAAAAATGTTTTTATTTCTTGATCGCATAGCATCTCGTTGTTCCTATATCTTACAGTAATTATCTATTCGTAAATAATTTCTTAAACGTTTTTCTTGGGATATGAAATTCCCCGAATGTCCGCTTTTTTGATTCTAGTAGTGGAAATTTAGATATGGACACCTCTAATATCTCAGTAACAAAACAGAAGCTCGATAGATATGCATGCTTTTCGGATTTTAACTCTAGATCCACATTTCGACATTTCAAAGATATATGGTATTTTCGCTTTTAGTTACGACTATTCTGGCATTATTTTCATTGTCCAAAGAATTCATTAGATTAAAAAGTCTAACATGAAAATCCTACAGGACATTCATATCTTAGAGTCCATAATGCAGTATGTGATATAGAATTATCGCAGCATTCCGATATGCCAGTAAGACTGTACTACATGTAGTCCGCGTGGCCGGAACAGTCGAAAGTTCTATATGATCACATCGTGCACCTCTGAGGTATGTTTTTCCGGTTCTCTTTTGTGTGAAATGTTCAACAAGGATATTTCCACCGTTGGGAATAAGGAATTTCATGATTTTTTGGTACACGTTTGTAGGAACTTACTTAAGAAACTGAAATCATCATTCTTCGTTGTCGAGATGTGGATTGTGCAAATTGAATGCACGAGCTGCTACTAGATCAAATGTTATCCCTTCAGCAGATATTTCTACTTTTCATTCCTTCTGGTAGCTGGTTTTAAAGTTCTGAGTACATACATCGGAATTTTTCGTTAATCGTTCGTGGTTTAGTAATGAGATTGAAGCGGTTACATTCTCTGTGGATTAATTGCTATCTATACTAGGAGACCGTTTCTTATTTTGATGGAATATATGTTTGGAGTGCATCATAGTTGGAATTTAAACTTTAAAATTGCACAAGCGTATTATTGCGTTGTTTTAGGACGGCCATGCATCGTCCATGTCCACATAAAAAAAAATCCAGGATTCATCACCTCATATTTTGTATGTTAATCACTTTTAGAAAACACATAAATCTCTTGAAACACATCCACGAGTTGAAGATTTAGTTCTGGACTCAACCGACTTTTTTGTTTGTGGATTTTTCCTTACATAAATCAAGGGTTCTTATCTCTAGATCACATAACTTCTCTGAGATCTAATTTCATACAGTTATTATCTATTGATAATTAATTTCTTAAACGTTTTTCTTGCGATATGGAATTCCCCGAATGTCCCCTTTTTCAATTCGAGTAGTGGAAATTTAGATATGAAGACCTCTCATATCTCAGAAGAAAACATAGAATCTCCATAGATATGCATGCGTTTCGGATTTTAACACAGGATCCACATTTCGACATTTCAAAGTTGTATGGTATTCTTGCTATCAGTTGCGCAGTTTTTGGTACGTTGTTCATTGTCACAAGTATTCATTACATGGAAACGTTTAACATGAAAATCCTACAGGACATTCATATCTTAGAATTTATAGTGCTGTATGTGCTATAGGACTATCGCAGCATTCCGATATGCCAGTAAGACTGTACTACATGTAGTGAGCGTGGCGGGGACAGTCGGTATTCCTATATGATCACATAGCACAACTCTAAAGTATGTTTTTCCGGTCCTCTATTGTGCGAAATATGCGATAAGGCAAGTTCCTGCGTTGGGAATAAGGAGTTTCATGATTTTGGTTAACGTTTGTAGATACGTACTCAGGAAACTGAGAACATCATCCTTCGTTGTCGAGATGTGGATAGTGCAAATTGAATGCACGAGATGCGACTAGATAATATGTTATCCCTTCAGCAAATAAGTGGGTTTCACTCCTTTTGGGTTGCTTGTTTTAAATTTTTGAGGAAACACGAAATACATCGGCATGTCTCGTTCTTCGATTATAATTTTGTAATGAGATTTTAACAGTTACTTTCTCTATGGATAAATTGCTAGCTACATTAGGAGACCGTTTTTTACTTTGAAGTAATTACTGTTAATTTTAAATCATAGTTGCAATTTAAAATCTAAAAGTGGGCATATGTATTATTGCATTGCTTTAAAATGGCCATACCTCATCCATACCCAGAACTAAAACATCCAATATGCATCATCTCATGTTTTGTATGAAAATTTCGTTTAGAAAGACCGAACGTCTCATGGAACACATTCCCGAGTTTCAAGATGATTTAGTTCTGGGCTTAACCGGCTTGTCTGGTTGGGGATTTTCCCTTAAGAATAAAAATGTTTTTATTTCTTGATCGCATAGCATCTCGTTGTTCCTATATCTTACAGTAATTATCTATTCGTAAATAATTTCTTAAACGTTTTTCTTGGGATATGAAATTCCCCGAATGTCCGCTTTTTTGATTCTAGTAGTGGAAATTTAGATATGGACACCTCTAATATCTCAGTAACAAAACAGAAGCTCGATAGATATGCATGCTTTTCGGATTTTAACTCTAGATCCACATTTCGACATTTCAAAGATATATGGTATTTTCGCTTTTAGTTACGACTATTCTGGCATTATTTTCATTGTCCAAAGAATTCATTAGATTAAAAAGTCTAACATGAAAATCCTGCAGGACATTCATATCTTAGAGTCCATAATGCAGTATGTGATATAGAATTATCGCAGCATTCCGATATGCCAGTAAGACTGTACTACATGTAGTCCGCGTGGCCGGAACAGTCGAAAGTTCTATATGATCACATCGTGCACCTCTGAGGTATGTTTTTCCGGTTCTCTTTTGTGTGAAATGTTCAACAAGGATATTTCCACCGTTGGGAATAAGGAATTTCATGATTTTTTGGTACACGTTTGTAGGAACTTACTTAAGAAACTGAAATCATCATTCTTCGTTGTCGAGATGTGGATTGTGCAAATTGAATGCACGAGCTGCTACTAGATCAAATGTTATCCCTTCAACAGATATTTCTACTTTTCATTCCTTCTGGTAGGTGGTTTTAAAGTTCTGAGTACATACATCGGAATTTTTCGTTAATCGTTCGTGGTTTAGTAATGAAATTGAAGCGGTTACATTCTCTGTGGATTAATTGCTATCTATACTAGGAGACCGTTTCTTATTTTGATGGAATATCTGTTTGGAGTGCATCATAGTTGGAATTTAAACTTTAAAATTGCACAAGCGTATTATTGCGTTGTTTTAGGACGGCCATCCATCGTCCATGTCCATATAAAAAAAAATCCGGGATTCATCACCTCATATTTTGTATGTTAATCACTTTTAGAAAACACATAAATCTCTTGAAACACATCCACGAGTTGAAGATTTAGTTCTGGACTCAACCGACTTTTTTGTTTGTGGATTTTTCCTTACATAAATCAAGGGTTCTTATCTCTAGATCACATAACTTCTCTGAGATCTAATTTCATACAGTTATTATCTATTGATAATTAATTTCTTAAACGTTTTTCTTGCGATATGGAATTACCCGAATGTCCCCTTTTTCAATTCGAGTAGTGGAAATTTAGATATGAAGACTTCTCATATCTCAGAAGACAACATAGAATCTCCATAGATATGCATGCGTTTCGGATTTTAACACAGGATCCACATTTCGACATTTCAAAGTTGTATGGTATTCTTGCTATCAGTTGCGCAGTTTTTGGTACGTTGTTCATTGTCACAAGTATTCATTACATGGAAACGTTTAACATGAAAATCCTACAGGACATTCATATCTTAGAATTTATAGTGCTGTATGTGCTATAGGACTATCGCAGCATTCCGATATGCCAGTAAGACTGTACTACATGTAGTCAGCGTGGCGGGGACAGTCGGTATTCCTATATGATCACATAGCACAACTCTAAAGTATGTTTTTCCGGTCCTCTATTGTGCGAAATATGCGATAAGGCAAGTTCCTGCGTTGGGAATAAGGAGTTTCATGATTTTTGGTTAACGTTTGTAGAAACGTACTCAGGAAACTGAGAACATCATCCTTCGTTGTCGAGATGTGGATAGTGCAAATTGAATGCACGAGATGCGACTAGATAATATGTTATCCCTTCAGCAAATAAGTGGGTTTGACTCCTTTTGGGTTGCTTGTTTTAAATTTTTGAGGAAACACGTAATACATCGGCACGTCTCGTTCTTCGATTATAATTTTGTAATGAGATTTTAACAGTTACTTTCTCTATGGATAAATTGCTAGCTACATTAGGAGACCGTTTTTTACTTTGAAGTAATTACTGTTAATTTTAAATCATAGTTGCAATTTAAAATCTAAAAGTGGGCATATGTATTATTGCATTGCTTTAAAATGGCCATACCTCATCCATACCCAGAACTAAAACATCCAATATGCATCATCTCATGTTTTGTATGAAAATTTCGTTTAGAAAGACCGAACGTCTCATGGAACACATTCCCGAGTTTCAAGATGATTTAGTTCTGGGCTTAACCGGCTTGTCTGGTTGGGGATTTTCCCTTAAGAATAAAAATGTTTTTATTTCTTGATCGCATAGCATCTCGTTGTTCCTATATCTTACAGTAATTATCTATTCGTAAATAATTTCTTAAACGTTTTTCTTGGGATATGAAATTCCCCGAATGTCCGCTTTTTTGATTCTAGTAGTGGAAATTTAGATATGGACACCTCTAATATCTCAGTAACAAAACAGAAGCTCGATAGATATGCATGCTTTTCGGATTTTAACTCTAGATCCACATTTCGACATTTCAAAGATATATGGTATTTTCGCTTTTAGTTACGACTATTCTGGCATTATTTTCATTGTCCAAAGAATTCATTAGATTAAAAAGTCTAACATGAAAATCCTGCAGGACATTCATATCTTAGAGTCCATAATGCAGTATGTGATATAGAATTATCGCAGCATTCCGATATGCCAGTAAGACTGTACTACATGTAGTCCGCGTGGCCGGAACAGTCGAAAGTTCTATATGATCACATCGTGCACCTCTGAGGTATGTTTTTCCGGTTCTCTTTTGTGTGAAATGTTCAACAAGGATATTTCCACCGTTGGGAATAAGGAATTTCATGATTTTTTGGTACACGTTTGTAGGAACTTCCTTAAGAAACTGAAATCATCATTCTTCGTTGTCGAGATGTGGATTGTGCAAATTGAATGCACGAGCTGCTACTAGATCAAATGTTATCCCTTCAGCAGATATTTCTACTCTTCATTCCTTCTGGTAGCTGGTTTTAAAGTTCTGAGTACATACATCGGAATTTTTCGTTAATCGTTCGTGGTTTAGTAATGAGATTGAAGCGATTACATTCTCTGTGGATTAATTGCTATCTATACTAGGAGACCGTTTCTTATTTTGATCCAGGATTCATCACCTCATATTTTGTATGTTAATCACTTTTAGAAAACACATAAATCTCTTGAAACACATCCACGAGTTGAAGATTTAGTTCTGGACTCAACCGACTTTTTTGTTTGTGGATTTTTCCTTACATAAATCAAGGGTTCTTATCTCTAGATCACATAACTTCTCATGAGATCTAATTTCATACAGTTATTATCTATTGATAATTAATTTCTTAAACGTTTTTCTTGCGATATGGAATTCTTGAATTTCCCCTTTTTCAATTCGAGTAGTGGAAATTTAGATATGAAGACCTCTCATATCTCAGAAGAAAACATAGAATCTCCATAGATATGCATGCGTTTCGGATTTTAACACAGGATCCACATTTCGACATTTCAAAGTTGTATGGTATTCTTGCTATCACTTGCGCAGTTTTTGGTACGTTGTTCATTGTCACAAGTATTCATTACATGGAAACGTTTAACATGAAAATCCTACAGGACATTCATATCTTAGAATTTATAGTGCTGTATGTGCTATAGGACTATCGCAGCATTCCGATATGCCAGTAAGACTGTACTACATGTAGTCAGCGTGGCGGGGACAGTCGGTATTCCTATATGATCACATAGCACAACTCTAAAGTATGTTTTTCCGGTCCTCTATTGTGCGAAATATGCGATAAGGCAAGTTCCTGCGTTGGGAATAAGGAGTTTCATGATTTTTGGTTAACGTTTGTAGAAACGTACTCAGGAAACTGAGAACATCATCCTTCGTTGTCGAGATGTGGATAGTGCAAATTGAATGCACGAGATGCGACTAGATAATATGTTATCCCTTCAGCAAATAAGTGGGTTTGACTCCTTTTGGGTTGCTTGTTTTAAATTTTTGAGGAAACACGAAATACATCGGCATGTCTCGTTCTTCGATTATAATTTTGTAATGAGATTTTAATAGTTACTTTCTCTATTTATAAATTGCTAGCTATATTAGGAGACCGTTTTTACTTTGAAGTAATTACTGTTAATTTTAAATCATAATTGCAATTTAAAATCTAAAAGTGGGCATATGAATTATTGCATTGCTTTAAAATGGCCATACCTCATCCATGCCCAGAACTAAAACATCCAATATGCATCATCTCATGTTTTGTATGAAAATTTCGTTTAGAAAGACCGAAAGTCTCATGGAACACATTCCCGAGTTTCAAGATGATTTAGTTCTGGGCTTAACCGGCTTGTCTGGTTGGGGATTTTCCCTTAAGAATAAAAATGATTTTATTTCTTGATCGTATTGCATCTCGTTGTTTCTATATCTTACAGTAATTATCTATTCGTAAATAATTTCTTAAACGTTTTTCTTGGGATATGGAATTCCCCGAATGTCCGCTTTTTTGATTCTAGTAGTGGAAATTTAGATATGGACACCTCTAATATCTCAGTAACAAAACAGAAGCTCGATAGATATGCATGCTTTTCGGATTTTAACTCTAGATCCACATTTCGACATTTCAAAGATATATGGTATTTTCGCTTTTAGTTACGACTATTCTGGCATTATTTTCATTGTCCAAAGAATTCATTAGATTAAAAAGTCTAACATGAAAATCCTGCAGGACATTCATATCTTAGAGTCTATAATGCAGTATGTGATATAGAATTATCGCAGCATTCCGATATGACAGTAAGACTGTACTACATGTAGTCCGCGTGGCCGGAACAGTCGAAAGTTCTATATGATCACATCGTGCACCTCTGAGGTATGTTTTTCCGGTTCTCTTTTGTGTGAAATGTTCAACAAGGATATTTCCACCGTTGGGAGTAAGGAATTTCATGATTTTTTGGTACACGTTTGTAGGAACTTACTTAAGAAACTGAAATCATCATTCTTCGTTGTCGAGATGTGGATTGTGCAAATTGAATGCACGAGCTGCTACTAGATCAAATGTTATCCCTTCAGCAGATATTTCTACTTTTCATTCCTTCTGGTAGCTGGTTTTAAAGTTCTGAGTACATACATCGGAATTTTTCGTTAATCGTTCGTGGTTTAGTAATGAGATTGAAGCGGTTACATTCTCTGTGGATTAATTGCTATCTATACTAGGAGACCGTTTCTTATTTTGATGGAATATCTGTTTGGAGTGCATCATAGTTGGAATTTAAACTTTAAAATTGCACAAGCGTATTATTGCGTTGTTTTAGGATGGCCATACATCGTCCATGTCCACATAAAAAAAAATCCAGGATTCATCACCTCATATTTTGTATGTTAATCACTTTTAGAAAACACATAAATCTCTTGAAACACATCCACGAGTTGAAGATTTAGTTCTGGACTCAACCGACTTTTTTGTTTGTGGAATTTTCCTTACATAAATGAAGGGTTCTTATCTCTAGATCACATAACTTCTCTGAGATCTAATTTCATACAGTTATTATCTATTGATAATTAATTTCTTAAACGTTTTCCTTGCGATATGGAATTCCCCGAATGTCCCCTTTTTCAATTCGAGTAGTGGAAATTTAGATATGAAGACCTCTCATATCTCAGAAGAAAACATAGAATCTCCATAGATATGCATGCGTTTCGGATTTTAACACAGGATCCACATTTCGACATTTCAAAGTTGTATGGTATTCTTGCTATCAGTTGCGCAGTTTTTGGTACGTTGTTCATTGTCACAAGTACCTGTATTCATTACATGGAAACGTTTAACATGAAAATCCTACAGAACATTCATATCTTAGAATTTATAGTGCTGTATGTGCTATAGGACATTCGCAGCATTCCGATATGCCAGTAAGACTGTACTACATGTAGTCAGCGTGGCGGGAACAGACAGTAATCCTATATGATCACATAGCACAACTCTAAAGTATGTTTTTCCGGTCCTCTATTGTGCGAAATATGCGATAAGGCAAGTTCCTGCGTTGGGAATAAGGAGTTTCATGATTTTTGGTTAACGTTTGTAAAAACGTACTCAGGAAACTGAGAACATCATCCTTCGTTGTCGAGATGTGGATAGTGCAAATTGAATGCACGAGATGCGACTAGATAATATGTTATCCCTTGAGCAGATATTTCTACTTTTCATTCCTTCTGGTAGCTGGTTTTAAAGTTCTGAGTACATACATCGGACTTTTTCGTTAATCGTTCGTGGTTTAGTAATGAGATTGAAGCGGTTACATTCTCTGTGGATTAATTGCTATCTATACTAGGAGACCGTTTCTTATTTTGATGGAATATCTGTTTGGAGTGCATCATAGTTGGAATTTAAACTTTAAAATTGCACAAGCGTATTATTGCGTTGTTTTAGGATGGCCATACATCGTCCATGTCCACATAAAAAAAATCCAGGATTCATCACCTCATATTTTGTATGTTAATCACTTTTAGAAAACACATAAATCTCTTGAAACACATCCACGAGTTGAAGATTTAGTTCTGGACTCAACCGACTTTTTTGTTTGTGGATTTTTCCTTACATAAATCAAGGGTTCTTATCTCTAGATCACATAATTTCTAGGAAATCTAATTTCATACAGTTATTATCTACTGATAATTAATTTCTTAAAAGTTTTTCTTGCGATATGGAATTCCCCGAATGTCCCCTTTTTCAATTCTAGTAGTGGAAATTTAGATATGGACACCTCTAATATCTCAGTAACAAAACAGAAGCTCGATAGATATGCATGCTTTTCGGATTTTAACTCTAGATCCACATTTCGACATTTCAAAGATATATGGTATTTTCGCTTTTAGTTACGACTATTCTGGCATTATTTTCATTGTCCAAAGAATTCATTAGATTAAAAAGTCTAACATGAAAATCCTGCAGGACATTCATATCTTAGAGTCCATAATGCAGTATGTGATATAGAATTATCGCAGCATTCCGATATGCCAGTAAGACTGTACTACATGTAGTCCGCGTGGCCGGAACAGTCGAAAGTTCTATATGATCACATCGTGCACCTCTGAGGTATGTTTTTCCGGTTCTCTTTTGTGTGAAATGTTCAACAAGGATATTTCCACCGTTGGGAATAAGGAATTTCATGATTTTTTGGTACACGTTTGTAGGAACTTACTTAAGAAACTGAAATCATCATTCTTCGTTGTCGAGATGTGGATTGTGCAAATTGAATGCACGAGCTGCTACTAGATCAAATGTTATCCCTTCAGCAGATATTTCTACTTTTCATTCCTTCTGGTAGCTGGTTTTAAAGTTTTGAGTACATACATCGGAATTTTTCGTTAATCGTTCGTGGATTAGTAATGAGATTGAAGCGGTTACATTCTCTGTGGATTAATTGCTATCTATACTAGGAGACCGTTTCTTATTTTGATGGAATATCTGTTTGGAGTGCATCATAGTTGGAATTTAAACTTTAAAATTGCACAAGCGTATTATTGCGTTGTTTTAGGATGGCCATGCATCGTCCATGTCCACATAAGAAAAATCCAGGATTCATCACCTCATATTTTGTATGTTAATCACTTTTAGAAAACACATAAATCTCTTGAAACACATCCACGAGTTGAAGATTTAGTTCTGGACTCAACCGACTTTTTTGTTTGTGGATTTTTCCTTACATAAATCAAGGGTTCTTATCTCTAGATCACATAACTTCTCTGAGATCTAATTTCATACAGTTATTCTCGATTGATAATTAATTTCTTAAACGTTTTTCTTGCGATATGGAATTCCCCGAAAGTCCCCTTTTTCAATTCGAGTAGTGGAAATTTAGATATAAAGACCTCTCATATCTCAGAAGAAAACATAGAATCTCCATAGATACGCATGCGTTTCGGATTTTAACACAGGATCCACATTTCGACATTTCAAAGTTGTATGGTATTCTTGCTATCAGTTGCGCAGTTTTTGGTACGTTGTTCATTGTCACAAGTATTCATTACATGGAAACGTTTAACATGAAAATCCTACAGGACATTCATATCTTAGAATTTATAGTGCTGTATGTGCTATAGGACTATCGCAGCATTCCGATATGCCAGTAAGACTGTACTACATGTAGTCAGCGTGGCGGGGACAGTCGGTATTCCTATATGATCACGTAGCACAACTCTAAAGTATGTTTTTCCGGTCCTCTATTGTGCGAAATATGCGATAAGGCAAGTTCCTGCGTTGGGAATAAGGAGTTTCATGATTTTGGTTAACGTTTGTAGATACGTACTCAGGAAACTGAGAACATCATCCTTCGTTGTCGAGATGTGGATAGTGCAAATTGAATGCACGAGATGCGACTAGATAATATGTTATTCCTTCAGCAAATAAGTGGGTTTCACTCCTTTTGGGTTTCTTGTTTTAAATTTTTGAGGAAACACGAAATACATCGGCATGTCTCGTTCTTCGATTATAATTTTGTAATGAGATTTTAACAGTTACTTTCTCTATGGATAAATTGCTAGCTATATTAGGAGACCGTTTTTTACTTTGAAGTAATTACTGTTAATTTTAAATCATAGTTGCAATTTAAAATCTAAAAGTGGGCATATGTATTATTGCATTGCTTTAAAATGGCCATACCTCATCCATGCCCAGAACTAAAACATCCAATATGCATCATCTCTTGTTTTGTGAAAATTTCGTTTAGAAAGACCGAACGTCTCATGGAACACATTCCCGAGTTTCAAGATGATTTAGTTCTGGGCTTAACCGGCTTGTCTGGTTGGGGATTTTCCCATAAGAATAAAAATGTTTTTATTTCTTGATCGCATAGCATCTCGTTGTTCCTATATCTTACAGTAATTATCTATTCGTAAATAATTTCTTAAACGTTTTTCTTGGGATATGGAATTCCCCGAATGTCCGCTTTTTTGATTCTAGTAGTGGAAATTTAGATATGGACACCTCTAATATCTCAGTAACAAAACAGAAGCTCGATAGATATGCATGCTTTTCGGATTTTAACTCTAGATCCACATTTCGACATTTCAAAGATATATGGTATTTTCGCTTTTAGTTACGACTATTCTGGCATTATTTTCATTGTCCAAAGAATTCATTAGATTAAAAAGTCTAACATGAAAATCCTGCAGGACATTCATATCTTAGAGTCCATAATGCAGTATGTGATATAGAATTATCGCAGCATTCCGATATGCCAGTAAGACTGTACTACATGTAGTCCGCGTGGCCGGAACAGTCGAAAGTTCTATATGATCACATCGTGCACCTCTGAGGTATGTTTTTCCGGTTCTCTTTTGTGTGAAATGTTCAACAAGGATATTTCCACCGTTGGGAGTAAGGAATTTCATGATTTTTTGGTACACGTTTGTAGGAACTTACTTAAGAAACTGAAATCATCATTCTTCGTTGTCGAGATGTGGATTGTGCAAATTGAATGCACGAGCTGCTACTAGATCAAATGTTATCCCTTCAGCAGATATTTCTACTTTTCATTCCTTCTGGTAGCTGGTTTTAAAGTTCTGAGTACATACATCGGAATTTTTCGTTAATCGTTCGTGGTTTAGTAATGAGATTGAAGCGATTACATTCTCTGTGGATTAATTGCTATCTATACTAGGAGACCGTTTCTTATTTTGATCCAGGATTCATCACCTCATATTTTGTATGTTAATCACTTTTAGAAAACACATAAATCTCTTGAAACACATCCACGAGTTGAAGATTTAGTTCTGGACTCAACCGACTTTTTTGTTTGTGGATTTTTCCTTACATAAATCAAGGGTTCTTATCTCTAGATCACATAACTTCTCTGAGATCTAATTTCATACAGTTATTATCTATTGATAATTAATTTCTTAAACGTTTTTCTTGCGATATGGAATTCCCCGAATGTCCCCTTTTTCAATTCGAGTAGTGGAAATTTAGATATAAAGACCTCTCATATCTCAGAAGAAAACATAGAATCTCCATAGATATGCATGCGTTTCGGATTTTAACACAGGATCCACATTTCGACATTTCAAAGTTGTATGGTATTCTTGCTATCAGTTGCGCAGTTTTTGGTACGTTGTTCATTGTCACAAGTATTCATTACATGGAAACGTTTAACATGAAAATCCTACAGGACATTCATATCTTAGAATTTATAGTGCTGTATGTGCTATAGGACTATCGCAGCATTCCGATATGCCAGTAAGACTGTACTACATGTAGTCAGCGTGGCGGGGACAGTCGGTATTCCTATATGATCACATAGCACAACTCTAAAGTATGTTTTTCCGGTCCTCTATTGTGCGAAATATGCGATAAGGCAAGTTCCTGCGTTGGGAATATGGAGTTTCATGATTTTGGTTAACGTTTGTAGATACGTACTCAGGAAACTGAGAACATCATCCTTCGTTGTCGAGATGTGGATAGTGCAAATTGAATGCACGAGATGCGACTAGATAATATGTTATCCTTTCAGCAAATAAGTGGGTTTCACTCCTTTTGGGTTGCTTGTTTTAAATTTTTGAGGAAACACGAAATACATCGGCATGTCTCGTTCTTCGATTATAACTTTGTAATGAGATTTTAACAGTTACTTTCTCTATGGATAAATTGCTAGCTATATTAGGAGACCGTTTTTTACTTTGAAGTAATTACTGTTAATTTTAAATCATAGTTGCAATTTAAAATCTAAAAGTGGGCATATGTATTATTGCATTGCTTTAAAATGGCCATACCTCATCCATGCCCAGAACTAAAACATCCAATATGCATCATCTCATGTTTTGTATGAAAATTTCGTTTAAAAAGACCGAACGTCCCATGGAACACAATCCCGAGTTTCAAGATGATATAGTTCTGGGCTTAACCGGCTTGTCTGGTTGGGGATTTTCCCTTAAGAATAAAAATGTTTTTATTTCTTGATCGCATAGCATCTCGTTGTTCCTATATCTTACAGTAATTATCTATTCGTAAATAATTTCTTAAACGTTTTTCTTGGGATATGAAATTCCCCGAATGTCCGCTTTTTTGATTCTAGTAGTAGAAATTTAGATATGGACACCTCTAATATCTCAGTAACAAAACAGAAGCTCGATACATAGGCATGCTTTTCTCATTTTAACTCTAGATCCACCTTTCGACATTTCAAAGATATATGGTATTTTCGCTTTTAGTTACGACTATTCTGGCATTATTTTCATTGTCCAAAGAATTCATTAGATTAAAAAGTCTAACATGAAAATCCTGCAGGACATTCATATCTTAGAGTCCATAATGCAGTATGTGATATAGAATTATCGCAGCATTCCGATATGCCAGTAAGACTGTACTACATGTAGTCCGCGTGGCCGGAACAGTCGAAAGTTCTATATGATCACATCGTGCACCTCTGAGGTATGTTTTTCCGGTTCCCTTTTGTGTGAAATGTTCAACAAGGATATTTCCACCGTTGGGAATAAGGAATTTCATGATTTTTTGGTACACGTTTGTAGGAACTTACTTAAGAAACTGAAATCATCATTCTTCGTTGTCGAGATGTGGATTGTGCAAATTGAATGCACGAGCTGCTACTAGATCAAATGTTATCCCTTGAGCAGATATTTCTACTTTTCATTCCTTCTGGTAGCTGGTTTTAAAGTTCTGAGTACATACATCGGAATTTTTCGTTAATCGTTCGTGGTTTAGTAATGAGATTGAAGCTGTTACTTTCTCTGTGGATTAATTGCTATCTATACTAGGAGACCGTTTCTTATTTTGATGGAATATATGTTTAGAGTGCATCATAGTTGGAATTTAAACTTTAAAATTGCACAAGCGTATTATTGCGTTGTTTTAGGATGGCCATGCATCGTCCATGTCCACATAAAAAAAAATCCAGGATTCATCACCTCATATTTTGTATGTTAATCACTTTTAGAAAACACATAAATCTCTTGAAACACATCCACGAGTTGAAGATTTAGTTCTGGACTCAACCGACTTTTTTGTTTGTGGATTTTTCCTTACATAAATCAAGGGTTCTTATCTCTAGATCACATAACTTCTCTGAGATCTAATTTCATACAGTTATTATCTATTGATAATTAATTTCTTAAACGTTTTTCTTGCGATATGGAATTCCCCGAATGTCCCCTTTTTCAATTCGAGTAGTGGAAATTTAGATATGAAGACCTCTCATATCTCAGAAGAAAACATAGAATCTCCATAGATATGCATGCGTTTCGGATTTTAACACAGGATCCACATTTCGACATTTCAAAGTTGTATGGTATTCTTGCTATCAGTTGCGCAGTTTTTGGTACGTTGTTCATTGTCACAAGTATTCATTACATGGAAACGTTTAACATGAAAATCCTACAGGACATTCATATCTTTTAATTTATAGTGCTCTATGTGCTATAGGACTATCGCAGCATTCCGATATGCCAGTAAGACTGTACTACATGTAGTCAGCGTGGCGGGGACAGTCGGTATTCCTATATGATCACGTAGCACAACTCTAAAGTATGTTTTTCCGGTCCTCTATTGTGCGAAATATGCGATAAGGCAAGTTCCTGCGTTGGGAATAAGGAGTTTCATGATTTTGGTTAACGTTTGTAGATACGTACTCAGGAAACTGAGAACATCATCCTTCGTTGTCGAGATGTGGATAGTGCAAATTGAATGCACGAGATGCGACTAGATAATATGTTATCCCTTCAGCAAATAAGTGGGTTTCACTCCTTTTGGGTTGCTTGTTTTAAATTTTTGAGGAAACACGAAATACATCGGCATGTCTCGTTCTTCGATTATAATTTTGTAATGAGATTTTAACAGTTACTTTCTCTATGGATAAATTGCTAGCTACATTAGGAGACCGTTTTTTACTTTGAAGTAATTACTGTTAATTTTAAATCATAGTTGCAATTTAAAATCTAAAAGTGGGCATATGTATTATTGCATTGCTTTAAAATGGCCATACCTCATCCATACCCAGAACTAAAACATCCAATATGCATCATCTCATGTTTTGTATGAAAATTTCGTTTAGAAAGACCGAACGTCTCATGGAACACATTCCCGAGTTTCAAGATGATTTAGTTCTGGGCTTAACCGGCTTGTCTGGTTGGGGATTTTCCCTTAAGAATAAAAATGTTTTTATTTCTTGATCGCATAGCATCTCGTTGTTCCTATATCTTACAGTAATTATCTATTCGTAAATAATTTCTTAAACGTTTTTCTTGGGATATGAAATTCCCCGAATGTCCGCTTTTTTGATTCTAGTAGTGGAAATTTAGATATGGACACCTCTAATATCTCAGTAACAAAACAGAAGCTCGATAGATATGCATGCTTTTCGGATTTTAACTCTAGATCCACATTTCGACATTTCAAAGATATATGGTATTTTCGCTTTTAGTTACGACTATTCTGGCATTATTTTCATTGTCCAAAGAATTCATTAGATTAAAAAGTCTAACATGAAAATCCTGCAGGACATTCATATCTTAGAGTCCATAATGCAGTATGTGATATAGAATTATCGCAGCATTCCGATATGCCAGTAAGACTGTACTACATGTAGTCCGCGTGGCCGGAACAGTCGAAAGTTCTATATGATCACATCGTGCACCTCTGAGGTATGTTTTTCCGGTTCTCTTTTGTGTGAAATGTTCAACAAGGATATTTCCACCGTTGGGAATAAGGAATTTCATGATTTTTTGGTACACGTTTGTAGGAATTTACTTAAGAAACTGAAATCATCATTCTTCGTTGTCGAGATGTGGATTGTGCAAATTGAATGCACGAGCTGCTACTAGATCAAATGTTATCCCTTCAACAGATATTTCTACTTTTCATTCCTTCTGGTAGGTGGTTTTAAAGTTCTGAGTACATACATCGGAATTTTTCGTTAATCGTTCGTGGTTTAGTAATGAAATTGAAGCGGTTACATTCTCTGTGGATTAATTGCTATCTATACTAGGAGACCGTTTCTTATTTTGATGGAATATCTGTTTGGAGTGCATCATAGTTGGAATTTAAACTTTAAAATTGCACAAGCGTATTATTGCGTTGTTTTAGGACGGCCATCCATCGTCCATGTCCATATAAAAAAAAATCCGGGATTCATCACCTCATATTTTGTATGTTAATCACTTTTAGAAAACACATAAATCTCTTGAAACACATCCACGAGTTGAAGATTTATTTCTGGACTCAACCGACTTTTTTGTTTGTGGATTTTTCCTTACATAAATCAAGGGTTCTTATCTCTAGATCACATAACTTCTCTGAGATCTAATTTCATACAGTTATTATCTATTGATAATTAATTTCTTAAACGTTTTTCTTGCGATATGGAATTACCCGAATGTCCCCTTTTTCAATTCGAGTAGTGGAAATTTAGATATGAAGACTTCTCATATCTCAGAAGACAACATAGAATCTCCATAGATATGCATGCGTTTCGGATTTTAACACAGGATCCACATTTCGACATTTCAAAGTTGTATGGTATTCTTGCTATCAGTTGCGCAGTTTTTGGTACGTTGTTCATTGTCACAAGTATTCATTACATGGAAACGTTTAACATGAAAATCCTACAGGACATTCATATCTTAGAATTTATAGTGCTGTATGTGCTATAGGACTATCGCAGCATTCCGATATGCCAGTAAGACTGTACTACATGTAGTCAGCGTGGCGGGGACAGTCGGTATTCCTATATGATCACATAGCACAACTCTAAAGTATGTTTTTCCGGTCCTCTATTGTGCGAAATATGCGATAAGGCAAGTTCCTGCGTTGGGAATAAGGAGTTTCATGATTTTTGGTTAACGTTTGTAGAAACGTACTCAGGAAACTGAGAACATCATCCTTCGTTGTCGAGATGTGGATAGTGCAAATTGAATGCACGAGATGCGACTAGATAATATGTTATCCCTTCAGCAAATAAGTGGGTTTGACTCCTTTTGGGTTGCTTGTTTTAAATTTTTGAGGAAACACGTAATACATCGGCATGTCTCGTTCTTCGATTATAATTTTGTAATGAGATTTTAACAGTTACTTTCTCTATGGATAAATTGCTAGCTACATTAGGAGACCGTTTTTTACTTTGAAGTAATTACTGTTAATTTTAAATCATAGTTGCAATTTAAAATCTAAAAGTGGGCATATGTATTATTGCATTGCTTTAAAATGGCCATACCTCATCCATACCCAGAACTAAAACATCCAATATGCATCATCTCATGTTTTGTATGAAAATTTCGTTTAGAAAGACCGAACGTCTCATGGAACACATTCCCGAGTTTCAAGATGATTTAGTTCTGGGCTTAACCGGCTTGTCTGGTTGGGGATTTTCCCTTAAGAATAAAAATGTTTTTATTTCTTGATCGCATAGCATCTCGTTGTTCCTATATCTTACAGTAATTATCTATTCGTAAATAATTTCTTAAACGTTTTTCTTGGGATATGAAATTCCCCGAATGTCCGCTTTTTTGATTCTAGTAGTGGAAATTTAGATATGGACACCTCTAATATCTCAGTAACAAAACAGAAGCTCGATAGATATGCATGCTTTTCGGATTTTAACTCTAGATCCACATTTCGACATTTCAAAGATATATGGTATTTTCGCTTTTAGTTACGACTATTCTGGCATTATTTTCATTGTCCAAAGAATTCATTAGATTAAAAAGTCTAACATGAAAATCCTGCAGGACATTCATATCTTAGAGTCCATAATGCAGTATGTGATATAGAATTATCGCAGCATTCCGATATGCCAGTAAGACTGTACTACATGTAGTCCGCGTGGCCGGAACAGTCGAAAGTTCTATATGATCACATCGTGCACCTCTGAGGTATGTTTTTCCGGTTCTCTTTTGTGTGAAATGTTCAACAAGGATATTTCCACCGTTGGGAATAAGGAATTTCATGATTTTTTGGTACACGTTTGTAGGAACTTCCTTAAGAAACTGAAATCATCATTCTTCGTTGTCGAGATGTGGATTGTGCAAATTGAATGCACGAGCTGCTACTAGATCAAATGTTATCCCTTCAGCAGATATTTCTACTCTTCATTCCTTCTGGTAGCTGGTTTTAAAGTTCTGAGTACATACATCGGAATTTTTCGTTAATCGTTCGTGGTTTAGTAATGAGATTGAAGCGATTACATTCTCTGTGGATTAATTGCTATCTATACTAGGAGACCGTTTCTTATTTTGATCCAGGATTCATCACCTCATATTTTGTATGTTAATCACTTTTAGAAAACACATAAATCTCTTGAAACACATCCACGAGTTGAAGATTTAGTTCTGGACTCAACCGACTTTTTTGTTTGTGGATTTTTCCTTACATAAATCAAGGGTTCTTATCTCTAGATCACATAACTTCTCATGAGATCTAATTTCATACAGTTATTATCTATTGATAATTAATTTCTTAAACGTTTTTCTTGCGATATGGAATTCTTGAATTTCCCCTTTTTCAATTCGAGTAGTGGAAATTTAGATATGAAGACCTCTCATATCTCAGAAGAAAACATAGAATCTCCATAGATATGCATGCGTTTCGGATTTTAACACAGGATCCACATTTCGACATTTCAAAGTTGTATGGTATTCTTGCTATCACTTGCGCAGTTTTTGGTACGTTGTTCATTGTCACAAGTATTCATTACATGGAAACGTTTAACATGAAAATCCTACAGGACATTCATATCTTAGAATTTATAGTGCTGTATGTGCTATAGGACTATCGCAGCATTCCGATATGCCAGTAAGACTGTACTACATGTAGTCAGCGTGGCGGGGACAGTCGGTATTCCTATATGATCACATAGCACAACTCTAAAGTATGTTTTTCCGGTCCTCTATTGTGCGAAATATGCGATAAGGCAAGTTCCTGCGTTGGGAATAACGAGTTTCATGATTTTTGGTTAACGTTTGTAGAAACGTACTCAGGAAACTGAGAACATCATCCTTCGTTGTCGAGATGTGGATAGTGCAAATTGAATGCACGAGATGCGACTAGATAATATGTTATCCCTTCAGCAAATAAGTGGGTTTGACTCCTTTTGGGTTGCTTGTTTTAAATTTTTGAGGAAACACGAAATACATCGGCATGTCTCGTTCTTCGATTATAATTTTGTAATGAGATTTTAATAGTTACTTTCTCTATGGATAAATTGCTAGCTATATTAGGAGACCGTTTTTACTTTGAAGTAATTACTGTTATTTTTAAATCATAATTGCAATTTAAAATCTAAAAGTGGGCATATGAATTATTGCATTGCTTTAAAATGGCCATACGTCATCCATGCCCAGAACTAAAACATCCAATATGCATCATCTCATGTTTTGTATGAAAATTTCGTTTAGAAAGACCGAAAGTCTCATGGAACACATTCCCGAGTTTCAAGATGATTTAGTTCTGGGCTTAACCGGCTTGTCTGGTTGGGGATTTTCCCTTAAGAATAAAAATGATTTTATTTCTTGATCGTATTGCATCTCGTTGTTTCTATATCTTACAGTAATTATCTATTCGTAAATAATTTCTTAAACGTTTTTCTTGGGATATGGAATTCCCCGAATGTCCGCTTTTTTGATTCTAGTAGTGGAAATTTAGATATGGACACCTCTAATATCTCAGTAACAAAACAGAAGCTCGATAGATATGCATGCTTTTCGGATTTTAACTCTAGATCCACATTTCGACATTTCAAAGATATATGGTATTTTCGCTTTTAGTTACGACTATTCTGGCATTATTTTCATTGTCCAAAGAATTCATTAGATTAAAAAGTCTAACATGAAAATCCTGCAGGACATTCATATCTTAGAGTCTATAATGCAGTATGTGATATAGAATTATCGCAGCATTCCGATATGACAGTAAGACTGTACTACATGTAGTCCGCGTGGCCGGAACAGTCGAAAGTTCTATATGATCACATCGTGCACCTCTGAGGTATGTTTTTCCGGTTCTCTTTTGTGTGAAATGTTCAACAAGGATATTTCCACCGTTGGGAGTAAGGAATTTCATGATTTTTTGGTACACGTTTGTAGGAACTTACTTAAGAAACTGAAATCATCATTCTTCGTTGTCGAGATGTGGATTGTGCAAATTGAATGCACGAGCTGCTACTAGATCAAATGTTATCCCTTCAGCAGATATTTCTACTTTTCATTCCTTCTGGTAGCTGGTTTTAAAGTTCTGAGTACATACATCGGAATTTTTCGTTAATCGTTCGTGGTTTAGTAATGAGATTGAAGCGGTTACATTCTCTGTGGATTAATTGCTATCTATACTAGGAGACCGTTTCTTATTTTGATGGAATATCTGTTTGGAGTGCATCATAGTTGGAATTTAAACTTTAAAATTGCACAAGCGTATTATTGCGTTGTTTTAGGATGGCCATACATCGTCCATGTCCACATAAAAAAAAATCCAGGATTCATCACCTCATATTTTGTATGTTAATCACTTTTAGAAAACACATAAATCTCTTGAAACACATCCACGAGTTGAAGATTTAGTTCTGGACTCAACCGACTTTTTTGTTTGTGGAATTTTCCTTACATAAATGAAGGGTTCTTATCTCTAGATCACATAACTTCTCTGAGATCTAATTTCATACAGTTATTATCTATTGATAATTAATTTCTTTAACGTTTTTCTTGCGATATGGAATTCCCCGAATGTCCCCTTTTTCAATTCGAGTAGTGGAAATTTAGATATGAAGACCTCTCATATCTCAGAAGAAAACATAGAATCTCCATAGATATGCATGCGTTTCGGATTTTAACACAGGATCCACATTTCGACATTTCAAAGTTGTATGGTATTCTTGCTATCAGTTGCGCAGTTTTTGGTACGTTGTTCATTGTCACAAGTACCTGTATTCATTACATGGAAACGTTTAACATGAAAATCCTACAGAACATTCATATCTTAGAATTTATAGTGCTGTATGTGCTATAGGACATTCGCAGCATTCCGATATGCCAGTAAGACTGTACTACATGTAGTCAGCGTGGCGGGAACAGACAGTAATCCTATATGATCACATAGCACAACTCTAAAGTATGTTTTTCCGGTCCTCTATTGTGCGAAATATGCGATAAGGCAAGTTCCTGCGTTGGGAATAAGGAGTTTCATGATTTTTGGTTAACGTTTGTAAAAACGTACACAGGAAACTGAGAACATCATCCTTCGTTGTCGAGATGTGGATAGTGCAAATTGAATGCACGAGATGCGACTAGATAATATGTTATCCCTTGAGCAGATATTTCTACTTTTCATTCCTTCTGGTAGCTGGTTTTAAAGTTCTGAGTACATACATCGGACTTTTTCGTTAATCGTTCGTGGTTTAGTAATGAGATTGAAGCGGTTACATTCTCTGTGGATTAATTGCTATCTATACTAGGAGACCGTTTCTTATTTTGATGGAATATCTGTTTGGAGTGCATCATAGTTGGAATTTAAACTTTAAAATTGCACAAGCGTATTATTGCGTTGTTTTAGGATGGCCATACATCGTCCATGTCCACATAAAAAAAATCCAGGATTCATCACCTCATATTTTGTATGTTAATCACTTTTAGAAAACACATAAATCTCTTGAAACACATCCACGAGTTGAAGATTTAGTTCTGGACTCAACCGACTTTTTTGTTTGTGGATTTTTCCTTACATAAATCAAGGGTTCTTATCTCTAGATCACATAACTTCTAGGAAATCTAATTTCATACAGTTATTATCTACTGATAATTAATTTCTTAAACGTTTTTCTTGCGATATGGAATTCCCCGAATGTCCCCTTTTTCAAATTCTAGTAGTGGAAATTTAGATATGGACACCTCTAATATCTCAGTAACAAAACAGAAGCTCGATAGATATGCATGCTTTTCGGATTTTAACTCTAGATCCACATTTCGACATTTCAAAGATATATGGTATTTTCGCTTTTAGTTACGACTATTCTGGCATTATTTTCATTGTCCAAAGAATTCATTAGATTAAAAAGTCTAACATGAAAATCCTGCAGGACATTCATATCTTAGAGTCCATAATGCAGTATGTGATATAGAATTATCGCAGCATTCCGATATGCCAGTAAGACTGTACTACATGTAGTCCGCGTGGCCGGAACAGTCGAAAGTTCTATATGATCACATCGTGCACCTCTGAGGTATGTTTTTCCGGTTCTCTTTTGTGTGAAATGTTCAACAAGGATATTTCCACCGTTGGGAATAAGGAATTTCATGATTTTTTGGTACACGTTTGTAGGAACTTACTTAAGAAACTGAAATCATCATTCTTCGTTGTCGAGATGTGGATTGTGCAAATTGAATGCACGAGCTGCTACTAGATCAAATGTTATCCCTTCAGCAGATATTTCTACTTTTCATTCCTTCTGGTAGCTGGTTTTAAAGTTTTGAGTACATACATCGGAATTTTTCGTTAATCGTTCGTGGATTAGTAATGAGATTGAAGCGGTTACATTCTCTGTGGATTAATTGCTATCTATACTAGGAGACCGTTTCTTATTTTGATGGAATATCTGTTTGGAGTGCATCATAGTTGGAATTTAAACTTTAAAATTGCACAAGCGTATTATTGCGTTGTTTTAGGATGGCCATGCATCGTCCATGTCCACATAAGAAAAATCCAGGATTCATCACCTCATATTTTGTATGTTAATCACTTTTAGAAAACACATAAATCTCTTGAAACACATCCACGAGTTGAAGATTTAGTTCTGGACTCAACCGACTTTTTTGTTTGTGGATTTTTCCTTACATAAATCAAGGGTTCTTATCTCTAGATCACATAACTTCTCTGAGATCTAATTTCATACAGTTATTCTCGATTGATAATTAATTTCTTAAACGTTTTTCTTGCGATATGGAATTCCCCGAAAGTCCCCTTTTTCAATTCGAGTAGTGGAAATTTAGATATAAAGACCTCTCATATCTCAGAAGAAAACATAGAATCTCCATAGATACGCATGCGTTTCGGATTTTAACACAGGATCCACATTTCGACATTTCAAAGTTGTATGGTATTCTTGCTATCAGTTGCGCAGTTTTTGGTACGTTGTTCATTGTCACAAGTATTCATTACATGGAAACGTTTAACATGAAAATCCTACAGGACATTCATATCTTAGAATTTATAGTGCTGTATGTGCTATAGGACTATCGCAGCATTCCGATATGCCAGTAAGACTGTACTACATGTAGTCAGCGTGGCGGGGACAGTCGGTATTCCTATATGATCACGTAGCACAACTCTAAAGTATGTTTTTCCGGTCCTCTATTGTGCGAAATATGCGATAAGGCAAGTTCCTGCGTTGGGAATAAGGAGTTTCATGATTTTGGTTAACGTTTGTAGATACGTACTCAGGAAACTGAGAACATCATCCTTCGTTGTCGAGATGTGGATAGTGCAAATTGAATGCACGAGATGCGACTAGATAATATGTTATTCCTTCAGCAAATAAGTGGGTTTCACTCCTTTTGGGTTTCTTGTTTTAAATTTTTGAGGAAACACGAAATACATCGGCATGTCTCGTTCTTCGATTATAATTTTGTAATGAGATTTTAACAGTTACTTTCTCTATGGATAAATTGCTAGCTATATTAGGAGACCGTTTTTTACTTTGAAGTAATTACTGTTAATTTTAAATCATAGTTGCAATTTAAAATCTAAAAGTGGGCATATGTATTATTGCATTGCTTTAAAATGGCCATACCTCATCCATGCCCAGAACTAAAACATCCAATATGCATCATCTCTTGTTTTGTGAAAATTTCGTTTAGAAAGACCGAACGTCTCATGGAACACATTCCCGAGTTTCAAGATGATTTAGTTCTGGGCTTAACCGGCTTGTCTGGTTGGGGATTTTCCCATAAGAATAAAAATGTTTTTATTTCTTGATCGCATAGCATCTCGTTGTTCCTATATCTTACAGTAATTATCTATTCGTAAATAATTTCTTAAACGTTTTTCTTGGGATATGGAATTCCCCGAATGTCCGCTTTTTTGATTCTAGTAGTGGAAATTTAGATATGGACACCTCTAATATCTCAGTAACAAAACAGAAGCTCGATAGATATGCATGCTTTTCGGATTTTAACTCTAGATCCACATTTCGACATTTCAAAGATATATGGTATTTTCGCTTTTAGTTACGACTATTCTGGCATTATTTTCATTGTCCAAAGAATTCATTAGATTAAAAAGTCTAACATGAAAATCCTGCAGGACATTCATATCTTAGAGTCCATAATGCAGTATGTGATATAGAATTATCGCAGCATTCCGATATGCCAGTAAGACTGTACTACATGTAGTCCGCGTGGCCGGAACAGTCGAAAGTTCTATATGATCACATCGTGCACCTCTGAGGTATGTTTTTCCGGTTCTCTTTTGTGTGAAATGTTCAACAAGGATATTTCCACCGTTGGGAGTAAGGAATTTCATGATTTTTTGGTACACGTTTGTAGGAACTTACTTAAGAAACTGAAATCATCATTCTTCGTTGTCGAGATGTGGATTGTGCAAATTGAATGCACGAGCTGCTACTAGATCAAATGTTATCCCTTCAGCAGATATTTCTACTTTTCATTCCTTCTGGTAGCTGGTTTTAAAGTTCTGAGTACATACATCGGAATTTTTCGTTAATCGTTCGTGGTTTAGTAATGAGATTGAAGCGATTACATTCTCTGTGGATTAATTGCTATCCATACTAGGAGACCGTTTCTTATTTTGATCCAGGATTCATCACCTCATATTTTGTATGTTAATCACTTTTAGAAAACACATAAATCTCTTGAAACACATCCACGAGTTGAAGATTTAGTTCTGGACTCAACCGACTTTTTTGTTTGTGGATTTTTCCTTACATAAATCAAGGGTTCTTATCTCTAGATCACATAACTTCTCTGAGATCTAATTTCATACAGTTATTATCTATTGATAATTAATTTCTTAAACGTTTTTCTTGCGATATGGAATTCCCCGAATGTCCCCTTTTTCAATTCGAGTAGTGGAAATTTAGATATAAAGACCTCTCATATCTCAGAAGAAAACATAGAATCTCCATAGATATGCATGCGTTTCGGATTTTAACACAGGATCCACATTTCGACATTTCAAAGTTGTATGGTATTCTTGCTATCAGTTGCGCAGTTTTTGGTACGTTGTTCATTGTCACAAGTATTCATTACATGGAAACGTTTAACATGAAAATCCTACAGGACATTCATATCTTAGAATTTATAGTGCTGTATGTGCTATAGGACTATCGCAGCATTCCGATATGCCAGTAAGACTGTACTACATGTAGTCAGCGTGGCGGGGACAGTCGGTATTCCTATATGATCACATAGCACAACTCTAAAGTATGTTTTTCCGGTCCTCTATTGTGCGAAATATGCGATAAGGCAAGTTCCTGCGTTGGGAATATGGAGTTTCATGATTTTGGTTAACGTTTGTAGATACGTACTCAGGAAACTGAGAACATCATCCTTCGTTGTCGAGATGTGGATAGTGCAAATTGAATGCACGAGATGCGACTAGATAATATGTTATCCTTTCAGCAAATAAGTGGGTTTCACTCCTTTTGGGTTGCTTGTTTTAAATTTTTGAGGAAACACGAAATACATCGGCATGTCTCGTTCTTCGATTATAACTTTGTAATGAGATTTTAACAGTTACTTTCTCAATGGATAAATTGCTAGCTATATTAGGAGACCGTTTTTTACTTTGAAGTAATTACTGTTAATTTTAAATCATAGTTGCAATTTAAAATCTAAAAGTGGGCATATGTATTATTGCATTGCTTTAAAATGGCCATACCTCATCCATGCCCAGAACTAAAACATCCAATATGCATCATCTCATGTTTTGTATGAAAATTTCGTTTAAAAAGACCGAACGTCCCATGGAACACAATCCCGAGTTTCAAGATGATATAGTTCTGGGCTTAACCGGCTTGTCTGGTTGGGGATTTTCCCTTAAGAATAAAAATGTTTTTATTTCTTGATCGCATAGCATCTCGTTGTTCCTATATCTTACAGTAATTATCTATTCGTAAATAATTTCTTAAACGTTTTTCTTGGGATATGAAATTCCCCGAATGTCCGCTTTTTTGATTCTAGTAGTAGAAATTTAGATATGGACACCTCTAATATCTCAGTAACAAAACAGAAGCTCGATACATAGGCATGCTTTTCTCATTTTAACTCTAGATCCACCTTTCGACATTTCAAAGATATATGGTATTTTCGCTTTTAGTTACGACTATTCTGGCATTATTTTCATTGTCCAAAGAATTCATTAGATTAAAAAGTCTAACATGAAAATCCTGCAGGACATTCATATCTTAGAGTCCATAATGCAGTATGTGATATAGAATTATCGCAGCATTCCGATATGCCAGTAAGACTGTACTACATGTAGTCCGCGTGGCCGGAACAGTCGAAAGTTCTATATGATCACATCGTGCACCTCTGAGGTATGTTTTTCCGGTTCCCTTTTGTGTGAAATGTTCAACAAGGATATTTCCACCGTTGGGAATAAGGAATTTCATGATTTTTTGGTACACGTTTGTAGGAACTTACTTAAGAAACTGAAATCATCATTCTTCGTTGTCGAGATGTGGATTGTGCAAATTGAATGCACGAGCTGCTACTAGATCAAATGTTATCCCTTGAGCAGATATTTCTACTTTTCATTCCTTCTGGTAGCTGGTTTTAAAGTTCTGAGTACATACATCGGAATTTTTCGTTAATCGTTCGTGGTTTAGTAATGAGATTGAAGCGGTTACATTCTCTGTGGATTAATTGCTATCTATACTAGGAGACCGTTTCTTATTTTGATGGAATATATGTTTAGAGTGCATCATAGTTGGAATTTAAACTTTAAAATTGCACAAGCGTATTATTGCGTTGTTTTAGGATGGCCATGCATCGTCCATGTCCACATAAAAAAAAATCCAGGATTCATCACCTCATATTTTGTATGTTAATCACTTTTAGAAAACACATAAATCTCTTGAAACACATCCACGAGTTGAAGATTTAGTTCTGGACTCAACCGACTTTTTTGTTTGTGGATTTTTCCTTACATAAATCAAGGGTTCTTATCTCTAGATCACATAACTTCTCTGAGATCTAATTTCATACAGTTATTATCTATTGTTAATTAATTTCTTAAACGTTTTTCTTGCGATATGGAATTCCCCGAATGTCCCCTTTTTCAATTCGAGTAGTGGAAATTTAGATATGAAGACCTCTCATATCTCAGAAGAAAACATAGAATCTCCATAGATATGCATGCGTTTCGGATTTTAACACAGGATCCACATTTCGACATTTCAAAGTTGTATGGTATTCTTGCTATCAGTTGCGCAGTTTTTGGTACGTTGTTCATTGTCACAAGTATTCATTACATGGAAACGTTTAACATGAAAATCCTACAGGACATTCATATCTTTTAATTTATAGTGCTCTATGTGCTATAGGACTATCGCAGCATTCCGATATGCCAGTAAGACTGTACTACATGTAGTCAGCGTGGCGGGGACAGTCGGTATTCCTATATGATCACGTAGCACAACTCTAAAGTATGTTTTTCCGGTCCTCTATTGTGCGAAATATGCGATAAGGCAAGTTCCTGCGTTGGGAATAAGGAGTTTCATGATTTTGGTTAACGTTTGTAGTTACGTACTCAGGAAACTGAGAACATCATCCTTCGTTGTCGAGATGTGGATAGTGCAAATTGAATGCACGAGATGCGACTAGATAATATGTTATCCCTTCAGCAAATAAGTGGGTTTCACTCCTTTTGGGTTGCTTGTTTTAAATTTTTGAGGAAACACGAAATACATCGGCATGTCTCGTTCTTCGATTATAATTTTGTAATGAGATTTTAACAGTTACTTTCTCTATGGATAAATTGCTAGCTATATTAGGAGACCGTTTTTTACTTTGAAGTAATTACTGTTAATTTTAAATCATAGTTGCAATTTAAAATCTAAAAGTGGGCATATGTATTATTGCATTGCTTTAAAATGGCCATACCTCATCCATGCCCAGAACTAAAACATCCAATATGCATCATCTCTTGTTTTGTGAAAATTTCGTTTAGAAAGACCGAACGTCTCATGGAACACATTCCCGAGTTTCAAGATGATTTAGTTCTGGGCTTAACCGGCTTGTCTGGTTGGGGATTTTCCCTTAAGAATAAAAATGTTTTTATTTCTTGATCGCATAGCATCTCGTTGTTCCTATATCTTACAGTAATTATCTATTCGTAAATAATTTCTTAAACGTTTTTCTTGGGATATGAAATTCCCCGAATGTCCGCTTTTTTGATTCTAGTAGTGGAAATTTAGATATGGACACCTCTAATATCTCAGTAACAAAACAGAAGCTCGATAGATATGCATGCTTTTCGGATTTTAACTCTAGATCCACATTTCGACATTTCAAAGATATATGGTATTTTCGCTTTTAGTTACGACTATTCTGGCATTATTTTCATTGTCCAAAGAATTCATTAGATTAAAAAGTCTAACATGAAAATCCTGCAGGACATTCATATCTTAGAGTCCATAATGCAGTATGTGATATAGAATTATCGCAGCATTCCGATATGCCAGTAAGACTGTACTACATGTAGTCCGCGTGGCCGGAACAGTCGAAAGTTCTATATGATCACATCGTGCACCTCTGAGGTATGTTTTTCCGGTTCTCTTTTGTGTGAAATGTTCAACAAGGATATTTCCACCGTTGGGAGTAAGGAATTTCATGATTTTTTGGTACACGTTTGTAGGAACTTACTTAAGAAACTGAAATCATCATTCTTCGTTGTCGAGATGTGGATTGTGCAAATTGAATGCACGAGCTGCTACTAGATCAAATGTTATCCCTTCAGCAGATATTTCTACTTTTCATTCCTTCTGGTAGCTGGTTTTAAAGTTCTGAGTACATACATCGGAATTTTTCGTTAATCGTTCGTGGTTTAGTAATGAGATTGAAGCGATTACATTCTCTGTGGATTAATTGCTATCTATACTAGGAGACCGTTTCTTATTTTGATCCAGGATTCATCACCTCATATTTTGTATGTTAATCACTTTTAGAAAACACATAAATCTCTTGAAACACATCCACGAGTTGAAGATTTAGTTCTGGACTCAACCGACTTTTTTGTTTGTGGATTTTTCCTTACATAAATCAAGGGTTCTTATCTCTAGATCACATAACTTCTCTGAGATCTAATTTCATACAGTTATTATCTATTGATAATTAATTTCTTAAACGTTTTTCTTGCGATATGGAATTCCCCGAATGTCCCCTTTTTCAATTCGAGTAGTGGAAATTTAGATATGAAGACCTCTCATATCTCAGAAGAAAACATAGAATCTCCATAGATATGCATGCGTTTCGGATTTTAACACAGGATCCACATTTCGACATTTCAAAGTTGTATGGTATTCTTGCTATCAGTTGCGCAGTTTTTGGTACGTTGTTCATTGTCACAAGTATTCATTACATGGAAACGTTTAACATGAAAATCCTACAGGACATTCATATCTTTTAATTTATAGTGCTCTATGTGCTATAGGACTATCGCAGCATTCCGATATGCCAGTAAGACTGTACTACATGTAGTCAGCGTGGCGGGGACAGTCGGTATTCCTATATGATCACGTAGCACAACTCTAAAGTATGTTTTTCCGGTCCTCTATTGTGCGAAATATGCGATAAGGCAAGTTCCTGCGTTGGGAATAAGGAGTTTCATGATTTTGGTTAACGTTTGTAGATACGTACTCAGGAAACTGAGAACATCATCCTTCGTTGTCGAGATGTGGATAGTGCAAATTGAATGCACGAGATGCGACTAGATAATATGTTATCCCTTCAGCAAATAAGTGGGTTTCACTCCTTTTGGGTTGCTTGTTTTAAATTTTTGAGGAAACACGAAATACATCGGCATGTCTCGTTCTTCGATTATAATTTTGTAATGAGATTTTAACAGTTACTTTCTCTATGGATAAATTGCTAGCTATATTAGGAGACCGTTTTTTACTTTGAAGTAATTACTGTTAATTTTAAATCATAGTTGCAATTTAAAATCTAAAAGTGGGCATATGTATTATTGCATTGCTTTAAAATGGCCATACCTCATCCATGCCCAGAACTAAAACATCCAATATGCATCATCTCTTGTTTTGTGAAAATTTCGTTTAGAAAGACCGAACGTCTCATGGAACACATTCCCGAGTTTCAAGATGATTTAGTTCTGGGCTTAACCGGCTTGTCTGGTTGGGGATTTTCCCTTAAGAATAAAAATGTTTTTATTTCTTGATCGCATAGCATCTCGTTGTTCCTATATCTTACAGTAATTATCTATTCGTAAATAATTTCTTAAACGTTTTTCTTGGGATATGAAATTCCCCGAATGTCCGCTTTTTTGATTCTAGTAGTGGAAATTTAGATATGGACACCTCTAATATCTCAGTAACAAAACAGAAGCTCGATAGATATGCATGCTTTTCGGATTTTAACTCTAGATCCACATTTCGACATTTCAAAGATATATGGTATTTTCGCTTTTAGTTACGACTATTCTGGCATTATTTTCATTGTCCAAAGAATTCATTAGATTAAAAAGTCTAACATGAAAATCCTGCAGGACATTCATATCTTAGAGTCCATAATGCAGTATGTGATATAGAATTATCGCAGCATTCCGATATGCCAGTAAGACTGTACTACATGTAGTCCGCGTGGCCGGAACAGTCGAAAGTTCTATATGATCACATCGTGCACCTCTGAGGTATGTTTTTCCGGTTCTCTTTTGTGTGAAATGTTCAACAAGGATATTTCCACCGTTGGGAGTAAGGAATTTCATGATTTTTTGGTACACGTTTGTAGGAACTTACTTAAGAAACTGAAATCATCATTCTTCGTTGTCGAGATGTGGATTGTGCAAATTGAATGCACGAGCTGCTACTAGATCAAATGTTATCCCTTCAGCAGATATTTCTACTTTTCATTCCTTCTGGTAGCTGGTTTTAAAGTTCTGAGTACATACATCGGAATTTTTCGTTAATCGTTCGTGGTTTAGTAATGAGATTGAAGCGATTACATTCTCTGTGGATTAATTGCTATCTATACTAGGAGACCGTTTCTTATTTTGATCCAGGATTCATCACCTCATATTTTGTATGTTAATCACTTTTAGAAAACAAATAAATCTCTTGAAACACATCCACGAGTTGAAGATTTAGTTCTGGACTCAACCGACTTTTTTGTTTGTGGATTTTTCCTTACATAAATCAAGGGTTCTTATCTCTAGATCACATAACTTCTCTGAGATCTAATTTCATACAGTTATTATCTATTGATAATTAATTTCTTAAACGTTTTTCTTGCGATATGGAATTCCCCGAATGTCCCCTTTTTCAATTCGAGTAGTGGAAATTTAGATATGAAGACCTCTCATATCTCAGAAGAAAACATAGAATCTCCATAGATATGCATGCGTTTCGGATTTTAACACAGGATCCACATTTCGACATTTCAAAGTTGTATGGTATTCTTGCTATCAGTTGCGCAGTTTTTGGTACGTTGTTCATTGTCACAAGTATTCATTACATGGAAACGTTTAACATGAAAATCCTACAGGACATTCATATCTTTTAATTTATAGTGCTCTATGTGCTATAGGACTATCGCAGCATTCCGATATGCCAGTAAGACTGTACTACATGTAGTCAGCGTGGCGGGGACAGTCGGTATTCCTATATGATCACGTAGCACAACTCTAAAGTATGTTTTTCCGGTCCTCTATTGTGCGAAATATGCGATAAGGCAAGTTCCTGCGTTGGGAATAAGGAGTTTCATGATTTTGGTTAACGTTTGTAGATACGTACTCAGGAAACTGAGAACATCATCCTTCGTTGTCGAGATGTGGATAGTGCAAATTGAATGCACGAGATGCGACTAGATAATATGTTATCCCTTCAGCAAATAAGTGGGTTTCACTCCTTTTGGGTTGCTTGTTTTAAATTTTTGAGGAAACACGAAATACATCGGCATGTCTCGTTCTTCGATTATAATTTTGTAATGAGATTTTAACAGTTACTTTCTCTATGGATAAATTGCTAGCTATATTAGGAGACCGTTTTTTACTTTGAAGTAATTACTGTTAATTTTAAATCATAGTTGCAATTTAAAATCTAAAAGTGGGCATATGTATTATTGCATTGCTTTAAAATGGCCATACCTCATCCATGCCCAGAACTAAAACATCCAATATGCATCATCTCTTGTTTTGTGAAAATTTCGTTTAGAAAGACCGAACGTCTCATGGAACACATTCCCGAGTTTCAAGATGATTTAGTTCTGGGCTTAACCGGCTTGTCTGGTTGGGGATTTTCCCTTAAGAATAAAAATGTTTTTATTTCTTGATCGCATAGCATCTCGTTGTTCCTATATCTTACAGTAATTATCTATTCGTAAATAATTTCTTAAACGTTTTTCTTGGGATATGAAATTCCCCGAATGTCCGCTTTTTTGATTCTAGTAGTAGAAATTTAGATATGGACACCTCTAATATCTCAGTAACAAAACAGAAGCTCGATAGATAGGCATGCTTTTCTCATTTTAACTCTAGATCCACCTTTCGACATTTCAAAGATATATGGTATTTTCGCTTTTAGTTACGACTATTCTGGCATTATTTTCATTGTCCAAAGAATTCATTAGATTAAAAAGTCTAACATGAAAATCCTGCAGGACATTCATATCTTAGAGTCCATAATGCAGTATGTGATATAGAATTATCGCAGCATTCCGATATGCCAGTAAGACTGTACTACATGTAGTCCGCGTGGCCGGAACAGTCGAAAGTTCTATATGATCACATCGTGCACCTCTGAGGTATGTTTTTCCGGTTCCCTTTTGTGTGAAATGTTCAACAAGGATATTTCCACCGTTGGGAATAAGGAATTTCATGATTTTTTGGTACACGTTTGTAGGAACTTACTTAAGAAACTGAAATCATCATTCTTCGTTGTCGAGATGTGGATTGTGCAAATTGAATGCACGAGCTGCTACTAGATCAAATGTTATCCCTTCAGCAGATATTTCTACTTTTCATTCCTTCTGGTAGCTGGTTTTAAAGTTCTGAGTACATACATCGGAATTTTTCGTTAATCGTTCGTGGTTTAGTAATGAGATTGAAGCGGTTACATTCTCTGTGGATTAATTGCTATCTATACTAGGAGACCGTTTCTTATTTTGATGGAATATATGTTTAGAGTGCATCATAGTTGGAATTTAAACTTTAAAATTGCACAAGCGTATTATTGCGTTGTTTTAGGATGGCCATGCATCGTCCATGTCCACATAAAAAAAAAATCCAGGATTCATCACCTCATATTTTGTATGTTAATCACTTTTAGAAAACACATAAATCTCTTGAAACACATCCACGAGTTGAAGATTTAGTTCTGGACTCAACCGACTTTTTTGTTTGTGGATTTTTCCTTACATAAATCAAGGGTTCTTATCTCTAGATCACATAACTTCTCTGAGATCTAATTTCATACAGTTATTATCTATTGATAATTAATTTCTTAAACGTTTTTCTTGCGATATGGAATTCCCCGAATGTCCCCTTTTTCAATTCGAGTAGTGGAAATTTAGATATGAAGACCTCTCATATCTCAGAAGAAAACATAGAATCTCCATAGATATGCATGCGCTTCGGATTTTAACACAGGATCCACATTTCGACATTTCAAAGTTGTATGGTATTCTTGCTATCAGTTGCGCAGTTTTTGGTACGTTGTTCATTGTCACAAGTATTCATTACATGGAAACGTTTAACATGAAAATCCTACAGGACATTCATATCTTTTAATTTATAGTGCTCTATGTGCTATAGGACTATCGCAGCATTCCGATATGCCAGTAAGACTGTACTACATGTAGTCAGCGTGGCGGGGACAGTCGGTATTCCTATATGATCACGTAGCACAACTCTAAAGTATGTTTTTCCGGTCCTCTATTGTGCGAAATATGCGATAAGGCAAGTTCCTGCGTTGGGAATAAGGAGTTTCATGATTTTGGTTAACGTTTGTAGATACGTACTCAGGAAACTGAGAACATCATCCTTCGTTGTCGAGATGTGGATAGTGCAAATTGAATGCACGAGATGCGACTAGATAATATGTTATCCCTTCAGCAAATAAGTGGGTTTCACTCCTTTTGGGTTGCTTGTTTTAAATTTTTGAGGAAACACGAAATACATCGGCATGTCTCGTTCTTCGATTATAATTTTGTAATGAGATTTTAACAGTTACTTTCTCTATGGATAAATTGCTAGCTATATTAGGAGACCGTTTTTTACTTTGAAGTAATTACTGTTAATTTTAAATCATAGTTGCAATTTAAAATCTAAAAGTGGGCATATGTATTATTGCATTGCTTTAAAATGGCCATACCTCATCCATGCCCAGAACTAAAACATCCAATATGCATCATCTCTTGTTTTGTGAAAATTTCGTTTAGAAAGACCGAACGTCTCATGGTACACATTCCCGAGTTTCAAGATGATTTAGTTCTGGGCTTAACCGGCTTGTCTGGTTGGGGATTTTCCCTTAGAGAATAAAAATGTTTTTATTTCTTGATCGCATAGCATCTCGTTGTTCCTATATCTTACAGTAATTATCTATTCGTAAATAATTTCTTAAACGTTTTTCTTGGGATATGAAATTCCCCGAATGTCCGCTTTTTTGATTCTAGTAGTAGAAATTTAGATATGGACACCTCTAATATCTCAGTAACAAAACAGAAGCTCGATAGATAGGCATGCTTTTCTCATTTTAACTCTAGATCCACCTTTCGACATTTCAAAGATATATGGTATTTTCGCTTTTAGTTACGACTATTCTGGCATTATTTTCATTGTCCAAAGAATTCATTAGATTAAAAAGTCTAACATGAAAATCCTGCAGGACATTCATATCTTAGAGTCCATATTGCAGTATGTGATATAGAATTATCGCAGCATTCCGATATGCCAGTAAGACTGTACTACATGTAGTCCGCGTGGCCGGAACAGTCGAAAGTTCTATATGATCACATCGTGCACCTCTGAGGTATGTTTTTCCGGTTCCCTTTTGTGTGAAATGTTCAACAAGGATATTTCCACCGTTGGGAATAAGGAATTTCATGATTTTTTGGTACACGTTTGTAGGAACTTACTTAAGAAACTGAAATCATCATTCTTCGTTGTCGAGATGTGGATTGTGCAAATTGAATGCACGAGCTGCTACTAGATCAAATGTTATCCCTTGAGCAGATATTTCTACTTTTCATTCCTTCTGGTAGCTGGTTTTAAAGTTCTGAGTACATACATCGGAATTTTTCGTTAATCGTTCGTGGTTTAGTAATGAGATTGAAGCGGTTACATTCTCTGTGGATTAATTGCTATCTATACTAGGAGACCGTTTCTTATTTTGATGGAATATATGTTTAGAGTGCATCATAGTTGGAATTTAAACTTTAAAATTGCACAAGCGTATTATTGCGTTGTTTTAGGATGGCCATGCATCGTCCATGTCCACATAAAAAAAAATCCAGGATTCATCACCTCATATTTTGTATGTTAATCACTTTTAGAAAACACATAAATCTCTTGAAACACATCCACGAGTTGAAGATTTAGTTCTGGACTCAACCGACTTTTTTGTTTGTGGATTTTTCCTTACATAAATCAAGGGTTCTTATCTCTAGATCACATAACTTCTCTGAGATCTAATTTCATACAGTTATTATCTATTGATAATTAATTTCTTAAACGTTTTTCTTGCGATATGGAATTCCCCGAATGTCCCCTTTTTCAATTCGAGTAGTGGAAATTTAGATATGAAGACCTCTCATATCTCAGAAGAAAACATAGAATCTCCATAGATATGCATGCGTTTCGGATTTTAACACAGGATCCACATTTCGACATTTCAAAGTTGTATGGTATTCTTGCTATCAGTTGCGCAGTTTTTGGTACGTTGTTCATTGTCACAAGTATTCATTACATGGAAACGTTTAACATGAAAATCCTACAGGACATTCATATCTTTTAATTTATAGTGCTCTATGTGCTATAGGACTATCGCAGCATTCCGATATGCCAGTAAGACTGTACTACATGTAGTCAGCGTGGCGGGGACAGTCGGTATTCCTATATGATCACGTAGCACAACTCTAAAGTATGTTTTTCCGGTCCTCTATTGTGCGAAATATGCGATAAGGCAAGTTCCTGCGTTGGGAATAAGGAGTTTCATGATTTTGGTTAACGTTTGTAGATACGTACTCAGGAAACTGAGAACATCATCCTTCGTTGTCGAGATGTGGATAGTGCAAATTGAATGCACGAGATGCGACTAGATAATATGTTATCCCTTCAGCAAATAAGTGGGTTTCACTCCTTTTGGGTTGCTTGTTTTAAATTTTTGAGGAAACACGAAATACATCGGCATGTCTCGTTCTTCGATTATAATTTTGTAATGAGATTTTAACAGTTACTTTCTCTATGGATAAATTGCTAGCTATATTAGGAGACCGTTTTTTACTTTGAAGTAATTACTGTTAATTTTAAATCATAGTTGCAATTTAAAATCTAAAAGTGGGCATATGTATTATTGCATTGCTTTAAAATGGCCATACCTCATCCATGCCCAGAACTAAAACATCCAATATGCATCATCTCTTGTTTTGTGAAAATTTCGTTTAGAAAGACCGAACGTCTCATGGAACACATTCCCGAGTTTCAAGATGATTTAGTTCTGGGCTTAACCGGCTTGTCTGGTTGGGGATTTTCCCTTAAGAATAAAAATGTTTTTATTTCTTGATCGCATAGCATCTCGTTGTTCCTATATCTTACAGTAATTATCTATTCGTAAATAATTTCTTAAACGTTTTTCTTGGGATATGAAATTCCCCGAATGTCCGCTTTTTTGATTCTAGTAGTAGAAATTTAGATATGGACACCTCTAATATCTCAGTAACAAAACAGAAGCTCGAAAGATAGGCATGCTTTTCTCATTTTAACTCTAGATCCACCTTTCGACATTTCAAAGATATATGGTATTTTCGCTTTTAGTTACGACTATTCTGGCATTATTTTCATTGTCCAAAGAATTCATTAGATTAAAAAGTCTAACATGAAAATCCTGCAGGACATTCATATCTTAGAGTCCATAATGCAGTATGTGATATAGAATTATCGCAGCATTCCGATATGCCAGTAAGACTGTACTACATGTAGTCCGCGTGGCCGGAACAGTCGAAAGTTCTATATGATCACATCGTGCACCTCTGAGGTATGTTTTTCCGGTTCTCTTTTGTGTGAAATGTTCAACAAGGATATTTCCACCGTTGGGAGTAAGGAATTTCATGATTTTTTGGTACACGTTTGTAGGAACTTACTTAAGAAACTGAAATCATCATTCTTCGTTGTCGAGATGTGGATTGTGCAAATTGAATGCACGAGCTGCTACTAGATCAAATGTTATCCCTTCAGCAGATATTTCTACTTTTCATTCCTTCTGGTAGCTGGTTTTAAAGTTCTGAGTACATACATCGGAATTTTTCGTTAATCGTTCGTGGTTTAGTAATGACATTGAAGCGATTACATTCTCTGTGGATTAATTGCTATCTATACTAGGAGACCGTTTCTTATTTTGATCCAGGATTCATCACCTCATATTTTGTATGTTAATCACTTTTAGAAAACACATAAATCTCTTGAAACACATCCACGAGTTGAAGATTTAGTTCTGGACTCAACCGACTTTTTTGTTTGTGGATTTTTCCTTACATAAATCAAGGGTTCTTATCTCTAGATCACATAACTTCTCTGAGATCTAATTTCATACAGTTATTATCTATTGATAATTAATTTCTTAAACGTTTTTCTTGCGATATGGAATTCCCCGAATGTCCCCTTTTTCAATTCGAGTAGTGGAAATTTAGATATGAAGACCTCTCATATCTCAGAAGAAAACATAGAATCTCCATAGATATGCATGCGTTTCGGATTTTAACACAGGATCCACATTTCGACATTTCAAAGTTGTATGGTATTCTTGCTATCAGTTGCGCAGTTTTTGGTACGTTGTTCATTGTCACAAGTATTCATTACATGGAAACGTTTAACATGAAAATCCTACAGGACATTCATATCTTTTAATTTATAGTGCTCTATGTGCTATAGGACTATCGCAGCATTCCGATATGCCAGTAAGACTGTACTACATGTAGTCAGCGTGGCGGGGACAGTCGGTATTCCTATATGATCACGTAGCACAACTCTAAAGTATGTTTTTCCGGTCCTCTATTGTGCGAAATATGCGATAAGGCAAGTTCCTGCGTTGGGAATAAGGAGTTTCATGATTTTGGTTAACGTTTGTAGATACGTACTCAGGAAACTGAGAACATCATCCTTCGTTGTCGAGATGTGGATAGTGCAAATTGAATGCACGAGATGCGACTAGATAATATGTTATCCCTTCAGCAAATAAGTGGGTTTCACTCCTTTTGGGTTGCTTGTTTTAAATTTTTGAGGAAACACGAAATACATCGGCATGTCTCGTTCTTCGATTATAATTTTGTAATGAGATTTTAACAGTTACTTTCTCTATGGATAAATTGCTAGCTATATTAGGAGACCGTTTTTTACTTTGAAGTAATTACTGTTAATTTTGAATCATAGTTGCAATTTAAAATCTAAAAGTGGGCATATGTATTATTGCATTGCTTTAAAATGGCCATACCTCATCCATGCCCAGAACTAAAACATCCAATATGCATCATCTCTTGTTTTGTGAAAATTTCGTTTAGAAAGACCGAACGTCTCATGGAACACATTCCCGAGTTTCAAGATCATTTAGTTCTGGGCTTAACCGGCTTGTCTGGTTGGGGATTTTCCCTTAAGAATAAAAATGTTTTTATTTCTTGATCGCATAGCATCTCGTTGTTCCTATATCTTACAGTAATTATCTATTCGTAAATAATTTCTTAAACGTTTTTCTTGGGATATGAAACTCCCCGAATGTCCGCTTTTTTGATTCTAGTAGTAGAAATTTAGATATGGACACCTCTAATATCTCAGTAACAAAACAGAAGCTCGATAGATAGGCATGCTTTTCTCATTTTAACTCTAGATCCACCTTTCGACATTTCAAAGATATATGGTATTTTCGCTTTTAGTTACGACTATTCTGGCATTATTTTCATTGTCCAAAGAATTCATTAGATTAAAAAGTCTAACATGAAAATCCTGCAGGACATTCATATCTTAGAGTCCATAATGCAGTATGTGATATAGAATTATCGCAGCATTCCGATATGCCAGTAAGACTGTACTACATGTAGTCCGCGTGGCCGGAACAGTCGAAAGTTCTATATGATCACATCGTGCACCTCTGAGGTATGTTTTTCCGGTTCCCTTTTGTGTGAAATGTTCAACAAGGATATTTCCACCGTTGGGAATAAGGAATTTCATGATTTTTTGGTACACGTTTGTAGGAACTTACTTAAGAAACTGAAATCATCATTCTTCGTTGTCGAGATGTGGATTGTGCAAATTGAATGCACGAGCTGCTACTAGATCAAATGTTATCCCTTGAGCAGATATTTCTACTTTTCATTCCTTCTGGTAGCTGGTTTTAAAGTTCTGAGTACATACATCGGAATTTTTCGTTAATCGTTCGTGGTTTAGTAATGAGATTGAAGCGGTTACAATCTCTGTGGATTAATTGCTATCTATACTAGGAGACCGTTTCTTATTTTGATGGAATATATGTTTAGAGTGCATCATAGTTGGAATTTAAACTTTAAAATTGCACAAGCGTATTATTGCGTTGTTTTAGGATGGCCATGCATCGTCCATGTCCACATAAAAAAAAATCCAGGATTCATCACCTCATATTTTGTATGTTAATCACTTTTAGAAAACACATAAATCTCTTGAAACACATCCACGAGTTGAAGATTTAGTTCTGGACTCAACCGACTTTTTTGTTTGTGGATTTTTCCTTACATAAATCAAGGGTTCTTATCTCTAGATCACATAACTTCTCTGAGATCTAATTTCATACAGTTATTATCTATTGATAATTAATTTCTTAAACGTTTTTCTTGCGATATGGAATTCCCCGAATGTCCCCTTTTTCAATTCGAGTAGTGGAAATTTAGATATGAAGACCTCTCATATCTCAGAAGAAAACATAGAATCTCCATAGATATGCATGCGTTTCGGATTTTAACACAGGATCCACATTTCGACATTTCAAAGTTGTATGGTATTCTTGCTATCAGTTGCGCAGTTTTTGGTACGTTGTTCATTGTCACAAGTATTCATTACATGGAAACGTTTAACATGAAAATCCTACAGGACATTCATATCTTTTAATTTATAGTGCTCTATGTGCTATAGGACTATCGCAGCATTCCGATATGCCAGTAAGACTGTACTACATGTAGTCAGCGTGGCGGGGACAGTCGGTATTCCTATATGATCACGTAGCACAACTCTAAAGTATGTTTTTCCGGTCCTCTATTGTGCGAAATATGCGATAAGGCAAGTTCCTGCGTTGGGAATAAGGAGTTTCATGATTTTGGTTAACGTTTGTAGATACGTACTCAGGAAACTGAGAACATCATCCTTCGTTGTCGAGATGTGGATAGTGCAAATTGAATGCACGAGATGCGACTAGATAATATGTTATCCCTTCAGCAAATAAGTGGGTTTCACTCCTTTTGGGTTGCTTGTTTTAAATTTTTGAGGAAACACGAAATACATCGGCATGTCTCGTTCTTCGATTAGAATTTTGTAATGAGATTTTAACAGTTACTTTCTCTATGGATAAATTGCTAGCTATATTAGGAGACCGTTTTTTACTTTGAAGTAATTACTGTTAATTTTAAATCATAGTTGCAATTTAAAATCTAAAAGTGGGCATATGTATTATTGCATTGCTTTAAAATGGCCATACCTCATCCATGCCCAGAACTAAAACATCCAATATGCATCATCTCTTGTTTTGTGAAAATTTCGTTTAGAAAGACCGAACGTCTCATGGAACACATTCCCGAGTTTCAAGATGATTTAGTTCTGGGCTTAACCGGCTTGTCTGGTTGGGGATTTTCCCTTAAGAATAAAAATGTTTTTATTTCTTGATCGCATAGCATCTCGTTGTTCCTATATCTTACAGTAATTATCTATTCGTAAATAATTTCTTAAACGTTTTTCTTGGGATATGAAATTCCCCGAATGTCCGCTTTTTTGATTCTAGTAGTGGAAATTTAGATATGGACACCTCTAATATCTCAGTAACAAAACAGAAGATCGATAGATATGCATGCTTTTCGGATTTTAACTCTAGATCCACATTTCGACATTTCAAAGATATATGGTATTTTCGCTTTTAGTTACGACTATTCTGGCATTATTTTCATTGTCCAAAGAATTCATTAGATTAAAAAGTCTAACATGAAAATCCTGCAGGACATTCATATCTTAGAGTCCATAATGCAGTATGTGATATAGAATTATCGCAGCATTCCGATATGCCAGTAAGACTGTACTACATGTAGTCCGCGTGGCCGGAACAGTCGAAAGTTCTATATGATCACATCGTGCACCTCTGAGGTATGTTTTTCCGGTTCTCTTTTGTGTGAAATGTTCAACAAGGATATTTCCACCGTTGGGAGTAAGGAATTTCATGATTTTTTGGTACACGTTTGTAGGAACTTACTTAAGAAACTGAAATCATCATTCTTCGTTGTCGAGATGTGGATTGTGCAAATTGAATGCACGAGCTGCTACTAGATCAAATGTTATCCCTTCAGCAGATATTTCTACTTTTCATTCCTTCTGGTAGCTGGTTTTAAAGTTCTGAGTACATACATCGGAATTTTTCGTTAATCGTTCGTGGTTTAGTAATGAGATTGAAGCGATTACATTCTCTGTGGATTAATTGCTATCTATACTAGGAGACCGTTTCTTATTTTGATGGAATATCTGTTTGGAGTGCATCATAGTTGGAATTTAAACTTTAAAATTGCACAAGCGTATTATTGCGTTGTTTAGGATGGCCATGCATCGTCCATGTCCACATAAAAAAAAATCCAGGATTCATCACCTCATATTTTGTATGTTAATCACTTTTAGAAAACACATAAATATCCTGAAACACATCCACGAGTTGAAGATTTAGTTCTGGACTAAACCGACTTTTTTGTTTGTGGATTTTTCCTTACATAAATCAAGGGTTCTTATCTCTAGATCACATAACTTCTCGGAGATCTAATTTGATACAGTTATTATCTATTGATAATTAATTTCTTAAACGTTTTTCTTGCGATATGGAATTCCCCGAATGTCCCCTTTTTCAATTCGAGTAGTGGAAATTTAGATATGAAGACCTCTCATATCTCAGAAGAAAACATACAATCTCCATAGATATGCATGCGTTTCGGATTTTAACACAGATCCACATTTCGACATTTCAAAGTTGTATGGTATTCTTGCTATCAGTTGCGCAGTTTTTGGTACGTTGTTCATTGTCACAAGTATTCATTACATGGAAACGTTTAACATGAAAATCCTACAGGACATTCATATCTTTTAATTTATAGTGCTCTATGTGCTATAGGACCATCGCAGCATTCCGATATGCCAGTAAGACTGTACTACATGTAGTCAGCGTGGCGGGGACAGTCGGTAATCCTATATGATCACATAGCACAACTCTAAAGTAAGTTTTTCCGGTCCTCTATTGTGCGAAATATGCGATAAGGCAAGTTCCTGCGTTGGGAATAAGGAGTTTCATGATTTTTGGTTAACGTTTGTAAAAACGTACTCAGGAAACTGAGAACATCATCCTTCGTTGTCGAGATGTGGATAGTGCAAATTGAATGCACGAGATGCTACTAGATCAAATGTTATCCCTTCAGCAAATATGTGGGTTTCACTCCTTTTGGGTTGCTTGTTTTAAATTTTTGAGGAAACACGAAATACATCGGCATGTCTCGTTCTTCGATTATAATTTTGTAATGAGATTTTAATATTTACTTTCTCTATGCATAAATTGCTAGCTATATTAGGAGACCGTTTTTTACTTTGAAGTAATTACTGCTAATTTTAAATCATAGTTGCAATTTAAAATCTAAAAGTGGGCATATGTATTATTGCATTGCTTTAAAATGGCCATACCTCATCCATGCCCAGAACTAAAACATCCAATATGCATCATCTCATGTTTTGTATGAAAATTTCGTTTAGAAAGACCGAAAGTCTCATGGAAGACATTCCCGTGTTTCAAGATGATTTAGTTCTGGGCTTAACCGGCTTGTCTGGTTGGGGATTTTCCCTTAAGAATAAAAATGTTTTTATTTCTTGATCGCATAGCATCTCGTTGTTCCTATATCTTACAGTAATTATCTATTCGTAAATAATTTCTTAAACGTTTTTCTTGGGATATGGAATTCCCCGAATGTCCGCTTTTTTGATTCTAGTAGTGGAAATTTAGATATGGACACCTCTAATATCTCAGTAACAAAACAGAAGCTCGATAGATATGCATGCTTTTCGGATTTTAACTCTAGATCCACATTTCGACATTTCAAAGATATATGGTATTTTCGCTTTTAGTTACGACTATTCTGGCATTATTTTCATTGTCCAAAGAATTCATTAGATTAAAAAGTCTAACATGAAAATCCTGCAGGACATTCATATCTTAGAGTCCATAATGCAGTATGTGATATAGAATTATCGCAGCATTCCGATAAACCAGAAAGACTGTACTACATGTAGTCCGCGTGGCCGGAACAGTCGAAAGTTCTATATGATCACATCGTGCACCTCTGAGGTATGTTTTTCCGGTTCTCTTTTGTGTGAAATGTTCAACAAGGATATTTCCACCGTTGGGAATAAGGAATTTCATGATTTTTTGGTACACGTTTGTAGGAACTTACTTAAGAAACTGAAATCATCATTCCTCGTTGTCGAGATGTGGATTGTGCAAATTGAATGCACGAGCTGCTACTAGATCAAATGTTATCCCTTCAGCAGATATTTCTACTTTTCATTCCTTCTGGTAGCTGGTTTTAAAGTTCTGAGTACATACATCGGAATTTTTCGTTAATCGTTCGTGGTTTAGTAATGAGATTGAAGCGGTTACATTCTCTGTGGATTAATTGCTATCTATACTAGGAGACCGTTTCTTATTTTGATGGAATATCTGTTTGGAGTGCATCATAGTTGGAATTTAAACTTTAAAATTGCACAAGCGTATTATTGCGTTGTTTTAGGATGGCCATGCATCGTCCATGTCCACATAAAAAAAATCCAGGATTCATCACCTCATATTTTGTATGTTAATCACTTTTAGAAAACACATAAATCTCTTGAAACACATCCACGAGTTGAAGATTTAGTTCTGGACTCAACCGACGTTTTTGTTTGTGGATTTTTCCTTACATAAATCAAGGGTTCTTATCTCTAGATCACATAATTTCTCGGAGATCTAATTTCATACAGTTATTATCTATTGATAATTAATTTCTTAAACATTTTTCTTGCGATATGGAATTCCCCGAATGTCCCCTTTTTCAATTCGAGTAGTGGAAATTTAGATATGAAGACCTCTCATATCTCAGAAGAAAACATAGAATCTCCATAGATATGCATGCGTTTCGGATTTTAACACAGGATCCACATTTCGACATTTCAAAGTTGTATGGTATTCTTGCTATCAGTTGCGCAGTTTTTGGTACGTTGTTCATTGTCACAAGTATTCATTACATGGAAACGTTTAACATGAAAATCCTACAGGACATTCATATCTTAGAATTTATAGTGCTGTATGTGCTATAGGACTATCGCAGCATTCCGATATGCCAGTAAGACTGTACTACATGTAGTCAGCTGGCTGGGACAGTCAGTAATCCTATATGATCACATAGCACAACTCTAAAGTATGTTTTTCCGGTCCTCTATTGTGCGAAATATGCGATAAGGCAATTTCCTGCGTTGGGAATAACGAGTTTCATGATTTTTGGTTAACGTTTGTAAAAACGTACTCAGGAAACTGAGAACATCATCGTTCGTTGTCGAGATGTGGATAGTGCAAATTGAATGCACGAGATGCGACTAGATAATATGTTATCCCTTCAGCAAGTAAGTGGGTTTCACTCCTTTTGGGTTGCTTGTTTTAAATTTTTGAGGAAACACGGAAAACATCGGCATGTCTCGTTCTTCGATTATAATTTTGTAATGAGATTTTAACAGTTACTTTCTCTATGGATAAATTGCTAGCTATATTAGGAGACCGTTTATTACTTTGAAGTAATTACTGTTAATTTTAATCATAGTTGCAATTTAAAATCTAAAAGTGGGCATATGTATTATTGCATTGCTTTAATATGGCCATACCTCATCCATGTCCAGAACTAAAACATCCAATATGCCCCATCTCATGTTTTGTATGAAAATTTCGTTTAGAAAGACCGAACGTCTCATGGAACACATTCCCGAGTTTCAAGATGATTTAGTTCTGGGCTTAACCGGCTTGTCTGTTTGGGGATTTTCCCTTAAGAATAAAAATGTTTTTATTTCTTGATCGCATAGCATCTCGTTGTTCCTTAATCTTACAGTAATTATCTATTCGTAAATAATTTCTTAAACGTTTTTCTTGGGATATGGAATTCCCCGAATGTCCGCTTTTTTTATTCTAGTAGTGGAAATTTAGATATGGACACCTCTAATATCTCAGTAACAAAACAGAAGCTCGATAGATATGCATGCTTTTCGGATTTTAACTCTAGATCCACATTTCGACATTTCAAAGATATATGGTATTTTCGCTTTTAGTTACGACTATTCTGGCATTATTTTGATTGTCCAAAGAATTCATTAGATTAAAAAGTCTAACATGAAAATCCTGCAGGACATTCATATCTTAGAGTCCATAATGCAGTATGTGATATAGAATTATCGCAGTATTCCGATATGCCAGTAAGACTGTACTACATGTAGTCCGCGTGGCCGGAACAGTCCAAAGTTCTATATGATCACATCGTGCACCTCTGAGGTATGTTTTTCCGGTTCTCTTTTGTGTGAAATGTTCAACAAGGATATTTCCACCGTTGGGAATAAGGAATTTCATGATTTTTTGGTACACGTTTGTAGGAACTTATTTAAGAAACTGAAATCATCATTCCGCGTTGTCGAGATGTGGATTGTGGAAATTGAATGCACGAGCTGCTACTAGATCAAATGTTATCCCTTCAGCAGATATTTCTACTTTTCATTCCTTCTGGTAGCTGGTTTTAAAGTTCTGAGTACATACATCGGAATTTTTCGTTAATCGTTCGTGGTTTAGTAATGAGATTGAAGCGGTTACATTCTCTGTGGATTAATTGCTATCTGTACTAGGAGACCGTTTCTTATTTTGATGGAATATCTGTTTGGAGTGCATCATAGTTGGAATTTAAACTTTAAAATTGCACAAGCGTATTATTGCGTTGTTTTAGGATGGCCATGCATCGTCCATGTCCACTTAAAAAAAAATCCAGGATTCATCACCTCATATTTTGTATGTTAATCACTTTTAGAAAACACATAAATCTCTTGAAACACATCCACGAGTTGAAGATTTAGTTCTGGACTCAACCGACTTTTTTGTTTGTGGATTTTTCCTTACATAAATCAAGGGTTCTTATCTCTAGATCACATAACTTCTCGGAGATCTAATTTCATACAGTTATTATCTATTGATAATTAATTTCTTAAACGTTTTTCTTGCGATATGGAATTCCCCGAATGTCCCCTTTTTCAATTCGAGTAGTGGAAATTTAAATATGAAGACCTCTCATATCTCAGAGGAAAACATAGAATCTCCATAGATATGCATGCGTTTCGGATTTTAACACAGGATCCACATTTCGACATTTCAAAGTTGTATGGTATTCTTGCTATCAGTTGCGCAGTTTTTGGTACGTTGTTCATTGTCACAAGTATTCATTACATGGAAACGTTTAACATGAAAATCCTACAGGACATTCATATCTTAGAATTTTTAGTGCTGTATGTGCTATAGGACTATCGCAGCATTCCGATATGCCAGTAAGACTGTACTACATGTAGTCAGCGTGGCGGGAACAGTCAGTAATCCTATATGATCACATAGCACAACTCTAAAGTATGTTTTTCCGGTCCTCTATTGTGCGAAATATGCGATAAGGCAAGTTCCTGCGTTGGGAATAAGGAGTTTCATGATTTTTGGTTAACGTTTGTAAAAACGTACTCAGGAAACTGAGAACATCATCCTTCGTTGTCGAGATGTGGATAGTGCAAATTGAATGCACGAGATGCGACTAGATAAGATGTTATCCCTTCAGCAAATAAGTGGGTTTCACTCCTTTTGGGTTGCTTGTTTTAAATTTTTCCGGAAACACGAAATACATAGGCATGTCTCGTTCTTCGATTATAATTTTGTAATTAGATTTTAACAGTTACATTCTCTATGGATAAATTGCTAGCTATATTAGGAGACCGTTGTTTACTTTGAAGTAATTAGTGTTAAGTTTAAATCATAGTTGCAATTTAAAATCTAAAAGTGGGCATATGTATTATTGCATTGCTTAAAAATGGCCATACTTCATCCGTGCCCAGAACTAAAACATCCAATATTCATTATCTCATGTTTTGTATGAAAATTTCGTTTAGAAAGACCGAAAGTCTCATGGAACACATTCCCGAGTTTCAAAATGATTTAGTTCTGGGCTTAACCGGCTTGTCTGGTTGGGGATTTTATCTTAAGAATAAAAATGTTTTTATTTCTTGATCGCATAGCATCTCGTTGTTCCTATATCTTACAGTAATTATCTATTCGTAAATAATTTCTTAAACGTTTTTCTTGGGATATGGAATTCCCCGAATGTCCGCTTTTTTGATTCTAGTAGTGGAAATTTAGATATGGACACCTCTAATATCTCAGTAACAAAACAGAAGCTCGATAGATATGCATGCTTTTCGGATTTTAACTCTAGATCCACATTTCGACATTTCAAAGATATATGGTATTTTCGCTTTTAGTTACGACTATTCTGGCATTATTTTGATTGTCCAAAGAATTCATTAGATTAAAAAGTCTAACATGAAAATCCTGCAGGACATTCATATCTTAGAGTCCATAATGCAGTATGTGATATAGAATTATCGCAGCATTCCGATATGCCAGTAAGACTGTACTACATGTAGTCCGCGTGGCCGGAACAGTCGAAAGTTCTATATGATCACATCGTGCACCTCTGAGGTATGTTTTTCCGGTTCTCTTTTGTGTGAAATGTTCAACAAGGATATTTCCACCGTTGGGAATAAGGAATTTCATGATTTTTTGGTACACGTTTGTAGGAACTTATTTAAGAAACTGAAATCATCATTCCTCGTTGTCGAGATGTGGATTGTGGAAATTGAATGCACGAGCTGCTACTAGATCAAATGTTATCCCTTCAGCAGATATTTCTACTTTTCATTCCTTCTGGTAGCTGGTTTTAAAGTTCTGAGTACATACATCGGAATTTTTCGTTAATCGTTCGTGGTTTAGTAATGAGATTGAAGCGGTTACATTCTCTGTGGATTAATTGCTATCTATACTAGGAGACCGTTTCTTATTTTGATGGAATATATGTTTGGAGTGCATCATAGTTGGAATTTAAACTTTAAAATTGCACAAGCGTATTATTGCGTTCTTTTAGGATGGCCATGCATCGTCCATGTCCACATAAAAAAAATCCAGGATTCATCACCTCATATTTTGTATGTTAATCAATTTTAGAAAACACATAAATCTCATGAAACACATCCACGAGTTGAAGATTTAGTTCTGGACTCAACCGACTTTTTTGTTTGTGGATTTTTCCCTACATAAATCAAGGGTTCTTATCTCTAGATCACATAATTTCTCTGAGATCTAATTTCATACAGTTATTATCTATTGATAATTAATTTCTTAAACGTTTTTCTTGCGATATGGAATTCCCCGAATGTCCCCTTTTTCAATTCGAGTAGTGGAAATTTAGATATGAAGACCTCTCATATCTCAGAAGAAAACATAGAATCTCCATAGATATGCATGCGTTTCGGATTTTAACACAGGATCCACATTTCGACATTTCAAAGTTGTATGGTATTCTTGCTATCAGTTGCGCAGTTTTTGGTACGTTGTTCATTGTCACAAGTATTCATTACATGGAAACGTTTAACATGAAAATCCTACAGGACATTCATATCTTAGAATTTATAGTGCTGTATGTGCTATAGGACTATCGCAGCATTCCGATATGCCAGTAAGACTGTACTACATGTAGTCAGCGTGGCGGGGACAGTCGGTAATCCTATATGATCACATAGCACAACTCTAAAGTATGTTTTTCCGGTCCTCTATTGTGCGAAATATGCGATAAGGTAATTTCCTGCGTTGGGAATAACGAGTTTCATGATTTTTGGTTAACGTTTGTAAAAACGTACTCAGGAAACTGAGAACATCATCCTTCGTTGTCGAGATGTGGATAGTGCAAATTGAATGCACGAGATGCGACTAGATAAGATGTTATCCCTTCAGCAAATAAGTGGGTTTCACTCCTTTTGGGTTGCTTGTTTTAAATTTTTGAGGAAACACGGAATACATCGGCATGTCTCGTTCTTCGATTATAATTTTGTAATGAGATTTTAACAGTTACTTTCTCTATGGATAAATTGCTAGCTATATTAAGAGACCGTTTATTACTTTGAAGTAAGTACTGTTAATTTTAAATCATAGTTGCAATTTAAAATCTAAAAGTGGGCATATGTATTATTGCATTGCTTTAAAATGGCCATACTTCATCCATGCCCAGAACTAAAACATCCAATATGCATCATCTCATGTTTTGTATGAAAATTTCGTTTAGAAAGACCGAACGTCTCATGGAACACATTCCCGAGTTTCAAGATGATTTAGTTCTGGGCTTAACCGGCTTGTCTGGTTGGGGATTTTTCCTTAAGAATAAAGATGTTTTTATTTCTTGATCGCATAGCATCTCGTTGTTCCTATATCTTACAGTAATTATCTATTCGTAAATAATTTCTTAAACGTTTTTCTTGGGATATGGAATTCCTCGAATGTCCGCTTTTTTGATTCTAGTAGTGGAAATTTAGATATGGACACCTCTAATATCTCAGTAACAAAACAGAAGATCGATAGATATGCATGCTTTTCGGATTTTAACTCTAGATCCACATTTCGACATTTCAAAGATATATGGTATTTTCGCTTTTAGTTACGACTATTCTGGCATTATTTTCATTGTCCAAAGAATTCATTAGATTAAAAAGTCTAACATGAAAATTCTGCAGGACATTCATATCTTAGAGTCCATAATGCAGTATGTGATATAGAATTATCGCAGCATTCCGATATGCCAGTAAGACTGTACTACATGTAGTCCGCGTGGCCGGAACAGTCGAAAGTTCTATATGATCACATCGTGCACCTCTGAGGTATGTTTTTCCGGTTCTCTTTTGTGTGAAATGTTCAACAAGGATATTTCCACCGTTGGGAATAAGGAATTTCATGATTTTTTGGTACACGTTTGTAGGAACTTACTTAAGAAACTGAAATCATCATTCCTCGTTGTCGAGATGTGGATTGTGCAAATTGAATGCACGAGCTGCTACTAGATCAAATGTTATCCCTTCAGCAGATATTTCTACTTTTCATTCCTTCTGGTAGCTGGTTTTAAAGTTCTGAGTACATACATCGGAATTTTTCGTTAATCGTTCGTGGTTTAGTAATGAGATTGAAGCGGTTACATTCTGTGTGGATTAATTGCTATCTGTACTAGGAGACCGTTTCTTATTTTGATGGAATATCTGTTTGCAGTGCATCATAGTTGGAATTTAAACTTTAAAATTGCACAAACGTATTATTGCGTTGTTTTAGGATGGCCATGCATCGTCCATGTCCACTTAAAAAAAAATCCAGGATTCATCACCTCATATTTTGTATGTTAATCACTTTTAGAAAACACATAAATCTCTTGAAACACATCCACGAGTTGAAGATTTAGTTCTGGACTCAACCGACTTTTTTGTTTGTGGATTTTTCCTTACATAAATCAAGGGTTCTTATCTCTAGATCACATAACTTCTCGGAGATCTAATTTCATACAGTTATTATCTATTGATAATTAATTTCTTAAACGTTTTTCTTGCGATATGGAATTCCCCGAATGTCCCCTTTTTCAATTCGAGTAGTGGAAATTTAGATATGAAGACCTCTCATATCTCAGAAGAAAACATAGAATCTCCATAGATATGCATGCGTTTCGGATTTTAACACAGGATCCACATTTCGACATTTCAAAGTTGTATGGTATTCTTGCTATCAGTTGCGCAGTTTTTGGTACGTTGTTCATTGTCACAAGTATTCATTACATGGAAACGTTTAAAATGAAAATCCTACAGGACATTCATATTTTAGAATTTATAGTGCTGTATGTGCTATAGGACTATCGCAGCATTCCGATATGCCAGTAAGACTGTACTACATGTAGTCAGCGTGGCGGGAACAGTCGGTAATCCTATATGATCACATAGCACAACTCTAAAGTATGTTTTTCCGGTCCTCTTTGTGCGAAATATGCGATAAGGCAATTTCCTGCGTTGGGAATAAGGAGTTTCATGATTTTTGGTTAACGCTTGTAAAAACGTACTCAGGAAACTCAGAACATCATCCCTCGTTTTCGAGATGTGGATAGTGCAAATTGAATGCACGAGATGCGACTAGATAAGATGTTATCCCTTCAGCAAATAAGTGGGTTTCACTCCTTTTGGGTTGCTTGTTTTAAATTTTTGCGGAAACACGAAATACATCGGCATGTCTCGTTCTTCGATTATAATTTTGTAATGAGATTTTAACAGTTACATTCTCTATGGATAAATTGCTAGCTATATTAGGAGACCGTTTTTTACTTTGAAGTAATTACTGTTAAGTTTAAATCATAGTTGCAATTTAAAATCTAAAAGTTTGCATATGTATTATTGCATTGCTTAAAAATGGCCATACTTCATCCATGCCCAGAACTAAAACATCCAATATTCATTATCTCATGTTTTGTATGAAAATTTCGTTCAGAAAGACCGAAAGTCTCATGGAACACATTCCCGAGTTTCAAGATGATTTAGTTCAGGGCTTAACCGGCTTGTCTGGTTGGGGATTTTCCCTTAAGAATAAAAATGTTTTTATTTCTTGATCGCATAGCATCTCGTTGTTCCTATATCTTACAGTAATTATCTATTCGTAAATAATTTCTTAAACGTTTTTCTTGGGATATGGAATTCCCCGAATGTCCGCTTTTTTGATTCTAGTAGTAGAAATTTAGATATGGACACCTCTAATATCTCAGTAACAAAACAGAAGCTCGATAGATATGCATGCTTTTCGGATTTTAACTCTAGATCCACATTTCGACATTTAAAAGATATATGGTATTTTCGCTTTTAGTTACGACTATTCTGGCATTATTTTCATTGTCCAAAGAATTCATTAGATTAAAAAGTCTAACATGAAAATCCTGCAGGACATTCATATCTTAGAGTCCATAATGCAGTATGTGATATAGAATTATCGCAGCATTCCGATATGCCAGTAAGACTGTACTACATGTAGTCCGCGTGGCCGGAACAGTCGAAAGTTCTATATGATCACATCGTGCTCCTCTGAGGTATGTTTTTCCGGTTCTCTTTTGTGTGAAATGTTCAACAAGGATATTTCCACCGTTGGGAATAAGGAATTTCATGATTTTTTGATACACGTTTGTAGGAACTTACTTAAGAAACTGAAATCATCATTCTTCGTTGTCGAGATGTGGATTGTGCAAATTGAATGCACGAGCTGCTACTAGATCAAATGTTATCCCTTCAGCAGATATTTGTACTTTTCATTCCTTCTGGTAGCTGGTTTTAAAGTTCTGAGTACATACATCGGAATTTTTCGTTAATCGTTCGTGGTTTAGTAATGAGATTGAAGCGGTTACATTCTCTGTGGATTAATTGCTATCTATACTAGGAGACCGTTTCTTATTTTGATGGAATATATGTTTGGAGTGCATCATAGTTGGAATTTAAACTTTAAAATTGCACAAGCGTATTATTGCGTTGTTTTAGGATGGCCATGCATCGTCCATGTCCACATAAAAAAAAATCCAGGATTCATCACCTCATATTTTGTATGTTAATCACTTTTAAAAAACACATAAATCTCTTGAAACACATCCACGAGTTGAAGATTTAGTTCTGAACTCAACCGACTTTTTTGTTTGTGGATTTTTCCTTACATAAATCAAGGGTTCTTATCTCTAGATCACATAACTTCTCGGAGATCTAATTTCATACAGTTATTATCTATTGATAATTAATTTCTTAAACGTTTTTCTTGCGATATGGAATTCCCCGAATGTCCCCTTTTTCAATTCGAGTAGTGGAAATTTAGATATGAAGACCTCTCATATCTCAGAAGAAAACATAGAATCTCCATACATATGCATGCGTTTCGGATTTTAACACAGGATCCACATTTCGACATTTCAAAGTTGTATGGTATTCTTGCTATCAGTTGCGCAGTTTTTGGTACGTTGTTCATTGTCACAAGTATTCATTACATGGAAACGTTTAACATGAAAATCCTACAGGACATTCATATCTTAGAATTTATAGTGCTGTATGTGCTATAGGACTATCGCAGCATTCCGATATGCCAGTAAGACTGTACTACATGTAGTCAGCGTGGCGGGGACAGTCGGTAATCCTATATGATCACATAGCACAACTGTAAAGTATGTTTTTCCGGTCCTCTATTGTGCGAAATATGCGATAAGGCAAGTTCCTGCGTTGGGAATAAGGAGTTTCATGATTTTTGGTTAACGTTTGTAAAAACGTACTCAGGAAACTAAGAACATCATCCTTCGTTGTCGAGATGTGGATAGTGCAAATTGAATGCACGAGATGCGACTAGATAATATGTTATCCCTTCAGCAAATAAGTGGGTTTCACTCCTTTTGGGTTGCTTGTTTTAAATTTTTGAGGAAACACGAAATACATCGGCATGTCTCGTTCTTCGATTATAATTTTGTAATGAGATTTTAACAGTTACATTCTCTATGGATAAATTGCTAGCTATATTAGGAGACCGTTTTTTACTTTGAAGTAATTACTGTTAAGTTTAAATCATAGTTGCAATTTAAAATCTAAAAGTTTGCATATGTATTATTGCATTGCTTAAAAATGGCCATACTTCATCCATGCCCAGAACTAAAACATCCAATATTCATCATCTCATGTTTTGTATGAAAATTTCGTTCAGAAAGACCGAAAGTCTCATGGAACACATTCCCGAGTTTCAAGATGATTTAGTTCAGGGCTTAACCGGCTTGTCTGTTTGGGGATTTTCCCTTAAGAATAAAAATGTTTTTATTTCTTGATCGCATAGCATCTCGTTGTTCCTATATCTTACAGTAATTATCTATTCGTAAATAATTTCTTAAACGTTTTTCTTGGGATATGGAATTCCCCGAATGTCCGCTTTTTTGATTCTAGTAGTGGAAATTTAGATATGGACACCTCTAATATCTCAGTAACAAAACAGAAGCTCGATAGATATGCATGCTTTTCGGATTTTAACTCTAGATCCACATTTCGACATTTCAAAGATATATGGTATTTTCGCTTTTAGTTACGACTATTCTGGCATTATTTTCATTGTCCAAAGAATTCATTAGATTAAAAAGTCTAACATGAAAATCCTGCAGGACATTCATATCTTAGAGTCCATAATGCAGTATGTGATATAGAATTATCGCAGCATTCCGATATGCCAGTAAGACTGTACTACATGTAGTCCGCGTGGCCGGAACAGTCGAAAGTTCTATATGATCACATCGTGCACCTCTGAGGTATGTTTTTCCGGTTCTCTTTTGTGTGAAATGTTCAACAAGGATATTTCCACCGTTGGGAATAAGGAATTTCATGATTTTTTGGTACACGTTTGTAGGAACTTACTTAAGAAACTGAAATCATCATTCTTCGTTGTCGAGATGTGGATTGTGCAAATTGAATGCACGAGCTGCTACTAGATCAAATGTTATCCCTTCAGCAGATATTTCTACTTTTCATTCCTTCTGGTAGCTGGTTTTAAAGTTCTGAGTACATACATCGGAATTTTTCGTTAATCGTTCGTGGTTTAGTAATGAGATTGAAGCGGTTACATTCTCTGTGGATTAATTGCTATCTATACTAGGAGACCGTTTCTTATTTTGATGGAATATCTGTTTGGAGTGCATCATAGTTGGAATTTAAACTTTAAAATTGCACAAGCGTATTATTGCGTTGTTTTAGGATGGCCATGTATCGTCCATGTCCACATAAAAAAAAATCCAGGATTCATCACCTTATATTTTGTATGTTAATCACTTTTAGAAAACACATAAATCTCTTGAAACACATCCACGAGTTGAAGATTTAGTTCTGGACTCAACCGACTTTTTTGTTTTTGGATTTTTCCTTACATAAATCAAGGGTTCTTATCTCTAGATCACATAACTTCTCGGAGATCTAATTTCATACAGTTATTATCTATTGATAATTAATTTCTTAAACGTTTTTCTTGCGATATGGAATTCCCCGAATGTCCCCTTTTTCAATTCGAGTAGTGGAAATTTAGATATGAAGACCTCTCATATCTCAGAGGAAAACATAGAATCTCCATAGATATGCATGCGTTTCGGATTTTAACACAGGATCCACATTTCGACATTTCAAAGTTGTATGGTATTCTTGCTATCAGTTGCGCAGTTTTTGGTACGTTGTTCATTGTCACAAGTATTCATTACATGGAAACGTTTAACATGAAAATCCTACAGGACATTCATATTTTAGAATTTATAGTGCTGTATGTGCTATAGGACTATCGCAGCATTCCAATATGCCAGTAAGACTGTACTACATGTAGTCAGCGTGGCGGGAACAGTCGGTAATCCTATATGATCACATAGCACAACTCTAAAGTATGTTTTTCCGGTCCTCTATTGTGCGAAATATGCGATAAGGCAATTTCCTGCGTTGGGAATAAGGAGTTTCATGATTTTTGGTTAACGCTTGTAAAAACGTACTCAGGAAACTGAGAACATCATCCTTCGTTGTCGAGATGTGGATAGTGCAAATTGAATGCACGAGATGCGACTAGATAAGATGTTATCCCTTCAGCAAATAAGTGGGTTTCACTCCTTTTGGGTTGCTTGTTTTAAATTTTTGCGGAAACACGAAATACATCGGCATGTCTCGTTCTTCGATTATAATTTTGTAATGAGATTTTAACAGTTACATTCTCTATGGATAAATTGCTAGCTATATTAGGAGACCGTTTTTTACTTTGAAGTAATTACTGTTAAGTTTCAATCATAGTTGCAATTTAAAATCTAAAAGTGGGCATATGTATTATTGCATTGCTTAAAAATGGCCATACTTCATCCATGCCCAGAACTAAAACATCCAATATTCATTATCTCATGTTTTGTATGAAAATGTCGTTTAGAAAGACCGAAAGTCTCATGGAACACATTCCCGAGTTTCAAGATGATTTAGTTCAGAGCTTAACCGGCTTGTCTGTTTGGGGATTTTCCCTTAAGAATAAAAATGTTTTTATTTCTTGATCGCATAGCATCTCGTTGTTCCTATATCTTACAGTAATTATCTATTCGTAAATAATTTCTTAAACGTTTTTCTTGGGATATCTTATTCCCCGAATGTCCGCTTTTTTGATTCTAGTAGTGGAAATTTAGATATGGACACCTCTAATATCTCAGTAACAAAACAGAAGCTCGATAGATATGCATGCTTTTCGGATTTTAACTCTAGATCCACATTTCGACATTTCAAAGATATATGGTATTTTCGCTTTTAGTTACGACTATTCTGGCATTATTTTCATTGTCCAAAGAATTCATTAGATTAAAAAGTCTAACATGAAAATCCTGCAGGACATTCATATCTTAGAGTCCATAATGCAGTATGTGATATAGAATTATCGCAGCATTCCGATATGCCAGTAAGACTGTACTACATGTAGTCCGCGTGGCCGGAACAGTCGAAAGTTCTATATGATCACATCGTGCACCTCTGAGGTATGTTTTTCCGGTTCTCTTTTGTGTGAAATGTTCAAAAAGGATATTTTCACCGTTGGGAATAAGGAATTTCATGATTTTTTGGTACACGTTTGTAGGAACTTACTTAAGAAACTGAAATCATCATTCTTCGTTGACGAGATGTGGATTGTGCAAATTGAATGCACGAGCTGCTACTAGATCAAATGTTATCCCTTCAGCAGATATTTCTACTTTTCATTCCTTCTGGTAGCTGGTTTTAAAGTTCTGAGTACATACATCGGATTTTTTCGTTAATCGTTCGTGGTTTAGTAATGAGATTGAAGCGGTTACATTCTCTGTGGATTAATTGCTATCTATACTAGGAGACCGTTTCTTATTTTGATGGAATATATGTTTGGAGTGCATCATAGTTGGAATTTAAACTTTAAAATTGCACAAGCGTATTATTGCGTTGTTTTAGGATGGCCATGCATCGTCCACGTCCACATAAAAAAAAAATCCAGGATTCATCACCTCATATTTTGTATGTTAATTACTTTTAGAAAACACATAAATCTCTTGAAACACATCCACGAGTTGAAGATTTAGTTCTGGACTCAACCGACTTTTTTGTTTGTGGATTTTTCCTTACATAAATCAAGGGTTCTTATCTCTAGATCACATAACTTCTCTGAGATCTAATTTCATACAGTTATTATCTATTGATAATTAATTTCTTAAACGTTTTTCTTGCGATATGGAATTCCCCGAATGTCCCCTTTTTCAATTCGAGTAGTGGAAATTTAGATATGAAGACCTCTCATATCTCAGAAGAAAACATAGAATCTCCATAGATATGCATGCGTTTCGGATTTTAACACAGGATCCACATTTCGACATTTCAAAGTTGTATGGTATTCTTGCTATCAGTTGCGCAGTTTTTGGTACGTTGTTCATTGTCACAAGTATTCATTACATGGAAACGTTTAACATGAAAATCCTACAGGACATTCATATCTTAGAATTTATAGTGCTGTATGTGCTATAGGACTATCGCAGCATTCCGATATGCCAGTAAGACTGTACTACATGTAGTCAGCGTGGCGGGGACAGACGGTAATCCTATATGATCACATAGCACAAGTCTAAGGTATGTTTTTCCGGTCCTCTATTGTGCGAAATATGCGATAAGGCAATTTCCTGCGTTGGGAATAAGGAGTTTCATGATTTTTGGTTAACGTTTGTAAAAACGTACTCAGGAAACTGAGAACATCATCCTTCGTTGTCGAGATGTGGATAGTGCAAATTGAATGCACGAGATGCGACTAGATAAGATGTTATCCCTTCAGCAAATAAGTGGGTTTCACTCCTTTTGGCTTGCTTGTTTTAAATTTTTGAGGAAACACGAAATACATCGGCATGTCTCGTTCTTCGATTATAATTTTGTAATGAGATTTTAACAGTTACATTCTCTATGGATAAATTGCTAGCTACATTAGGAGACCGTTTTTTACTTTGAAGTAATTACTGTTAAGTTTAAATCATAGTTGCAATTTAAAATCTAAAAGTTTGCATATGTATTATTGCATTGCTTAAAAATGGCCATACTTCATCCATGCCCAGAACTAAAACATCCAATATTCATTATCTCATGTTTTGTATGAAAATTTCGTTCAGAAAGACCGAAAGTCTCATGGAACACATTCCCGAGTTTCAAGATGATTTAGTTCAGGGCTTAACCGGCTTGTCTGGTTGGGGATTTTCCCTTAAGAATAAAAATGTTTTTATTTCTTGATCGCATAGCATCTCGTTGTTCCTATATCTTACAGTAATTATCTATTCGTAAATAATTTCTTAAACGTTTTTCTTGGGATATGGAATTCCCCGAATGTCCGCTTTTTTGATTCTAGTAGTGGAAATTTAGATATGGACACCTCTAATATCTCAGTAACAAAACAGAAGCTCGATAGATATGCATGCTTTTCGGATTTTAACTCTAGATCCACATTTCGACATTTAAAAGATATATGGTATTTTCGCTTTTAGTTACGACTATTCTGGCATTATTTTCATTGTCCAAAGAATTCATTAGATTAAAAAGTCTAACATGAAAATCCTGCAGGACATTCATATCTTAGAGTCCATAATGCAGTATGTGATATAGAATTATCGCAGCATTCCGATATGCCAGTAAGACTGTACTACATGTAGTCCGCGTGGCCGGAACAGTCGAAAGTTCTATATGATCACATCGTGCTCCTCTGAGGTATGTTTTTCCGGTTCTCTTTTGTGTGAAATGTTCAACAAGGATATTTCCACCGTTGGGAATAAGGAATTTCATGATTTTTTGATACACGTTTGTAGGAACTTACTTAAGAAACTGAAATCATCATTCTTCGTTGTCGAGATGTGGATTGTGCAAATTGAATGCACGAGCTGCTACTAGATCAAATGTTATCCCTTCAGCAGATATTTCTACTTTTCATTCCTTCTGGTAGCTGGTTTTAAAGTTCTGAGTACATACATCGGAATTTTTCGTTAATCGTTCGTGGTTTAGTAATGAGATTGAAGCGGTTACATTCTCTGTGGATTAATTGCTATCTATACTAGGAGACCGTTTCTTATTTTGATGGAATATATGTTTGGAGTGCATCATAGTTGGAATTTAAACTTTAAAATTGCACAAGCGTATTATTGCGTAGTTTTAGGATGGCCATGCATCGTCCATGTCCACATAAAAAAAAATCCAGGATTCATCACCTCATATTTTGTATGTTAATCACTTTTAAAAAACACATAAATCTCTTGAAACACATCCACGAGTTGAAGATTTAGTTCTGAACTCAACCGACTTTTTTGTTTGTGGATTTTTCCTTACATAAATCAAGGGTTCTTATCTCTAGATCACATAACTTCTCGGAGATCTAATTTCATACAGTTATTATCTATTGATAATTAATTTCTTAAACGTTTTTCTTGCCATATGGAATTCCCCGAATGTCCCCTTTTTCAATTCGAGTAGTGGAAATTTAGATATGAAGACCTCTCATATCTCAGAAGAAAACATAGAATCTCCATAGATATGCATGCGTTTCGGATTTTAACACAGGATCCACATTTCGACATTTCAAAGTTGTATGGTATTCTTGCTATCAGTTGCGCAGTTTTTGGTACGTTGTTCATTGTCACAAGTATTCATTACATGGAAACGTTTAACATGAAAATCCTACAGGACATTCATATCTTAGAATTTATAGTGCTGTATGTGCTATAGGACTATCGCAGCATTCCGATATGCCAGTAAGACTGTACTACATGTAGTCAGCGTGGCGGGGACAGTCGGTAATCCTATATGATCACATAGCACAACTGTAAAGTATGTTTTTCCGGTCCTCTATTGTGCGAAATATGCGATAAGGCAAGTTCCTGCGTTGGGAATAAGGAGTTTCATGATTTTTGGTTAACGTTTGTAAAAACGTACTCAGGAAACTAAGAACATCATCCTTCGTTGTCGAGATGTGGATAGTGCAAATTGAATGCACGAGATGCGACTAGATAATATGTTATCCCTTCAGCAAATAAGTGGGTTTCACTCCTTTTGGGTTGCTTGTTTTAAATTTTTGAGGAAACACGAAATACATCGGCATGTCTCGTTCTTCGATTATAATTTTGTAATGAGATTTTAACAGTTACATTCTCTATGGATAAATTGCTAGCTATATTAGGAGACCGTTTTTTACTTTGAAGTAATTACTGTTAAGTTTAAATCATAGTTGCAATTTAAAATCTAAAAGTTTGCATATGTATTATTGCATTGCTTAAAAATGGCCATACTTCATCCATGCCCAGAACTAAAACATCCAATATTCATCATCTCATGTTTTGTATGAAAATTTCGTTCAGAAAGACCGAAAGTCTCATGGAACACATTCCCGAGTTTCAAGATGATTTAGTTCAGGGCTTAACCGGCTTGTCTGTTTGGGGATTTTCCCTTAAGAATAAAAATGTTTTTATTTCTTGATCGCATAGCATCTCGTTGTTCCTATATCTTACAGTAATTATCTATTCGTAAATAATTTCTTAAACGTTTTTCTTGGGATATGGAATTCCCCGAATGTCCGCTTTTTTGATTCTAGTAGTGGAAATTTAGATATGGACACCTCTAATATCTCAGTAACAAAACAGAAGCTCGATAGATATGCATGCTTTTCGGATTTTAACTCTAGATCCACATTTCGACATTTCAAAGATATATGGTATTTTCGCTTTTAGTTACGACTATTCTGGCATTATTTTCATTGTCCAAAGAATTCATTAGATTAAAAAGTCTAACATGAAAATCCTGCAGGACATTCATATCTTAGAGTCCATAATGCAGTATGTGATATAGAATTATCGCAGCATTCCGATATGCCAGTAAGACTGTACTACATGTAGTCCGCGTGGCCGGAACAGTCGAAAGTTCTATATGATCACATCGTGCACCTCTGAGGTATGTTTTTCCGGTTCTCTTTTGTGTGAAATGTTCAACAAGGATATTTCCACCGTTGGGAATAAGGAATTTCATGATTTTTTGGTACACGTTTGTAGGAACTTACTTAAGAAACTGAAATCATCATTCTTCGTTGTCGAGATGTGGATTGTGCAAATTGAATGCACGAGCTGCTACTAGATCAAATGTTATCCCTTCAGCAGATATTTCTACTTTTCATTCCTTCTGGTAGCTGGTTTTAAAGTTCTGAGTACATACATCGGAATTTTTCGTTAATCGTTCGTGGTTTCGTAATGAGATTGAAGCGGTTACATTCTCTGTGGATTAATTGCTATCTATACTAGGAGACCGTTTCTTATTTTGATGGAATATCTGTTTGGAGTGCATCATAGTTGGAATTTAAACTTTAAAATTGCACAAGCGTATTATTGCGTTGTTTTAGGATGGCCATGCATCGTCCATGTCCACATAAAAAAAAATCCAGGATTCATCACCTCATATTTTGTATGTTAATCACTTTTAGAAAACACATAAATCTCTTGAAACACATCCACGAGTTGAAGATTTAGTTCTGGACTCAACCGACTTTTTTGTTTTTGGATTTTTCCTTACATAAATCAAGGGTTCTTATCTCTAGATCACATAACTTCTCGGAGATCTAATTTCATACAGTTATTATCTATTGATAATTAATTTCTTAAACGTTTTTCTTGCGATATGGAATTCCCCGAATGTCCCCTTTTTCAATTCGAGTAGTGGAAATTTAGATATGAAGACCTCTCATATCTCAGAGGAAAACATAGAATCTCCATAGATATGCATGCGTTTCGGATTTTAACACAGGATCCACATTTCGACATTTCAAAGTTGTATGGTATTCTTGCTATCAGTTGCGCAGTTTTTGGTACGTTGTTCATTGTCACAAGTATTCATTACATGGAAACGTTTAACATGAAAATCCTACAGGACATTCATATTTTAGAATTTATAGTGCTGTATGTGCTATAGGACTATCGCAGCATTCCAATATGCCAGTAAGACTGTACTACATGTAGTCAGCGTGGCGGGAACAGTCGGTAATCCTATATGATCACATAGCACAACTCTAAAGTATGTTTTTCCGGTCCTCTATTGTGCGAAATATGCGATAAGGCAATTTCCTGCGTTGGGAATAAGGAGTTTCATGATTTTTGGTTAACGCTTGTAAAAACGTACTCAGGAAACTGAGAACATCATCCTTCGTTGTCGAGATGTGGATAGTGCAAATTGAATGCACGAGATGCGACTAGATAAGATGTTATCCCTTCAGCAAATAAGTGGGTTTCACTCCTTTTGGGTTGCTTGTTTTAAATTTTTGCGGAAACACGAAATACATCGGCATGTCTCGTTCTTCGATTATAATTTTGTAATGAGATTTTAACAGTTACATTCTCTATGGATAAATTGCTAGCTATATTAGGAGACCGTTTTTTACTTTGAAGTAATTACTGTTAAGTTTCAATCATAGTTGCAATTTAAAATCTAAAAGTGGGCATATGTATTATTGCATTGCTTAAAAATGGCCATACTTCATCCATGCCCAGAACTAAAACATCCAATATTCATTATCTCATGTTTTGTATGAAAATGTCGTTTAGAAAGACCGAAAGTCTCATGGAACACATTCCCGAGTTTCAAGATGATTTAGTTCAGAGCTTAACCGGCTTGTCTGTTTGGGGATTTTCCCTTAAGAATAAAAATGTTTTTATTTCTTGATCGCATAGCATCTCGTTGTTCCTATATCTTACAGTAATTATCTATTCGTAAATAATTTCTTAAACGTTTTTCTTGGGATATCTTATTCCCCGAATGTCCGCTTTTTTGATTCTAGTAGTGGAAATTTAGATATGGACACCTCTAATATCTCAGTAACAAAACAGAAGCTCGATAGATATGCATGCTTTTCGGATTTTAACTCTAGATCCACATTTCGACATTTCAAAGATATATGGTATTTTCGCTTTTAGTTACGACTATTCTGGCATTATTTTCATTGTCCAAAGAATTCATTAGATTAAAAAGTCTAACATGAAAATCCTGCAGGACATTCATATCTTAGAGTCCATAATGCAGTATGTGATATAGAATTATCGCAGCATTCCGATATGCCAGTAAGACTGTACTACATGTAGTCCGCGTGGCCGGAACAGTCGAAAGTTCTATATGATCACATCGTGCACCTCTGAGGTATGTTTTTCCGGTTCTCTAGTGTGTGAAATGTTCAACAAAAAGCATATTTCCACCGTTGGGAATAAGGAATTTCATGATTTTTTGGTACACGTTTGTAGGAACTTACTTAAGAAACTGAAATCATCATTCTTCGTTGACGAGATGTGGATTGTGCAAATTGAATGCACGAGCTGCTACTAGATCAAATGTTATCCCTTCAGCAGATATTTCTACTTTTCATTCCTTCTGGTAGCTGGTTTTAAAGTTCTGAGTACATACATCGGATTTTTTCGTTAATCGTTCGTGGTTTAGTAATGAGATTGAAGCGGTTACATTCTCTGTGGATTAATTGCTATCTATACTAGGAGACCGTTTCTTATTTTGATGGAATATATGTTTGGAGTGCATCATAGTTGGAATTTAAACTTTAAAATTGCACAAGCGTATTATTGCGTTGTTTTAGGATGGCCATGCATCGTCCATGTCCACATAAAAAAAAAATCCAGGATTCATCACCTCATATTTTGTATGTTAATTACTTTTAGAAAACACATAAATCTCTTGAAACACATCCACGAGTTGAAGATTTAGTTCTGGACTCAACCGACTTTTTTGTTTGTGGATTTTTCCTTACATAAATCAAGGGTTCTTATCTCTAGATCACATAACTTCTCTGAGATCTAATTTCATACAGTTATTATCTATTGATAATTAATTTCTTAAACGTTTTTCTTGCGATATGGAATTCCCCGAATGTCCCCTTTTTCAATTCGAGTAGTGGAAATTTAGATATGAAGACCTCTCATATCTCAGAAGAAAACATAGAATCTCCATAGATATGCATGCGTTTCGGATTTTAACACAGGATCCACATTTCGACATTTCAAAGTTGTATGGTATTCTTGCTATCAGTTGCGCAGTTTTTGGTACGTTGTTCATTGTCACAAGTATTCATTACATGGAAACGTTTAACATGAAAATCCTACAGGACATTCATATCTTAGAATTTATAGTGCTGTATGTGCTATAGGACTATCGCAGCATTCCGATATGCCAGTAAGACTGTACTACATGTAGTCAGCGTGGCGGGGACAGACGGTAATCCTATATGATCACATAGCACAAGTCTAAGGTATGTTTTTCCGGTCCTCTATTGTGCGAAATATGCGATAAGGCAATTTCCTGCGTTGGGAATAAGGAGTTTCATGATTTTTGGTTAACGTTTGTAAAAACGTACTCAGGAAACTGAGAACATCATCCTTCGTTGTCGAGATGTGGATAGTGCAAATTGAATGCACGAGATGCGACTAGATAAGATGTTATCCCTTCAGCAAATAAGTGGGTTTCACTCCTTTTGGGTTGCTTGTTTTAAATTTTTGAGGAAACACGAAATACATCGGCATGTCTCGTTCTTCGATTATAATTTTGTAATGAGATTTTAACAGTTACATTCTCTATGGATAAATTGCTAGCTATATTAGGAGACCGTTTTTTACTTTGAAGTAATTACTGTTAATTTTAAATCATAGTTGCAATTTAAAATCTAAAAGTGGGCATATGTATTATTGCATTGTTTTAAAATGGCCATACCTCATCCATGCCCAGGACTAAAACATCCAATAGACATCATCTCATGTTTTGTATGAAAATTTCGTTTAGAAAGACCGAACGTCTCATGGAACACATTCCCGAGTTTCAAGATGATTTAGTTCTGGGCTTAACCGGCTTGTCTGTTTGGGGATTTTCCCTTAAGAATAAAAATGTTTTTATTTCTTGATCGCATAGCATCTCGTTGTTCCTATATCTTACAGTAATTATCTATTCGTAAATAATTTCTTAAACGTTTTTCTTGGGATATGGAATTCCCCGAATGTCCGCTTTTTTGATTCTAGTAGTGGAAATTTAGATATGGACACCTCTAATATCTCAGTAACAAAACAGAAGCTCGATAGATATGCATGCTTTTCGGATTTTAACTCTAGATCCACATTTCGACATTTAAAAGATATATGGTATTTTCGCTTTTAGTTACGACTATTCTGGCATTATTTTCATTGTCCAAAGAATTCATTAGATTAAAAAGTCTAACATGAAAATCCTGCAGGACATTCATATCTTAGAGTCCATAATGCAGTATGTGATATAGAATTATCGCAGCATTCCGATATGCCAGTAAGACTGTACTACATGTAGTCCGCGTGGCCGGAACAGTCGAAAGTTCTATATGATCACATCGTGCACCTCTGAGGTATGTTTTTCCGGTTCTCTTTTGTGTGAAATGTTCAACAAGGATATTTCCACCGTTGGGAATAAGGAATTTCATGATTTTTTGGTACACGTTTGTAGGAACTTACTTAAGAAACTGAAATCATCATTCTTCGTTGTCGAGATGTGGATTGTGCAAATTGAATGCACGAGCTGCTACTAGATCAAATGTTATCCCTTCAGCAGATATTTCTACTTTTCATTCCTTCTGGTAGCTGGTTTTAAAGTTCTGAGTACATACATCGGAATTTTTTGTTAATCGTTCGTGGTTTCGTAATGAGATTGAAGCGGTTACATTCTCTGTGGATTAATTGCTATCTATACTAGGAGACCGTTTCTTATTTTGATGGAATATCTGTTTGGAGTGCATCATAGTTGGAATTTAAACTTTAAAATTGCACAAGCGTATTATTGCGTTGTTTTAGGATGGCCATGCATCGTCCATGTCCACATAAAAAAAAATCCAGGATTCATCACCTCATATTTTGTATGTTAATCACTTTTAGAAAACACATAAATCTCTTGAAACACATCCACGAGTTGAAGATTTAGTTCTGGACTCAACCGACTTTTTTGTTTGTGGATTTTTCCTTACATAAATCAAGGGTTCTTATCTCTAGATCACATAACTTCTCGGAGATCTAATTTCATACAGTTATTATCTATTGATAATTAATTTCTTAAACGTTTTTCTTGCGATATGGAATTCCCCGAATGTCCCCTTTTTCAATTCGAGTAGTGGAAATTTAGATATGAAGACCTCTCATATCTCAGAGGAAAACATAGAATCTCCATAGATATGCATGCGTTTCGGATTTTAACACAGGATCCACATTTCGACATTTCAAAGTTGTATGGTATTCTTGCTATCAGTTGCGCAGTTTTTGGTACGTTGTTCATTGTCACAAGTATTCATTACATGGAAACGTTTAACATGAAAATCCTACAGGACATTCATATTTTAGAATTTATAGTGCTGTATGTGCTATAGGACTATCGCAGCATTCCAATATGCCAGTAAGACTGTACTACATGTAGTCAGCGTGGCGGGAACAGTCGGTAATCCTATATGATCACATAGCACAACTCTAAAGTATGTTTTTCCGGTCCTCTATTGTGCGAAATATGCGATAAGGCAATTTCCTGCGTTGGGAATAAGGAGTTTCATGATTTTTGGTTAACGCTTGTAAAAACGTACTCAGGAAACTGAGAACATCATCCTTCGTTGTCGAGATGTGGATAGTGCAAATTGAATGCACGAGATGCGACTAGATAAGATGTTATCCCTTCAGCAAATAAGTGGGTTTCACTCCTTTTGGGTTGCTTGTTTTAAATTTTTGCGGAAACACGAAATACATCGGCATGTCTCGTTCTTCGATTATAATTTTGTAATGAGATTTTAACAGTTACATTCTCTATGGATAAATTGCTAGCTATATTAGGAGACCGTTTTTTACTTTGAAGTAATTACTGTTAAGTTTCAATCATAGTTGCAATTTAAAATCTAAAAGTGGGCATATGTATTATTGCATTGCTTAAAAATGGCCATACTTCATCCATGCCCAGAACTAAAACATCCAATATTCATTATCTCATGTTTTGTATGAAAATGTCGTTTAGAAAGACCGAAAGTCTCATGGAACACATTCCCGAGTTTCAAGATGATTTAGTTCAGAGCTTAACCGGCTTGTCTGTTTGGGGATTTTCCCTTAAGAATAAAAATGTTTTTATTTCTTGATCGCATAGCATCTCGTTGTTCCTATATCTTACAGTAATTATCTATTCGTAAATAATTTCTTAAACGTTTTTCTTGGGATATCTTATTCCCCGAATGTCCGCTTTTTTGATTCTAGTAGTGGAAATTTAGATATGGACACCTCTAATATCTCAGTAACAAAACAGAAGCTCGATAGATATGCATGCTTTTCGGATTTTAACTCTAGATCCACATTTCGACATTTCAAAGATATATGGTATTTTCGCTTTTAGTTACGACTATTCTGGCATTATTTTCATTGTCCAAAGAATTCATTAGATTAAAAAGTCTAACATGAAAATCCTGCAGGACATTCATATCTTAGAGTCCATAATGCAGTATGTGATATAGAATTATCGCAGCATTCCGATATGCCAGTAAGACTGTACTACATGTAGTCCGCGTGGCCGGAACAGTCGAAAGTTCTATATGATCACATCGTGCACCTCTGAGGTATGTTTTTCCGGTTCTCTTTTGTGTGAAATGTTCAACAAGGATATTTCCACCGTTGGGAATAAGGAATTTCATGATTTTTTGGTACACGTTTGTAGGAACTTACTTAAGAAACTGAAATCATCATTCTTCGTTGTCGAGATGTGGATTGTGCAAATTGAATGCACGAGCTGCTACTAGATCAAATGTTATCCCTTCAGCAGATATTTCTACTTTTCATTCCTTCTGGTAGCTGGTTTTAAAGTTCTGAGTACATACATCGGAATTTTTCGTTAATCGTTCGTGGTTTAGTAATGAGATTGAAGCGGTTACATTCTCTGTGGATTAATTGCTATCTATACTAGGAGACCGTTTCTTATTTTGATGGAATATCTGTTTGGAGTGCATCATAGTTGGAATTTAAACTTTAAAATTGCACAAGCGTATTATTGCGTTGTTTTAGGATGGCCATGCATCGTCCATGTCCACATAAAAAAAAATCCAGGATTCATCACCTCATATTTTGTATGTTAATCACTTTTAGAAAACACATAAATCTCTTGAAACACATCCACGAGTTGAAGATTTAGTTCTGGACTCAACCGACTTTTTTGTTTTTGGATTTTTCCTTACATAAATCAAGGGTTCTTATCTCTAGATCACATAACCTCTCGGAGATCTAATTTCATACAGTTATTATCTATTGATAATTAATTTCTTAAACGTTTTTCTTGCGATATGGAATTCCCCGAATGTACCCTTTTTCAATTCGAGTAGTGGAAATTTAGATATGAAGACCTCTCATATCTCAGAAGAAAACATAGAATCTCCATAGATATGCATGCGTTTCGGATTTCAACACAGGATCCACATTTCGACATTTCAAAGTTGTATGGTATTCTTGCTATCAGTTGCGCAGTTTTTGGTACGTTGTTCATTGTCACAAGTATTCATTACATGGAAACGTTTAACATGAAAATCCTACAGGACATTCATATCTTAGAATTTATAGTGCTGTATGTGCTATAGGACTATCGCAGCATTCCGATATGCCAGTAAGACTGTACTACATGTAGTCAGCGTGGCGGGGACAGTCGGTAATCCTATATGATCACATAGCACAACTGTAAAGTATGTTTTTCCGGTCCTCTATTGTGCGAAATATGCGATAAGGCAAGATCCTGCGTTGGGAATAAGGAGTTTCATGATTTTTGGTTAACGTTTGTTAAAACTTACTCAGGAAACTGAGAACATCATCCTTCGTTGTCGAGATGTGGATAGTGCAAATTGAATGCACGAGATGCGACTAGATAAGATGTTATCCCTTCAGCAAATAAGTGGGTTTCACTCCTTTTGGGTTGCTTGTTTTAAATTTTTGAGGAAACACGGAATACATCGGCATGTCTCGTTCTTCGATTATAATTTTGTAATGAGATTTTAACAGTTACTTTCTCTATGGATAAATTGCTAGCTATATTAGGAGACCGTTTTTTACTTTGAAGTAATTACTGTTAATTTTAAATCATAGTTGCAATTTAAAATCTAAAAGTGGGCTTATGTATTATTGCATTGCTTTAAAATGTCCATACCTCATCCATGCCCAGAACTAAAACATCCAATATGCATCATCTCATGTTTTGTATGAAAATTTCGTTTAGAAAGACCGAACGTCTCATGGAACACATTCCCGAGTTTCAAGATGATTTAGTTCTGGGCTTAACCGGCTTGTCTGTTTGGGGATTTTCCCTTAAGAATAAAAATGTTTTTATTTCTTGATCGCATAGCATCTCGTTGTTCCTATATCTTACAGTAATTATCTATTCGTAAATAATTTCTTAAACGTTTTTCTTGGGATATGGAATTCCCCGAATGTCCGCTTTTTTGATTCTAGTAGTGGAAATTTAGATATGGACACCTCTAATATCTCAGTAACAAAACAGAAGCTCGATAGATATGCATGCTTTTCGGATTTTAACTCTAGATCCACATTTCGACATTTCAAAGATATATGGTATTTTCGCTTTTAGTTACGACTATTCTGGCATTATTTTGATTGTCCAAAGAATTCATTAGATTAAAAAGTCTAACATGAAAATCCTGCAGGACATTCATATCTTAGAGTCCATAATGCAGTATGTGATATAGAATTATCGCAGCATTCCGATATGCCAGTAAGACTGTACTACATGTAGTCCGCGTGGCCGGAACAGTCGAAAGTTCTATATGATCACATCGTGCACCTCTGAGGTATGTTTTTCCGGTTCTCTTTTGTGTGAAATGTTCAACAAGGATATTTCCACCGTTGGGAATAAGGAATTTCATGATTTTTTGGTACACGTTTGTAGGAACTTACTTAAGAAACTGAAATCATCATTCTTCGTTGTCGAGATGTGGATTGTGCAAATTGAATTCACGAGCTGCTACTAGATCAAATGTTATCCCTTCAGCAGATATTTCTACTTTTCATTCCTTCTGGTAGCTGGTTTTAAAGTTCTGAGTACATACATCGGAATTTTTCGTTAATCGTTCGTGGTTTAGTAATGAGATTGAAGCGGTTACATTCTCTGTGGATTAATTGCTATCTATACTAGGAGACCGTTTCTTATTTTGATGGAATATATGTTTGGAGTGCATCATAGTTGGAATTTAAACTTTAAAATTGCACAAGCGTATTATTGCGTTGTTTTAGGATGGCCATGCATCGTCCATGTCCACATAAAAAAAAATCCAGGATTCATCACCTCATATTTTGTATGTTAATCACTTTTAGAAAACACATAAATCTCTTGAAACACATCCACGAGTTGAAGATTTAGTTCTGGACTCAACCGACTTTTTTGTTTTTGGATTTTTCCTTACATAAATCAAGGGTTCTTATCTCTAGATCACATAACTTCTCGGAGATCTAATTTCATACAGTTATTATCTATTGATAATTAATTTCTTAAACGTTTTTCTTGCGATATGGAATTCCCCGAATGTCCCCTTTTTCAATTCGACTAGTGGAAATTTAGATATGAAGACCTCTCATATCTCAGAAGAAAACATAGAATCTCCATAGATATGCATGCGTTTCGGATTTTAACACAGGATCCACATTTCGACATTTCAAAGTTGTATGGTATTCTTGCTATCAGTTGCGCAGTTTTTGGTACGTTGTTCATTGTCACAAGTACCTGTATTCATTACATGGAAACGTTTAACATGAAAATCCTACAGGACATTCATATCTTAGAATTTATAGTGCTGTATGTGCTATAGGACTATCGCAGCATTCCGATATGCCAGTAAGACTGTACTACATGTAGTCAGCGTGGCGGGGATAGTCGGTAATCCTATATGATCACATAGCACAACTCTAAAGTATGTTTTTCCGGACCTCTATTGTGCGAAATATGCGTTAAGGCAAGTTCCTGCGTTGGGAATAAGGAGTTTCATGATTTTTGGTTAACGTTTGTAAAAACGTACTCAGGAAACTGAGAACATCGTCCTTCCTTGTCGAGATGTGGATAGTGCAAATTGAATGCACGAGATGCGACTAGATAATATGTTATCCCTTCAGCAAATAAGTGGGTTTCACTCCTTTTGGGTTGCTTGTTTTAAATTTTTGCGGAAACACGAAATACATCGGCATGTCTCGTTCTTCGATTATAATTTTGTAATGAGATTTTAACAGTTACATTATCTATGGATAAATTGCTAGCTATATTAGGAGACCGTTTTTTACTTTGAAGTAATTACTGTTAATTTTAAATCATAGTTGCAATTTAAAATCTAAAAGTGGGCATATGTATTATTGCATTGCTTTAATATGGCCATACCTCATCCATGGCCAGAACTAAAACATCCAATATGATTCATCTCATGTTTTGTATGAAAATTTCGTTTAGAAAGACCGAACGTCTCATGGAACACATTCCCGAGTTTCAAGATGATTTCGTTCTGGGCTTAACCGGCTTCTCTAGTTGGGGAATTCCCTTAAGAATAAAGATGTTTTTATTTCTTGTTCGCATAGCATCTCGTTGTTCCTATATCTTACAGTAATTATCTATTCGTAAATAATTTCTTAAACGTTTTTCTTGGGATATGGAATTCCCCGAATGTCCGCTTTTTTGATTCTAGTAGTGGAAATTTAGATATGGACACCTCTAATATCTCAGTAACAAAACAGAAGCACGATAGATATGCATGCTTTTCGGATTTTAACTCTAGATCCACATTTCGACATTTCAAAGATATATGGTATTTTCGCTTTTAGTTACGACTATTCTGGCATTATTTTCATTGTCCAAAGTATTCATTAGATTAAAAAGTCTAACATGAAAATCCTGCAGGACATTCATATCTTAGAGTCCATAATGCAGTATGTGATATAGAATTATCGCAGCATTCCGATATGCCAGTAAGACTGTACTACATGTAGTCCGCGTGGCCGGAACAGTCGAAAGTTCTATATGATCACATCATGCACCTCTGAGGTATGTTTTTCCGGTTCTCTTTTGTGTGAAATGTTCAACAAAGATATTTTCACCGTTGGGAATAAGGAATTTCATGATTTTCTGGTACACGTTTGTAGGAACTTACTTAAGAAACTGAAATCATCATTCTTCGTTGTCGTGATGTGGATTGTGCAAATTGAATGCACGAGCTGCTACTAGATCAAATGTTATCCCTTCATCAGATATTTCTACTTTTCATTCCTTCTGGTAGCTGGTTTTAAAGTTCTGAGTACATACATCGGAATTTTTCGTTAATCGTTCGTGGTTTAGTAATGAGATTGAAGCGGTTACATTCTCTGTGGATTAATTGCTATCTGTACTAAGAGACTGTTTCTTATTTTGATGGAATATATGTTTGGAGTGCATCATAGTTGGAATTTAAACTTTAAAATTGCACAAGCGTATTATTGCGTTGTTTTAGGATGGCCATGCATCGTCCATGTCCACATAAAAAAAAATCCAGGATTCATCACCTCATATTTTGTATGTTAATCACTTTTAGAAAACACATAAATCTCTTGAAACACATCCACGAGTTGAAGATTTAGTTCTGGACTCAACCGACTTTTTTGTTTGTGGATTTTTCCTTACATAAATCAAGGGTTCTTATCTCTAGATCACATAACTTCTCTGAGATCTAATTTCATACAGTTATTATCTATTGATAATTAATTTCTTAAACGTTTTTCTTGCGATATGGAATTCTTGAATGTCCCCTTTTTCAATTCGAGTAGTGGAAATTTAGATATGAAGACCTCTCATATCTCAGAAGAAAACATAGAATCTCCATAGATATGCATGCGTTTCGGATTTTAACACAGGATCCACATTTCGACATTTCAAAGTTGTATGGTATTCTTGCTATCAGTTGCGCAGTTTTTGGTACGTTGTTCATTGTCACAAGTACCTGTATTCATTACATGGAAACGTTTAACATGAAAATCCTACAGGACATTCATATCTTAGAATTTATAGTGCTGTATGTGCTATAGGACTATCGCAGCATTCCGATATGCCAGTAAGACTGTACTACATGTAGTCAGCGTGGCGGGGATAGTCGGTAATCCTATATGATCACATAGCACAACTCTAAAGTATGTTTTTCCGGTCCTCTATTGTGCGAAATATGCGATAAGGCAATTTCCTGCGTTGGGAATAAGGAGTTTCATGATTTTTGGTTAACGTTTGTAAAAACGTACTCAGGAAACTGAGAACATCGTCCTTCCTTGTCGAGATGTGGATAGTGCAAATTGAATGCACGAGATGCGACTAGATAATATGTTATCCCTTCAGCAAATAAGTGGGTTTCACTCCTTTTGGGTTGCTTGTTTTAAATTTTTGCGGAAACACGAAATACATCGGCATGTCTCGTTCTTCGATTATAATTTTGTAATGAGATTTTAACAGTTACATTATCTATGGATAAATTGCTAGCTATATTAGGAGACCGTTTTTTACTTTGAAGTAATTACTGTTAATTTTAAATCATAGTTGCAATTTAAAATCTAAAAGTGGGCATATGTATTATTGCATTGCTTTAATATGGCCATACCTCATCCATGGCCAGAACTAAAACATCCAATATGCATCATCTCATGTTTTGTATGAAAATTTCGTTTAGAAAGACCGAACGTCTCATGGAACACATTCCCGAGTTTCAAGATGATTTCGTTCTGGGCTTAACCGGCTTCTCTGGTTGGGGATTTCCCTTAAGAATAAAGATGTTTTTATTTCTTGTTCGCATAGCATCTCGTTGTTCCTATATCTTACAGTAATTATCTATTCGTAAATAATTTCTTAAACGTTTTTCTTGGGATATGGAATTCCCCGAATGTCCGCTTTTTTGATTCTAGTAGTGGAAATTTAGATATGGACACCTCTAATATCTCAGTAACAAAACAGAAGCTGGATAGATATGCATGCTTTTCGGATTTTAACTCTAGATCCACATTTCGACATTTCAAAGATATATGGTATTTTCGCTTTTAGTTACGACTATTCTGGCATTATTTTCATTGTCCAAAGTATTCATTAGATTAAAAAGTCTAACATGAAAATCCTGCAGGACATTCATATCTTAGAGTCCATAATGCAGTATGTGATATAGAATTATCGCAGCATTCCGATATGCCAGTAAGACTGTACTACATGTAGTCCGCGTGGCCGGAACATTCGAAAGTTCTATATGATCACATCGTGCACCTCTGAGGTATGTTTTTCCGGTTCTCTTTTGTGTGAAATGTTCAACAAGGATATTTCCACCGTTGGGAATAAGGAATTTCATGATTTTTTGGTACACGTTTGAAGGAACTTACTTAAGAAACTGAAATCATCATTCTTCGTTGTCGAGATGTGGATTGTGCAAATTGAATGCACGAGCTGCTACTAGATCAAATGTTATCCCTTCAACAGATATTTCTACTTTTCATTCCTTCTGGTAGGTGGTTTTAAAGTTCTGAGTACATACATCGGAATTTTTCGTTAATCGTTCGTGGTTTAGTAATGAAATTGAAGCGGTTACATTCTCTGTGGATTAATTGCTATCTATACTAGGAGACCGTTTCTTATTTTGATGGAATATCTGTTTGGAGTGCATCATAGTTGGAATTTAAACTTTAAAATTGCACAAACGTATTATTGCGTTGTTTTAGGATGGCCATACATCGTCCATGTCCACATAAAAAAAAATCCAGGATTCATCACCTCATATTTTGTATGTTAATCACTTTTAGAAAACACATAAATCTCTTGAAACACATCCACGAGTTGAAGATTTAGTTCTGGACTCAACCGACTTTTTTGTTTGTGGATTTTTCCTTACATAAATCAAGGGTTCTTATCTCTAGATCACATAACTTCTCGGAGATCTAATTTCATACAGTTATTATCTATTGATAATTAATTTCTTAAACGTTTTTCTTGCGATATGGAATTCCCCGAATGTCCCCTTTTTCAATTCGAGTAGTGGAAATTTAGATATGAAGACCTCTCATATCTCAGAGGAAAACATAGAATCTCCATAGATATGCATGCGTTTCGGATTTTAACACAGGATCCACTTTTCGACATTTCAAAGTTGTATGGTATTCTTGCTATCAGTTGCGCAGTTTTTGGTACGTTGTTCATTGTCACAAGTATTCATTACATGGAAACGTTTAACATGAAAATCCTACAGGACATTCATATCTTAGAATTTATAGTGCTGTATGTGCTATAGGACTATCGCAGCATTCCGATATGCCAGTAAGACTGTACTACATGTAGTCAGCGTGGCGGGAACAGTCAGTAATCCTATATGATCACATAGCACAACTCTAAAGTATGTTTTTCCGGTCCTCTATTGTGCGAAATATGCGATAAGGCAATTTCCTGCGTTGGGAATAAGGAGTTTCATGATTTTTGGTTAACGTTTGTAAAAACGTACCCAGGAAACTGAGAACATCATCCTTCGTTGTCGAGATGTGGATAGTGCAAATTGAATGCACGAGATGCGACTAGATAATATGTTATCCCTTCAGCAAATAAGTGGGTTTCACTCCTTTTGGGTTGCTTGTTTTAAATTTTTGAGGAAACACGAAATACATCGGCATGTCTCGTTCTTCGATTATAATTTTGTAATGAGATTTTAACAGTTACTTTCTCTATGGATAAATTGCTAGCTATATTAGAAGACCGTTTTTTACTTTGAAGTAATTACTGTTAATTTTAAATCATAGTTGCAATTTAAAATCTAAAAGTGGGTATATGTATTATTGCATTGCTTTAATATGGCCATACCTCATCCATGCCCAGAACTAAAACATCCAATATGCATCATCTCATGTTTTGTATGAAAATTTCGTTTAGAAAGACCGAACGTCTCATGGAACACATTCCCGAGTTTCAAGATGATTTCGTTCTGGGCTTAACCGGCTTGCCTGGTTGGGGATTTTCCCTTAAGAATAAAAATGTTTTTATTTCTTGATCGCATAGCATCTCGTTGTTCCTATATCTTACAGTAATTATCTATTCGTAAATAATTTCTTAAACGTTTTTCTTGGGATATGGAATTCCCCGAATGTCCGCTTTTTTTATTCTAGTAGTGGAAATTTAGATATGGACACCTCTAATATCTCAGTAACAAAACAGAAGCTCGATAGATATGCATGCTTTTCGGATTTTAACTCTAGATCCACATTTCGACATTACAAAGATATATGGTATTTTCGCTTTTAGTTACGACTATTCTGGCATTATTTTCATTGTCCAAAGAATTCATTAGACTAAAAAGTCTAACATGAAAATCCTGCAGGACATTCATATCTTAGAGTCTATAATGCAGTATGTGATATAGAATTATCGCAGCATTCCGATATGCCAGTAAGACTGTACTACATGTAGTCCGCGTGGCCGGAACAGTCGAAAGTTCTATATGATCACATCGTGCACCCCTGAGGTATGTTTTTCCGGTTCTCTTTTGTGTGAAATGTTCAACAAGGATATTTCCACCGTTGGGAATAAGGAATTTCATGATTTTTTGGTACACGTTTGTAGGAACTTACTTAAGAAACTGAAATCATCATTCTTCGTTGTCGAGATGTGGATTGTGCAAATTGAATGCACGAGCTGCTACTAGATCAAATGTTATCCCTTCAGCAGATATTTCTACTTTTCATTCCTTCTGGTAGCTGGTTTTAAAGTTCTGAGTACGTACATCGGAATTTTTCGTTAATCGTTCGTGGTTTAGTAATGAGATTGAAGCGGTTACATTCTCTGTGGATTAATTGCTATCTATACTAGGAGACCGTTTCTTATTTTGATGGAATATCTGTTTGGAGTGCATCATAGTTGGAATTTAAACTTTAAAATTGCACAAGCGTATTATTGCGTTGTTTTAGGATGGCCATACATCGTCCATCTCCACAAATAAAAAAAATCCAGGATTCATCACCTCATATTTTGTATGTTAATCACTTTTAGAAAACACATAAATCTCTTGAAACACATCCACGAGTTGAAGATTTAGTTCTGAACTCAACCGACTTTTTTGTTTGTGGATTTTTCCTTACATAAATCAAGGGTTCTTATCTCTAGATCACATAACTTCTCGGAGATCTAATTTCATACAGTTATTATCTATTGATAATTAATTTCTTAAACGTTTTTCTTGCGATATGGAATTCCCCGAATGTCCCCTTTTTCAATTCTAGTAGTGGAAATTTAGATATGGACACCTCTAATATCTCAGTAACAAAACAGAAGCTCGATAGATAAGCATGCTTTTCGGATTTTAACTCTAGATCCACATTTCGACATTTCAAAGATATATGGTATTTTCGCTTTTAGTTACGACTATTCTGGCATTATTTTCATTGTCCAAAGAATTCATTAGATTAAAAAGTCTAACATGAAAATCCTGCAGGACATTCATATCTTAGAGTCCATAATGCAGTATGTGATATAGAATTATCGCAGCATTCCGATATGCCAGTAAGACTGTACTACATGTAGTCCGCGTGGCCGGAACAGTCGAAAGTTCTATATGATCACATCGTGCAACTCTGAGGTATGTTTTTCCGGTTCTCTTTTGTGTGAAATGTTCAACAAGGATATTTCCACCGTTGGGAATAAGGAATTTCATGATTTTTTGGTACACGTTTGTAGGAACTTACTTAAGAAACTGAAATCATCATTCTTCGTTGTCGAGATGTGGATTGTGCAAATTGAATGCACGAGCTGCTACTAGATCAAATGTTATCCCTTCAGCAGATATTTCTACTTTTCATTCCTTCTGGTAGCTGGTTTTAAAGTTCTGAGTACATACATCGGAATTTTTCGTTAATCGTTCGTGGTTTAGTAATGAGATTGAAGCGGTTACATTCTCTGTGGATTAATTGCTATCTATACTAGGAGACCGTTTCTTATTTTGATGGAATATCTGTTTGGAGTGCATCATAGTTGGAATTATACTTTAAAATTGCACAAGCGTATTATTGCGTTGTTTTAGGATGGCCATACATCGTCCATGTCCACATAAGAAAAATCCAGGATTCATCACCTCATATTTTGTATGTTAATCACTTTTAGAAAACACATAAATCTCTTGAAACACATCCACGAGTTGAAGATTTAGTTCTGGACTCAACCGACTTTTTTGTTTGTGGATTTTTCCTTACATAAATCAAGGGTTCTTATCTCTAGATCACATAACTTCTCGGAGATCTAATTTCATACAGTTATTATCTATTGATAATTAATTTCTTAAACGTTTTTCTTGCGATATGGAATTCCCCGAATGTCCCCTTTTTCAATTCGAGTAGTGGAAATTTAGATATGAAGACCTCTCATATCTCAGAAGAAAACATAGAATCTCCATAGATATGCATGCGTTTCGGATTTTAACACAGGATCCACATTTCGACATTTCAAAGTTGTATGGTATTCTTGCTATCAGTTGCGCTGTTTTTGGAACGATGTTCATTGTCACAAGTACCTGTATTCATTACATGGAAACGTTTAACATGAAAATCCTACAGGACATTCATATCTTAGAATTTATAGTGCTGTATGTGCTATAGGACTATCGCAGCATTCCGATATGCCAGTAATACTGTACTACATGTAGTCAGCGTGGCGGGGATAGTCGGTAATCCTATATGATCACATAGCACAACTCTAAAGTATGTTTTTCCGGTCCTCTATTGTGTGAAATATGCGATAAGGCAAGTTCCTGCGTTGGGAATAAGGAGTTTCATGATTTTTGGTTAACGTTTGTAAAAACGTACTCAGGAAACTGAGAACATCATCCTTCGTTGTCGAGATGTGGATAGTGCAAATTGAATGCACGAGATGCGACTAGATAATATGTTATCCCTTCAGCAAATAAGTGGGTTTGACTCCTTTTGGGTTGCTTGTTTTAAATTTTTGAGGAAACACGAAATACATCGGCATGTCTTGTTCTTCGATTATAATTTTGTAATGAGATTTTAACAGTTACTTTCTCTATGGATAAATTGCTAGCTATATTAGGAGACCGTTTTTTACTTTGAAGTAATTACTGTTAATTTTAAATCATAGTTGCAATTTAAAATCTAAAAGTGGGCATATGTATTATTGCATTGCTTTAATATGGCCATACCTCATCCATGCCCAGAACTAAAATATCCAATATGCATCATCTCATGTTTTGTATGAAAATTTCGTTTAGAAAGACCGAACGTCTCATGGAACACATTCCCGAGTTTCAAGATGATTTAGTTCTGGGCTTAACCGGCTTGTCTGGTTGGGGATTTTCCCTTAAGAATAAAAATGTTTTTATTTCTTGATCGCATAGCATCTCGTTGTTCCTATATCTTACAGTAATTATCTATTCGTAATTAATTTCTTAATCGTTTTTCTTGGGATATGGAATTCCCCGAATGTCCGCTTTTTTGATTCTAGTAGTGGAAATTTAGATATGGACACCTCTAATACCTCAGTAACAAAACAGAAGCTCGATAGATATGCATGCTTTTCGGATTTTAACTCTAGATCCACATTTCGACATTTCAAAGATATATGGTATTTTCGCTTTTAGTTACGACTATTCTGGCATTATTTTCATTGTCCAAAGAATTCATTAGATTAAAAAGTCTAACATGAAAATCCTGCAGGACATTCATATCTTAGAGTCTATAATGCAGTATGTGATATAGAATTATCGCAGCATTCCGATATGCCAGTAAGACTGTACTACATGTAGTCCGCGTGGCCGGAACAGTCGAAAGTTCTACATGATCACATCGTGCACCCCTGAGGTATGTTTTTCCGGTTCTCTTTTGTGTGAAATGTTCAACAAGGATATTTCCACCGTTGGGAATAAGGAATTTCATGATTTTTTGGTACACGTTTGTAGGAACTTACTTAAGAAACTGAAATCATCATTCTTGGTTGTCGAGATGTGGATTGTCAAATTGAATGCACGAGCTGCTACTAGATCAAATGTTATCCCTTCAGCAGATATTTCTACTTTTCATTCCTTCTGGTAGCTGGTTTTAAAGTTCTGAGTACATACATCGGAATTTTTCGTTAATCGTTCGTGGTTTAGTAATGAGATTGAAGCGGTTACATTCTCTGTGGATTAATTGCTATCTATACTAGGAGACCGTTTCTTATTTTGATGGAATATCTGTTTGGAGTGCATCATAGTTGGAATTTAAACTTTAAAATTGCACAAGCGTATTATTGCGTTGTTTTAGGATGGCCATACATCGTCCATCTCCACATAAAAAAAATCCAGGATTCATCACCTCATATATTGTATGTTAATCACTTTTAGAAAACACATAAATCTCTTGAAACACATCCACGAGTTGAAGATTTAGTTCTGGACTCAACCGACTTTTTTGTTTGTGGATTTTTCCTTACATAAATCAAGGGTTCTTATCTCTAGATCACATAACTTCTCGGAGATCTAATTTCATACAGTTATTATCTATTGATAATTAATTTCTTAAACGTTTTTCTTGCGATATGGAATTCCCCGAATGTCCCCTTTTTCAATTCGAGTAGTGGAAATTTAGATATGAAAACCTCTCATATCTCAGAAGAAAACATAGAATCTCCATAGATATGCATGCGTTTCGGATTTTAACACAGGATCCACATTTCGACATTTCAAAGTTGTATGGTATTCTTGCTATCAGTTGCGCTGTTTTTGGAACGATGTTCATTGTCACAAGTACCTGTATTCATTACATGGAAACGTTTAACATGAAAATCCTACACGACATTCATATCTTAGAATTTTTAGTGCTGTATGTGCTATAGGACTATCGCAGCATTCCGATATGCCAGTAAGACTGTACTACATGTAGTCAGCGTGGCGGGGATAGTCAGTAATCCTATATGATCACATAGCACAACTCTAAAGTATGTTTTTCCGGTCCTCTATTGTGTGAAATATGCGATAAGGCAAGTTCCTGCGTTGGGAATAAGGAGTTTCATGATTTTTGGTTAACGTTTGTAAAAACGTACTCAGGAAACTGAGAACATCATCCTTCGTTGTCGGGATGTGGATAGTGCAAATTGAATGCACGAGATGCGACTAGATAATATGTTATCCCTTCAGCAAATAAGTGGGTTTGACTCCTTTTGGGTTGCTTGTTTTAAATTTTTGAGGAAACACGAAATACATCGGCATGTCTCGTTCTTCGAGTATAATTTTGTAATGAGATTTTAATAGTTACTTTCTCTATGGATAAATTGCCAGCTACATTAGGAGACCGTTTTTTACTTTGAAGTAATTACTGTTAATTTTAAATCATAGTTGCAATTTAAAATCTAAAAGTGGGCATATGTATTATTGCATTGCTTTGATATGGCCATACCTCATCCATGCCCAGAACTAAAACATCCAATATGCATCATCTCATGTTTTGTATGAAAATTTCGTTTAGAAAGACCGAACGTCTCATGGAACACATTCCCGTGTTTCAAGATGATTTAATTCTGGGCTTAACCGGCTTGTCTGGTTGGGGATTTTCCCTTAAGAATAAAAATGTTTTTATTTCTTGATCGCATAGCATCTCGTTGTTCCTATATCTTACAGTAATTATCTATTCGTAAATAATTTCTTAAACGTTTTTCTTGGGATATTGAATTCCCCGAATGTCCGCTTTTTTGATTCTAGTAGTGGAAATTTAGATATGGACACCTCTAATATCTCAGTAACAAAACAGAAGCTCGATAGATATGCATGCTTTTCGGATTTTAACTCTAGATCCACATTTCAACATTTCAAAGATATATGGTATTTTCGCTTTTAGTTACGACTATTCTGGCATTATTTTCATTGTCCAAAGAATTCATTAGATTAAAAAGTCTAACATGAATATCCTGCAGGACATTCATATCTTAGAGTCCATAATGCAGTATGTGATATAGAATTATCGCAGCATTCCGATATGCCAGTAAGACTGTACTACATGTAGTCCGAGTGGCCGGAACAGTCGAAAGTTCTATATGATCACATCGTGCACCTCTGAGGTATGTTTTTCCGGTTCTCTTTTGTGTGAAATGTTCAACAAGGATATTTCCACCGTTGGGAATAAGGAATTTCATGATTTTTTGGTACACGTTTGTAGGAACTTACTTAAGAAACTGAAATCATCATTCTTCGTTGTCGAGATGTGGATTGTGCAAATTGAATGCACGAGCTGCTACTAGATCAAATGTTATCCCTTCAGCAGATATTTCTACTTTTCATTCCTTCTGGTAGCTGGTTTTAAAGTTCTGAGTACATACATCGGAATTTTTCGTTAATCGTTCGTGGTTTAGTAATGAGATTGAAGCGGTTACATTCTCTGTGGATTAATTGCTATCTATACTAGGAGGCCGTTTCTTATTTTGATGGAATATCTGTTTGGAGTGCATCATAGTTGGAATTTAAACTTTAAAAATGCACAAGCGTATTATTGCGTTGTTTTAGGATGGCCATACATCGTCCATGTCCACATAAAAAAATCCAGAATTCATCACCTCATATTTTGTATGTTAATCACTTTTAGAAAACACATAAATCTCTTGAAACACATCCACGAGTTGAAGATTTAGTTCTGGACTCAACCGACTTTTTTGTTTGTGGATTTTTCCTTACATAAATCAAGGGTTCTTATCTCTAGATCACATAACTTCTCGGAGATCTAATTTCATACAGTTATTATCTATTGATAATTAATTTCTTAAACGTTTTTCTTGCGATATGGAATTCCCCGAATGTCCCCTTTTTCAATTCGATTAGTGGAAATTTAGATATGAAGACCTCTCATATCTCAGAGGAAAACATAGAATCTCCATAGATATGCATGCGTTTCGGATTTTAACACAGGATCCACTTTTCGACATTTCAAAGTTGTATGGTATTCTTGCTATCAGTTGCGCAGTTTTTGGTTTTGGTTTTCAGTTTAACGTTTGTAAAAACGTACCCAGGAAACTGAGAACATCATCCTTCCTTGTCGAGATGTGGATAGTGCAAATTGAATGCACGAGATGCGACTAGATAATATGTTATCCCTTCAGCAAATAAGTGGGTTTCACTCCTTTTGGGTTGCTTGTTTTAAATTTTTGAGGAAACACGAAATACATCGGCATGTCTCGTTCTTCGATTATAATTTTGTAATGAGATTTTAACAGTTACTTTCTCTATGGATAAATTGCTAGCTATATTAGGAGACCGTTTTTTACTTTGAAGTAATTACTGTTAATTTTAAATCATAGTTGCAAATTAAAATCTAAAAGTGGGCATATGTATTATTGCATTACTTTAATATGGCCATACCTCATCCATGCCCAGAACTAAAACATCCAATATGCATCATCTCATATTTTGTATGAAAATTTCGTTTAGAAAGACCGAACGTCTCATGGAACACATTCCCGAGTTTCAAGATGATTTCGTTCTGGGCTTAACCGGCTTGTCTGGTTGGGGATTTTCCCTTAAGAATAAAAATGTTTTTATTTCTTGATCGCATAGCATCTCGTTGTTCCTATATCTTACAGTAATTATCTATTCGTAAATAATTTCTTAAAGGTTTTTCTTGGGATATGGAATTCCCCGAATGTCCGCTTTTTTGATTCTAGTAGTGGAAATTTAGATATGGACACCTCTAATATCTCAGTAACAAAACAGAAGCTCGATAGATATGCATGCTTTTCGGATTTTAACTCTAGATCCACATTTCGACATTTCAAAGATATATGGTATTTTCGCTTTTAGTTACGACTATTCTGGCATTATTTTCATTGTCCAAAGAATTCATTAGATTAAAAAGTCTAACATGAAAATCCTGCAGGACATTCATATCTTAGAGTCCATAATGCAGTATGTGATATAGAATTATCGCAGCATTCCGATATGCCAGTAAGACTGTGCTACATGTAGTCCGCGTGGCCGGAACAGTCGAAAGTTCTATATGATCACATCGTGCACCCCTGAGGTATGTTTTTCCGGTTCTCTTTTGTGTGAAATGTTCAACAAGGATATTTCCACCGTTGGGAATAAGGAATTTCATGATTTTTTGGTACACGTTTGTAGGAACTTACTTAAGAAACTGAAATCATCATTCTTCGTTGTCGAGATGTGGATTGTGCAAATTGAATGCACGAGCTGCTACTAGATCAAATGTTATCCCTTCAGCAGATATTTCTACTTTTCATTCCTTCTGGTAGCTGGTTTTAAAGTTCTGAGTACATACATCGGAATTTTTCGTTAATCGTTCGTGGTTTAGTAATGAGATTGAAGCGGTTACATTCTCTGTGGATTAATTGCTATCTATACTAGGAGACCGTTTCTTATTTTGATGGAATATCTGTTTGGAGTGCATCATAGTTGGAATTTAAACTTTAAAATTGCACAAGCGTATTATTGCGTTGTTTTAGGATGGCCATACATCGTCCATGTCCACATAAAAAAAATCCAGGTTTCATCACCTCATATTTTGTATGTTAATCACTTTTAGAAAACACATAAATCTCTTGAAACACATCCACGAGTTGAAGATTTAGTTCTGGACTCAAGCGACTTTTTTGTTTGTGGATTTTTACTTACATAAATCACGGGTTCTTATCTCTAGATCACATAACTTCTCTGAGATCTAATTTCATACAGTTATTATCTATTGATAATTAATTTCTTAAACGTCTTTCTTGCGATATGGAATTCCCCGAATGTCCCCTTTTTCAATTCGAGTAGTGGAAATTTAAATATGAAGACCTCTCATATCTCGGAAGAAAAAATAGAATCTCCATAGATATGCATGCGTTTCGGATTTTAACACAGGATCCACATTTCGACATTTCAAAGTTGTATGGTATTCTTGCTATCAGTTGCGCAGTTTTTGGTACGATGTTCATTGTCACAAGTATTCATTACATGGAAACGTTTAACATGAAAATCCTACAGGACATTCATATCTTAGAATTTATAGTGCTCTATGTGCTATAGGACTATCGCAGCATTCCGATATGCCAGTAAGACTGTACTACATGTAGTCAGCGTGGCGGGGACAGTCGGTAATCCTATATGATCACATAGCACAACTCTAAAATATGTTTTTCCGGTCCTCTATTGTGCGAAATATGCGATAAGGCAAGTTCCTGCGTTGGGAATAAGGAGTTTCATGATTTTTGGTTAACGTTTGTAAAAACGTACACAGGAAACTGAGAACATCATCCTTCGTTGTCGAGATGTGGATAGTGAAAATTGAATGCACGAGATGCGACTAGATAAGATGTTATCCCTTCAGCAAATAAGTGGGTTTCACTCCTTTTGGGTTGCTTGTTTTAAATTTTTGCGGAAACACGAAATACATCGGCATGTCTCGTTCTTCGATTATAATTTTGTAATGAGATTTTAACAGTTACATTCTCTATGGATAAATTGCTAGCTATATTAGGAGACAGTTTTTTACTTTGAAGTAATTACTGTTAATTTTAAATCATAGTTGCAATTTAAAATCTAAAAGTGGGCATATGTATTATTGCATTGCTTGAAAATGCCCATACTTCATCCATGCCCAGAACTAAAACATCCAATATTCATTATCTCATGTTTTGTATGAAAATTTCGTTTAGAAAGACCGAAAGTCTCATGGAACACATTCCCGAGTTTCAAGATGATTTAGTTCTGGGCTTAACCGGCTTGTCTGGTTGGGGATTTTCCCTTAAGAATAAAAATGTTTTTATTTCTTGATCGCATAGCATCTCGTTGTTCCTATATCTTACAGTAATTATCTATTCGTAATTAATTTCTTAATCGTTTTTCTTGGGATATGGAATTCCCCGAATGTCCGCTTTTTTGATTCTAGTAGTGGAAATTTAGATATGGACACCTCTAATATCTCAGTAACAAAACAGAAGCTCGATAGATATGCATGCTTTTCGGATTTTAACTCTAGATCCACATTTCGACATTTCAAAGATATATGGTATTTTCGCTTTTAGTTACGACTATTCTGGCATTATTTTCATTGTCCAAAGAATTCATTAGATTAAAAAGTCTAACATGAAAATCCTGCAGGACATTCATATCTTAGAGTCTATAATGCAGTATGTGATATAGAATTATCGCAGCATTCCGATATGCCAGTAAGACTGTACTACATGTAGTCCGCGTGGCCGGAACAGTCGAAAGTTCTACATGATCATATCGTGCACCCCTGAGGTATGTTTTTCCGGTTCTCTTTTGTGTGAAATGTTCAACAAGGATATTTCCACCGTTGGGAATAAGGAATTTCATGATTTTTTTATACACGTTTGTAGGAACTTACTTAAGAAACTGAAATCATCATTCTTCGTTGTCGAGATGTGGATTGTCAAATTGAATGCACGAGCTGCTACTAGATCAAATGTTATCCCTTCAGCAGATATTTCTACTTTTCATTCCTTCTGGTAGCTGGTTTTAAAGTTCTGAGTACATACATCGGAATTTTTCGTTAATCGTTCGTGGTTAGTAATGAGATTGAAGCGGTTACATTCTCTGTGGATTAATTGCTATCTATACTAGGAGACCGTTTCTTATTTTGATGGAATATCTGTTTGGAGTGCATCATAGTTGGAATTTAAACTTTAAAATTGCACAAGCGTATTATTGCGTTGTTTTAGGATGGCCATACATCGTCCATCTCCACATAAAAAAAATCCAGGATTCATCACCTCATATATTGTATGTTAATCACTTTTAGAAAACACATAAATCTCTTGAAACACATCCACGAGTTGAAGATTTAGTTCTGGACTCAACCGACTTTTTTGTTTGTGGATTTTTCCTTACATAAATCAAGGGTTCTTATCTCTAGATCACATAACTTCTCTGAGATCTAATTTCATACAGTTATTATCTATTGATAATTAATTTCTTAAACGTTTTTCTTGCGATATGGAATTCCCCGAATGTCCCCTTTTTCAATTCGAGTAGTGGAAATTTAGATATGAAAACCTCTCATATCTCAGAAGAAAACATAGAATCTCCATAGATATGCATGCGTTTCGGATTTTAACACAGGATCCACATTTCGACATTTCAAAGTTGTATGGTATTCTTGCTATCAGTTGCGCTGTTTTTGGAACGATGTTCATTGTCACAAGTACCTGTATTCATTACATGGAAACGTTTAACATGAAAATCCTACACGACATTCATATCTTAGAATTTTTAGTGCTGTATGTGCTATAGGACTATCGCAGCATTCCGATATGCCAGTAAGACTGTACTACATGTATTCAGCGTGGCGGGGATAGTCAGTAATCCTATATGATCACATAGCACAACTCTAAAGTATGTTTTTCCGGTCCTCTATTGTGTGAAATATGCGATAAGGCAAGTTCCTGCGTTGGGAATAAGGAGTTTCATGATTTTTGGTTAACGTTTGTAAAAACGTACTCAGGAAACTGAGAACATCATCCTTCGTTGTCGGGATGTGGATAGTGCAAATTGAATGCACGAGATGCGACTAGATAATATGTTATCCCTTCAGCAAATAAGTGGGTTTGACTCCTTTTGGGTTGCTTGTTTTAAGTTTTTGAGGAAACACGAAATACATCGGCATGTCTCGTTCTTCGATTATAATTTTGTAATGAGATTTTAATAGTTACTTTCTCTATGGATAAATTGCCAGCTACATTAGGAGACCGTTTTTTACTTTGAAGTAATTACTGTTAATTTTAAATCATAGTTGCAATTTAAAATCTAAAAGTGGGCATATGTATTATTGCATTGCTTTGATATGGCCATACCTCATCCATGCCCAGAACTAAAACATCCAATATGCATCATCTCATGTTTTGTATGAAAATTTCGTTTAGAAAGACCGAACGTCTCATGGAACACATTCCCGTGTTTCAAGATGATTTAGTTCTGGGCTTAACCGGCTTGTCTGGTTGGGGATTTTCCCTTAAGAATAAAAATGTTTTTATTTCTTGATCGCATAGCATCTCGTTGTTCCTATATCTTACAGTAATTATCTATTCGTAAATAATTTCTTAAACGTTTTTCTTGGGATATTGAATTCCCCGAATGTCCGCTTTTTTGATTCTAGTAGTGGAAATTTAGATATGGACACCTCTAATATCTCAGTAACAAAACAGAAGCTCGATAGATATGCATGCTTTTCGGATTTTAACTCTAGATCCACATTTCAACATTTCAAAGATATATGGTATTTTCGCTTTTAGTTACGACTATTCTGGCATTATTTTCATTGTCCAAAGAATTCATTAGATTAAAAAGTCTAACATGAAAATCCTGCAGGACATTCATATCTTAGAGTCCATAATGCAGTATGTGATATAGAATTATCGCAGCATTCCGATATGCCAGTAAGACTGTACTACATGTAGTCCGCGTGGCCGGAACAGTCGAAAGTTCTATATGATCACATCGTGCACCTCTGAGGTATGTTTTTCCGGTTCTCTTTTGTGTGAAATGTTCAACAAGGATATTTCCACCGTTGGGAATAAGGAATTTCATGATTTTTTGGTACACGTTTGTAGGAACTTACTTAAGAAACTGAAATCATCATTCTTCGTTGTCGAGATGTGGATTGTGCAAATTGAATGCACGAGCTGCTACTAGATCAAATGTTATCCCTTCAGCAGATATTTCTACTTTTCATTCCTTCTGGTAGCTGGTTTTAAAGTTCTGAGTACATACATCGGAATTTTTCGTTAATCGTTCGTGGTTTAGTAATGAGATTGAAGCGGTTACATTCTCTGTGGATTAATTGCTATCTATACTAGAAGACCGTTTCTTATTTTGATGGAATATCTGTTTGGAGTGCATCATAGTTGGAATTTAAACTTTAAAATTGCACAAGCGTATTATTGCGTTGTTTTAGGATGGCCATACATCGTCCATGTCCACATAAAAAAAATCCAGGTTTCATCACTTCATATTTTGTATGTTAATCACTTTTAGAAAACACATAAATCTCTTGAAACACATCCACGAGTTGAAGATTTAGTTCTGGACTCAACCGACTTTTTTGTTTGTGGATTTTTCCTTACATAAATCAAGGGTTCTTATCTCTAGATCACATAACTTCTCTGAGATCTAATTTCATACAGTTATTATCTATTGATAATTAATTTCTTAAACGTCTTTCTTGCGATATGGAATTCCCCGAATGCCCCCTTTTTCAATTCGAGTAGTGGAAATTTAGATATGAAGACCTCTCATATCTCGGAAGAAAACATAGAATCTCCATAGATATGCATGCGTTTCGGATTTTAACACAGGATCCACATTTCGACATTTCAAAGTTGTATGGTATTCTTGCTATCAGTTGCGCAGTTTTTGGTACGTTGTTCATTGTCACAAGTATTCATTACATGGAAACGTTTAACATGAAAATCCTACAGGACATTCATATCTTAGAATTTATAGTGCTGTATGTGCTATAGGACTATCGCAGCATTCCGATATGCCAGTAAGACTGTACTACATGTAGTCAGCGTGGCGGGAACAGTCGGTAATCCTATATGATCACATAGCACAACTCTAAAGTATGTTTTTCCGGTCCTCTATTGTGCGAAATATGCGATAAGGCAATTTCCTGCGTTGGGAATAAGGAGTTTCATGATTTTTGGTTAACGTTTGTAAAAACGTACTCAGGAAACTGAGAACATCATCCTTCGTTGTCGAGATGTGGATAGTGCAAATTGAATGCACGAGATGCGAGTAGATAATATTTTATCCCTTCTGCAAATAAGTGGGTTTCACTCCTTTTGGGTTGCTTGTTTTAAATTTTTGAGGAAACACGAAATACATCGGCATGTCTCGTTCTTCGATTATAATTTTGTAATGAGATTCTAACAGTTACTTTCTCTATGGATAAATTGCTAGCTATTTTAGGAGAGCGTTTCTTACTTTAATGTAATTACTGTTAAGTTTAAATCATAGTTGCAAATTAAAATCTAAAAGTGCGCATATGTATTATTGCTTTGCTTAAAAATGGCCATACTTCATCCATGCCCAGAACTAAAACATCCAATATTCATCATCCCATGTTTTGTATGAGAATTTCGTTTACAAAGACCGTAAGTCTCATGGAACACATTCCCGAGTTTCAAGATGATTTAGTTCTGGGCTTAACCGGCTATTCTGTTTTGGGATTTTCCCTTAAGAATAAAAATGTTTTTATTTCTTGATCGCATAGCATCTCGTTGTTCCTATATCTTACAGTAGTTATCTATTCGTAAATAATTTCTTAAATGTTTTTCTTGGGATATGAAATTCCCCGAATGTCCGCTTTTTTGATTCTAGTAGTGGAAATTTAGATATGGACACCTCTAATATCTCAGTAACAAAACAGAAGCTCGATAGATATGCATGCTTTTCGGATTTTAACTCTAGATCCACATTTCGACATTTCAAAGATATATGGTATTTTCGCTTTTAGTTACGACTATTCTGGCATTATTTTCATTGTCCAAAGAATTCATTAGATTAAAAAGTCTAACATGAAAATCCTGCAGGACATTCATATCTTAGAGTCCATAATGCAGTATGTGATATAGAATTATCGCAGCATTCCGATATGCCAGTAAGACTGTGCTACATGTAGTCCGCGTGGCCGGAACAGTCGAAAGTTCTATATGATCACATCGTGCACCCCTGAGGTATGTTTTTCCGGTTCTCTTTTGTGTGAAATGTTCAACAAGGATATTTCCACCGTTGGGAATAAGGAATTTCATGATTTTTTGGTACACGTTTGTAGGAACTTACTTAAGAAACTGAAATCATCATTCTTCGTTGTCGAGATGTGGATTGTGCAAATTGAATGCACGAGCTGCTACTAGATCAAATGTTATCCCTTCAGCAGATATTTCTACTTTTGATTCCTTCTGGTAGCTGGTTTTAAAGTTCTGAGTACATACATCGGAATTTTTCGTTAATCGTTCGTGGTTTAGTAATGAGATTGAAGCGGTTACATTCTCTGTGGATTAATTGCTATCTATACTAGGAGACCGTTTCTTATTTTGATGGAATATCTGTTTGGAGTGCATCATAGTTGGAATTTAAACTTTAAAATTGCACAAGCGTATTATTGCGTTGTTTTAGGATGGCCATACATCGTCCATGTCCACATAAAAAAAATCCAGGATTCATCACCTCATATTTTGTATGTTAATCACTTTTAGAAAACACATAAATCTCTTGAAACACATCCACGAGTTGAAGATTTAGTTCTGGACTCAACCGACTTTTTTGTTTGTGGATTTTTACTTACATAAATCACGGGTTCTTATCTCTAGATCACATAACTTCTCTGAGATCTAATTTCATACAGTTATTATCTATTGATAATTAATTTCTTAAACGTCTTTCTTGCGATATGGAATTCCCCGAATGTCCCCTTTTTCAATTCGAGTAGTGGAAATTTAAATATGAAGACCTCTCATATCTCGGAAGAAAAAATAGAATCTCCATAGATATGCATGCGTTTCAGATTTTAACACAGGATCCACATTTCGACATTTCAAAGTTGTATGGTATTCTTGCTATCAGTTGCGCAGTTTTTGGTACGATGTTCATTGTCACAAGTATTCATTACATGGAAACGTTTAACATGAAAATCCTACAGGACATTCATATCTTAGAATTTATAGTGCTCTATGTGCTATAGGACTATCGCAGCATTCCGATATGCCAGTAAGACTGTACTACATGTAGTCAGCGTGGCGGGGACAGTCGGTAATCCTATATGATCACATAGCACAACTCTAAAATATGTTTTTCCGGTCCTCTATTGTGCGAAATATGCGATAAGGCAAGTTCCTGCGTTGGGAATAAGGAGTTTCATGATTTTTGGTTAACGTTTGTAAAAACGTACACAGGAAACTGAGAACATCATCCTTCGTTGTCGAGATGTGGATAGTGAAAATTGAATGCACGAGATGCGACTAGATAAGATGTTATCCCTTCAGCAAATAAGTGGGTTTCACTCCTTTTGGGTTGCTTGTTTTAAATTTTTGCGGAAACACGAAATACATCGGCATGTCTCGTTCTTCGATTATAATTTTGTAATGAGATTTTAACAGTTACATTCTCTATGGATAAATTGCTAGCTATATTAGGAGACAGTTTTTTACTTTGAAGTAATTACTGTTAATTTTAAATCATAGTTGCAATTTAAAATCTAAAAGTGGGCATATGTATTATTGCATTGCTTGAAAATGCCCATACTTCATCCATGCCCAGAACTAAAATATCCAATATTCATTATCTCATGTTTTGTATGAAAATTTCGTTTAGAAAGACCGAAAGTCTCATGGAACACATTCCCGAGTTTCAAGATGATTTAGTTCTGGGCTTAACCGGCTTGTCTGGTTGGGGATTTTCCCTTAAGAATAAGAATGTTTTTATTTCTTGATCGCATAGCATCTCGTTGTTCCTATATCTTACAGTAACTATGTATTCGTAATTAATTTCTTATACGTTTTTCTTAGGATATGGAATTCCCCGAATGTCCGCTTTTTCGATTCTAGTAGTGGAAATTTAGATATGGAGACCTCTGATATCTCAGTAACAAAACAGAATCTCGATAGATATGCATGCTTTTCGGATTTTAACTCTCGATCCACATTTCGACATTTCAAAGATATATGGTATTTTCGCTTTTGCTTTCGACTTTTCTGGCATTATTTTCATTGTCCAAAGAATTCATTAGATTAAAAAGTTTAACATGAAAATCCTGTAGGACATTCAAATCTTAGAGTTCATAATGCAGTATGTGATATAGAATTATCGCAGCATTCCGATATGCCAGTAAGACTGTACTACATGTAGTCCGCGTGGCCGGAACAGTCGAAAGTTCTATATGATCACATCGTGCAACTCTGAGGTATGTTTTCCGATTCTCTTTTGTGTGAAATGTTTAACAAGGATATTTCCACCGTTGGGAATAAGGAATTTCATGATTTTTGGTACACTTTTGTAGGAACTTACTTAAGAAACTGAAATCATCATTCTTCGTTGTCGAGATGTGGATTGTGCAAATTGAATGCACGAGCTGCTACTAGATCAAATGTTATGCCTTCAGCAGATATTTGTACTTTTCATTCCTTCTGGTAGCTGGTTTTAAAGTTCTGAGTACATACATCGGAACTTTTCGTTCTTCGTTCGTGGTTTACTAATGAGATTTAAGCGGTTACATTCTCTGTGGATTAATTGCTATCTATACTAGGAGACCGTTTCTTACTTTGATGGAATATCTGTTTGGTGTGCATCATAGTTGGAATTTAAACTTTAAAATTGCACAAGCGTATTATTGCGTTGTTTTAGGATGGCCATACCTCGTCCATGTCCACAGAAAAAAAAATCCAGGATTCATCACCGCATATTTTGTATGTTAATCACGTTTAGAAAACACATAATTCTCTTGAAACACATCCACGAGTTGAAGATATCGTTCTGGACTCAACCGACTATTCTGTTTGTGGTATTTTCCTTACATAAATCAAGGGTTCTTATCTCTAGATCACATAACTTCTCGGAGTTCTAATTTCTTACAGTTATTATCTATTCTTAATTAATTTCTTTAACGTTTTTCTTGCGATATGGAATTCCCCGAATTTCCCCCTTTTCAATTCTTCTTCTTCTTCTTCTTGAGGCGCTACAACTTCATGTATTGAAAGTTTTGGCCTTCTCAACAACATCTCTCCATTTTTTCCTATCCCGGATGCTCTTCGTCCAATTCTTTACTTTCATGTCTTTCAGATCTTGAATTATTTCATCTTCCCACCGTTTCTTTGGCCTTCCTATGGCTCGTGTCCCAAGTGGTTTCCATTTATATATTTCTCTTAATAGTCTTTAATCAGACATTCTATTTACGTGCCCAAACCATCTTAGTCTTTGTGATTTTATGAAATTTATGATATTTTCATTCCTGATTAACTTGTTGAGTTCTTCGTTGGTTTGTATTCTCCAATTTCCATCAGGTTCTTTTAGAGGGCCATAAATTCTTCTTAAGATTTTCCTTTCAAATATTGAGAGTTTCTGTTTTAATGAGTCTTTGAGGGTCCAAGTTTCGCATGCATATGTGGTTATGGGTCTTATTATGCTATAATAAAGTCTCAGTTTTGCAGATTTAGATATTAGTTTACTCTTAAATAGGGCTAAGTTGGCGAAATATGCTTTATTACCTAGAATAATTCTCTCTCTAATTTCTTCTTCAATTGTGTTGTCGCCATTAACAACTGATCCAAGATATTTGAAAGATCTCACTTCTTCTACTCTCTCGTCGTTTATAATTAGGTCTTGTAATCTGCTTTTACCTTTTACACATCTGAGATATTTAGTTTTCTGCATATTAGTTACGAGCCCCATGTTCAAAGCTTCACTTTTTAGTTCTTCAAATGTTTCTATTAATGTCTTTTTCGTCCTTGCTGTTATAAGGATGTCATCGGCATATGCAATACATTGTTTTAATCTTGTTGATATGTTTCCTCTCAATTTCATCTTTTTCAATACAGAGTCTATCACTATACTAAACAGCGTTGCAGATAAGGGATCACCTTGCTTGACTCCACCTTCTATTTCGAATTCTTCACTCATTTCCCTGTTAATTTTGACTCTTCTTTTATTGTTGGTTAAGGTTAACATAATTAGTCTGATTAGTTTAGATGGTACTTCATATGATTTTAAAACATCTATTACTTTGTTCCTGTGCACCGAGTCAAATGCATGGGTAAAATCTATAAACAAGTTGTAGAGTCCAATATTAAATTCATAGCTTTTTTCAAAAATCTGTCTTACTATGAATATATTATCTATAGTTGATCTGTTGGCTCTGAATCCCATTTGATATTCGTCAAGTTTGTATTCAGTGCATTCCAATAGCCTTTTATTTAGTATTATAGCAAGTATTTTATATGCAATGTTTAGGAGTGTAATTGGCCTGTAATTATCACAATTTATCTATCTCCCTTTTTGAAAATTGGGCACACTATACCTTCATTCCATTGCGTTGGTAACTTTTCATCATTCCATACACTTAATATCAGCTTGTGCAACTTCTGTTTCAATGTTCTTCCTCCATTTTTAATTAATTCTGGAGGGATGTTGTCTGATCCGGCAGCTTTATTTGTTTTTAGATTTTGTATTATGTGTGTTATTTCGTTCCACGATGGAGGATATAGTTCTTGTTGATTATTGTCATTCTGTTCTATTGGTGCCTGCATACTTGTTGTTACATTATTATTAAGAATATTTTTAAAGTATTCCTTCCATCTATTTAGGACTAGTGCTTTTTCTGAGATGATGTTACCTTCTGTATCTTTACACATCATTGGCGATACTGTTTGCTGTTGTTTAAAGGATTGTATCTCTTTGAAAAATTTTCTTGTCTCATTTTTCTTATAATTAATTTCAATTTGCCTTATTTTATCATTCAACCATTTCTTCTTCTTCTCTCTACACATTTTATTAGCTTCTTTCCTTTTTACATTATATAATTCTTGGCTGGCCCTGGTCTTTATTTGCATTGCTCTCCTTCTTGCTTTATTCTTTTCTTGAATAATCCTTCTGCAATCTTCATCCCACCATTCATTTTTGGGGGTATATCTTTATTTTTGTATAACTTCTTTAGCTGCCTCATTTATCGCATTCTGTATGTTACCCCAATCTTCGTTAACACCTTTGCTTCCCTGGAGATTTTTCAATTTTTCATGTAATACTGCTCGATATTCCTTCATTTCTTTCGGGTTTTGTAGGTTTGATTTATTCCATTTGCTTTTTGGCGAAGATTTTATCTTATACATTGCAGGAATAGTCTGTTTTAGGATTACTCGCACCAATATGTGGTCAGAATCAATATTTGGGCCTCTTAAAGATCTTACATCATTTATCAAATCCTTTTTCCTGCTGTTAATCAAGACATGACATATCTGATTAATAGTACTTTGGTCAGGTGATATCCACGTTCCTTTATGTATTCGTTTATGCTGGAATTAGGTGCTCATAACCATCAGGTTATTTGCAGCTGCAAATTCACATAATATTTCACCATTCTTACTTGTTACATCATGTAATGTGTGCCTACCTGATATTTTACTATATATTTTTTCTTTTCCCAACTTTGCATTAAAATCTCCTAATATAATCATTATATCACTTTTTGGAACACTGTCTATCATATTTTGAATATTTTCATAAAAGTTTTCTTTTATTTCATCTTCTTTATCTTCAGTTGGTGCATATGTGTTGATTAGGGTTATATTGTTATACTTGCCCTTAATTCTCAGTTTACATAATCTTTCGTTGTAAGGCACAAATCCTATTATGTGATTTTGTATTCTTTTTTGTACAATGAAACCTGTACCAGCCAGTCCTCTTTTATCTCTTGCACCACTATAGAATACTGTGTAGTCCTTTTTATTTATTACACCATATCCACTCCATCTGGTTTCTTGCAGAGCTACTATTTCAATTTGTGTTTTCTTTATTTGTTCAGACAATTCTTGCATCTTTCCTGGTTTCAGAAGTGTCATTACATTCCAAGTTCCTATGTTTAACGTATCCCTTTTCAATTCGATTAGTGGAAATTTAGATATGAAGACCTCTCTTATCTCAGAAGAAAACATAGAATCTCCATAGATATGCATGCGTTTCGGATTTTAACACAGAATCCACATTTCGACATTTCAAAGTTGTATGGTATTCTTGCTGTCAGTTGCGCAGTTTTTGGTACGTTGTTCATTGTCACAAGTACCTGTATTCATTAAATGGAAACGTTTAACATGAAAATCCTTAGGACATTCATATCTTAGAATTTATAGTGCTGTATGTGCTATAGGATTATCGCAGCATTCCGATATGCCAGTAAGACTGTACTACATGTAGTCAGCGTGGCCGGAACAGTCGGTAATTCTATATGATCACATCGCAAAACTCTAAGGTATGTTTTTCCGGTCCTCTATTGTGCGAAATATGCGATAAGGCAATTTCCTGCATTGGGAATAAGGAGTTTCATGATTTTTGGTTAACTTTTGTAAAAACGTACTTAGGAAACTGAGAACATCATCCTTCGATGTCGAGATGGGGATAGTGTAAATTGAATGCACGAGATGCGACTAGATAAGGTGTTATCCCTTCAGCAAATAAGTGGGTTTCACTCCTTTTGGGTTCCTTGTTTTAAATTTTTGAGGAAATACGAAATACATCGCCATGTCTCGTTCTTCGATTATAGTTTTGTAATGAGATTTTAACAGTTACTTTCTGTATGGATAAATTGCTAGCTATATAAGAGACCGTTTTTTAATTTGAAGTAATTTCTGTTAAGTTTGAATCATAGTTGCAATATAAAATCTAAAAGTGGGCATATCTATAATTGCATTGCTTTAAAATGGCCATACCTCATCCATGAACAGAACTAATACATCCAATATTCATCATCTCATGTTTTGTATGATAATTTCGTTTAGAAAGATCGACATTCTCATGGATCACATCCCCGAGTTTCAAGATGATTTAGTTCTGGGCTTAACCGGCTTGTCTGGTTGGGGATTTTCCCTTAAAAAATCAAATGTTCTTGTCTTTCGATCACATATCATCTCGTAGTTCCTATCTTTTACAGTTATTATCTATTCGTAATTAATTTCTTAAATGTTTTTCCTGCGATATGGAATTCCCCGAATTTCCGCTTTTTCGATTCGAGTAGTGGAAATCTAGATATGGAGACCTCTGATATCTCAGTAACAAAACAGAATTTCGATAGATATGCATGCTTTTCGGATTTTAACTCTAGATCCACATTTCGACATTTCAAAGATATATGGTATTTTCGCTTTTAGTTACGCCTTTTCTGGCATGATTTTCATTGTCCAAAGAATTCATTAGATTAAAAAGTTTAACATGAAAATCCTGCAGGACATTCATATCTTAGAGTTTATTATGCAGTATGTGATATAGAATTATCGCAGCATTCCGATATGCCAGTAAGACTGTACTACATGTAGTCCGCGTGGCCGGAACAGTAGAAAGTTCTATATGATCACATCGTGCCCCTCTGAGGTATGTTTTTCCGGTTCTCTACTGTGTGAAATGTTCAACAAGGATATTTCCACCGTTGGGAATAAGGAATTTCATGATATTTTGGTACACGTTTGTAGGAACTTACTTAAGAAACTGAAATCATCATTCTTTGTTGTCGAGATGTGGATTGTGCAAATTGAATGCACGAGCTGCTACTAGATCAAACGTTATCCCTTCAGCAGATATTTGTACTTGTCATTCCTTCTGGTTGCTAGTTTTAAAGTTTTGAGTAAATTCATCGGAATGTTTCGTTATTCGTTTGTGGTTTAGTAATGAGATTGAAGCGGTTACATTCTCTGTGGATTAATTGCTATCTATACTAGGAGACCGTTTTTTACTTTGATGAAATATCTGTTTAGAGTGCATCATAGTTGGAATTTAAACTGTAAAATTGCACAAGCGTATCGTTGCATTGCTTTAAGATGGCCATAACTCATCCATGTCCACACAAAATAAATATCCAGGATTCATCACCTCATATTTTGTATGTTAATCACGTTTTGAAAACACATAATTCTCTTGGAACACAAGAGATATGGAATTCCCCGAATTTCCGCTTTTACGATTCTAGTAGTGGAAATTTAGATATGGACAACTCTGATATCTCAGTAACAAAACAGAATCTCGATAGATATGCATGCTTCTCGGATTTTAAATCTAGATCCACATTTCGACATTTCAAAAATATATGGTATTTTCGCTTTTAGTTACGCCTTTTCCGGCATGATTTTCATTGTCCAAAGAATTCATTAGATTAAAAAGTTTAACATGAAATTCCTGCAGGACATTCATATCTTAGAGTTTATTATGTAGTATGTCATATAGAATTATCGCAGCATTCCGATATGCCAGTAAGACTGTACTACATGTAGTCCGCGTGGCCGGAACAGTCGAAAGTTCTATATGATCACATCGTGCACCTCTGAGGTATGTTTTTCCGGTTCTCTTTTGTGTGAAATGTTCAACAAGGATACGTTGTTCATCGTCACAAGTATTCATAACATGGAAACGTTTAACATGAAAATCCTACAGGACATTCATATCTTAGGATTTATAGTGCTGTATGTGCTATAGGACTATCGCAGCATTCCGATATGCCAGTAAGACTTTACTACATGTAGTCAGCGTGGCCGGAACAGTCGGTAATTCTACATGATCACATAGCACAACTCTAAGATATGTTTTTCCGATCCTGTATTGTGCGAAATATGCGATAAGGCAATTTACTGCGTTGGGAATAAGCAGTTTCATGATTTTTGGTTAACGTGCGTGAAAACGTACTCAGGAAACTGAGAACATCATCCTTCGTTGTTGAGATGTGGATAGTGCAAATTGAATGCGCGAGATGCGACTAGATAATATGTTATCCCTTCAGCAAATAAGTGGGTTTCACTCCTTTTGGGTTGCTTGTTTTAAATTTTTGAGGAAACACGAAATACATCGGCATGTCTCGTTCTTCGATTATAATTTTGTAATGAGATTTTAATAGTTACATTCTCTATGGATAAATTGCTAGCTATATTAGGAGACCGTTTTTTACTTTGAAGTAATTACTGTTAAGTTTAAATCATAGTTGCAATTTAAAATCTAAAAGTGGGCATATGTATTATTGCATTGCTTAAAAATGGCCATATCTCATCCATGCCCAGAACTAAACCATCCAATATTCATCATCTCATGTTTTGTATGAAAATTTCGTTTAGAAAGACCGAAAGTCTCATGGAACACATTCCCGAGTTTCAAGATGGTTTAGTTCTGGGCTTAACCGGCTATTCTGGTTTGGGATTTTCCCTTAAAAAATAAAAAGTTTTTGTTTCTAGATCGCATAGCATCTCGTTGTTCCTATATCTTACAGTAATTATCTATTCGTAATTAATTTCTTAACGTTTTTCTTGGGATATGAAATTCCCCGAATGTCCGCTTTTACGATTCTAGTAGTGGAAATTGAGATATGGAGACCACTGATATCTCAGTAACAAAACAGAATCTCGATAGATATGCATGCTTTTCGGATTTTAACTCTAGATCCACATTTCGACATTTCAAAGATATATGGTATTTTCGCTTTTAGTTACGCCTTTTCTGGCATGATTTTCATAGTCCAAAGAATTCATTAGATTAAAAAGTCTAACATGAAAATCCAGCAGGACATTCATATCTTAGAGTCCATAATGCAGTATGTGATATAGAATTATCGCAGCATTCCGATATGCCAGTAAGACTGTACTACATGTAGTCCGCGTGGCCGGAACAGTCGAATGTTCTATATGATCACATCGTGCACCTCTGAGGTATGTTTTTCCGGTTCTCTTTTGTGTGAAATGTTCAACAAGGATATTTCCACCGTTGGGAATAAGGAATTTCATGATTTTTTGGTACACGTTTGTAGGAACTTACTTAAGAAATTGAAATCATCATTCTTCGTTGTCGAGATGTGGATTGTGCAAATTGAATGCACGAGTTGCTACTAGATCAAACGTTATCCCTTCAGCAGATATTTCTACTTTTCATTCCTTCTGGTAGCTGGTTTTAAAGTTCTGAGTACATACATCGGAATTTTTCGTTAATCGTTCGTGGTTTAGTAATGAGATTGAAGCGGTTACATTCACTGTGGATTAATTGCTATCTATACTAGAAGACCGTTTCTTATTTTGATGGAATATCTGTTTGGAGTGCATCATAGTTGGAATTTAAACTTTAAAATTGCACAAGCGTATTATTGCGTTGTTTTAGGATGGCCATGCATCGTCCATGTCCACATAAAAAAAAAATCCAGGATTCATCACCTCATATTTTGTATGTTAATCACTTTTGGAAAACGCATAAATCTCTTGAAACACATCCACGAGTTGAAGATTTAGTTCTGGACTCAACCGACTTTTTTGTTTGTGGATTTTTCCTTACATAAATCAAGGGTTCTTATCTCTAGATCACATAACTTCTCGGAGTTCTAATTTCGTACAGTTATTGTCTATTGATAATTAATTTGTAAAACGTTTTTCTTGCGATATGGAATTCCCCGAATGTCCCCTTTTTCAATTCGAGTAGTGGAAATTTAGATATGAAGACCTCTCATATCTCAGAAGAAAACATAGAATCTCCATAGATATGCATGCGTTTCGGATTTTAACACAGGATCCACATTTCGACATTTCAAAGTTGTATGGTATTCTTGCTGTCAGTTGCGCAGTTTTTGGTACGTTGTTCATTGTCACAAGTACCTGTATTCATTACATGGAGACGTTTAACATGAAAATCCTACAGGACATTCATATCTTAGGATTTATAGTGATGTATGTGCTATAGGATTATCGCAGCATTCCGATATGCCAGTAAGACTGTACTACATGTAGTCCGCGTGGCCGGAACAGTCGAAAGTTCTGTATGATCACATCGTGCACCTCTGAGATATGTTTTTCCGGTTCTCTTTTGTGTGAAATGTTCAACAAGGATATTTCCACCGTTGGGAATAAGGAATTTCATGATTTTTTGGTACACGTTTGTAGGAACTTACTTAAGAAACTGAAATCATCATTCTTCGTTGTCGAGATGTGGATTGTGCAAATTGAATGCACGAGCTGCTACTAGAACAAATGTTATCCCTTCAGCAGATATTTCTACTTTTCATTCCTTCTGGTAGCTGGTTTTAAAGTTCTGAGTACATACATCGGAATTTTTCGTTAATCGTTCGTGGTTTAGTAATGAGATTGAAGCGGTTACATTCTCTGTGGATTAATTGCTATCTATACTAGGAGACCGTTTTTTACTTTGATGGAATATCTGTTTGGAGTGCATCATAGTTGGAATTTAAACTTTAAAATTGCACAAGCGTATTATTGCGTTCTTTTAGGATGGCCATACCTCGTCCATGTCCACATAAAAAAAATCCAGGATTCATCACCTCATATTTTGTATGTTAATCACTTTTAGAAAACACATAAATCTCTTGAAACACATCCACGAGTTGAAGATTTAGTTCTGGACTCAACCGACTTTTTTGTTTGTGGATTTTTCCTTACATAAATCAAGGGTTCTTATCTCTAGATCACATAAGTTCTCGGAGATCTAATTTCATACAGTTATTATCTATTCATAATTAATTTCTTAAACGTTTTTCTTGCGAAATGGAATTCCTCGAATGTCCCCATTTTCAATTCGAGTAGTGGAAATTTAGATATGAAGACCTCTCATATCTCAGAAGAAAACATAGAATCTCCATAGATATGCATGCGTTTCGGATTTTAACACAGGATCCACATTTCGACATTTCAAAGTTGTATGGTATTCTTGCTATCAGTTGCGCAGTTTTTGGTACGTTGTTCATTGTCACAAGTATTCATTACATGGAAACGTTTAACATGAAAATCCTACAGGACATTCATATCTTAGAATTTATAGTGCTGTATGTGCTCTAGGATTATCGCAGCATTCCGATATGCCAGTAAGACTGTACTACATGTAGTCAGCGTGGCCGGAACAGTCGATAATTCTATATGATCACATAGCACAACTCTAAGGTATGTTTTTCCGGTCCTCTATTGTGCGAAATATGCGATAAGGCAATTTCCTGCGTTGGGAATAAGGAGTTTCATGATTTTTTGTTAACTTTTGTAAAAACATACTCAGGAAACTGAGAACATCATCCTTCGTTGTCGAGATGTGGATAGTGCAAATTGAATGCACGAGATGCGACTAAATAATATGTTATCCCTTCAGCAAATAAGTAGGTTTCACTCCTTTTGGGTTGCTTGTTTTAAATTTTTGAGGAAACACGAAATACATCGGCATGTCTCGTTCTTCGATTATAATTTTGTAATGAGATTTTAACAGTTACTTTCTCTATGGATAAATTGCTAGCTATATTAGGAGACCGTTTTTTACTTTGAAGTAATTACTGTTAATTTTAAATCATAGTTGCAATTTAAAATCTAAAAGTGCGCATATGTATTATTGCATTGCTTTAAAATGGCCATACCTCATCCATGCCCAGAACTAAAACATCCAATATGCATCATCTCATGTTTTGTATGAAAATTTCGTTTAGAAAGACCGAACGTCTCATGGAACACATTCCCGAGTTTCAAGATGATTTAGTTCCGGGCTTAACCGGCTATTCTGGTTGGGGATTTTCCCTTAAGAAATAAAATGTTTTTATTTCTAGATCGCATAGCATCTCGTTGTTCCTATATCTTACAGTAATTATCTATTCGTAATTAATTTCTTAAACGTTTTTCTTGGGATATGGAATTCCCCGAACGTCCGCTTTTACGTTTCTAGTAGTGGAAATTTAGATATGGAGACCTCTGATATCTCTGTAACAAATCAGAATCTCGATAGATATGCATGCTTTTCGGATTTTAACTCTAGATCCACATTTCGACATTTCAAAGATATATGGTATTTTCGCTTTTAGTTACGCCTTTTCTGGCATGATTTTCATTGTCCAAAGAATTCATTAGATTAAAAAGTTTAACATGAAAATCCTGCAGGACATTCATATCTTAGAGTTTATTATGCAGTATGTGATATAGAATTATCGCAGCATTCCGATATGCCAGTAAGACTGTACTACATGTAGTCCGCGTGGCCGGAACAATCGAAAGTTCTATATGATCACATCGTGCACCTCTGAGGTATGTTTTTCCGGTTCTCTAGTGTGTGAAATGTTCAACAAAAAGCATATTTCCACCGTTGGGAATAAGGAATTTCATGATTTTTTGGTACACGTTTGTAGGAACTTACTTAAGAAACTGAAATCATCATTCTTCGTTGTCGAGATGTGGATTGTGCAAATTGAATGAACGAGCTGTTACTAGATCAAATGTTATCCCTTCAGCAGATATTTGTAATTTTCATTCCTTCTGGTAGCTGGTTTTAAAGTTCTGAGTACATACATCGGAATTTTTCGTTCTTCGTTCGTGGTTTACTAATGAGATTGAATCGTTTACATTCTCTGTGGATTAATTGCTATCTATACTAGGAGACAGTTTTTTATTTTGATGGAATATCTGGTTGGAGTGCATCATAGTTGGAATTTAAACTTTAAAATTGCACAAGCGTATTATTGCGTTGTTTTAGGATGGCCATACATCGTCCATGTCCACATAAAAAAAATCCAGGATTCATCACCTCATATTTTGTATGTTAATCACTTTTAGAAAACACATAAATCTCTTGAAACACATCCACGAGTTGAAGATTTAGTTCTGGACTCAACCGACTTTTTTGTTTGTAGATTTTTCCTTACATAAATCAAGGGTTCTTATCTCTAGATCACATAACTTCTCGGAGATCTAATTTCATACAGTTATTATCTATTGATAATTAATTTCTTAAAGGTTTTTCTTGCGATATGGAATTCCCCGAATGTCCCCTTCTTCAATTCGAGTAGTGGAAATTTAGATATGAAGACCTCTCATATCTCAGAAGAAAACATAGAATCTCCATAGATATGCTTGCGTTTCGGATTTTAACACAGGATCCACATTTCGACATTTCAAAGTTGTATGGTATTCTTGCTATCAGTTGCGCAGTTTTTGGTACGTTGTTCATTGTCACAAGTATTCATTACATGGAAACGTTTAACATGAAAATCCTACAGGACATTCATATCTTAGAATTTATAGTGCTGTATGTGCTATAGGACTATCGCAGCATTCCGATATGCCAGTAAGACTGTACTACATGTAGCCAGCGTGGCGGGAACAGTCGGTAATTCTATATGATCACATAGCACAACTCTAAAGTATGTTTTTCCGGTCCTCTATTGTGCGAAATATGCGATAAGGCAATTTCCTACGTTGGGAATAAGGAGTTTCATGATTTTTGGTTAACGTTTGTAAAAATGTACTCAGGAAACTGAGAACATCATCCTTCGTTGTCGAGATGTGGATAGTGCAAATTGAATGCACGAGATGCGACTAGATAATATTTTATCCCTTCAGAAAAGAAGTGGGTTTCACTCCTTTTGGGTTGCTTGTTTTAAATTTTTGAGGAAACACGAAATACATCGGCATGTCTCGTTCTTCGATTATAATTTTGTAATGATATTTTAACAGTTACTTTCTCTATGGATAAATTGCTAGCTATATTAGGAGACCGTTTTTTACTTTGAAGTAATTACTGTTAATTTTAAATCATAGTTGCAATTTAAAATCTAAAAGTGGGCATATGTATTATTGCATTGCTTTAAAATGGCCATACCTCATCCATGCCCAGAAAAAAAACATCCAATATGCATCATCTCATGTTTTGTATGAAAATTTCGTTTAGAAAGACCGAAAGTCTCATGGAACACATTCCCGAGTTTCAAGATGATTTAGTTCTGGGCTTAACCGGCTATTCTGGTTGGGGATTTTCCCTTAAAAAATAAAATCTTTTTATTTCTAGATCGCATAGCATCTCGTTGTTCCTATATCTTACAGTAATTATCTATTCGTAATTAATTTCTTAAACGTTTTTCTTGGGATATGGAATTCCTCGAATGTCCGCTTTTACGTTTCTAGTACTGGAAATTTAGATATGGAGACCTCTGATATCTCAGTAACAAAACAGAATCTCGATAGATATGTATGCTTTTCGGATTTTAACTCTAGATCCACATTTCGACATTTCAAAGATATATGGTATTTTCGCTTTTAGTTACGCCTTTTCTATCATGATTTTCATTGTCCAAAGAATTCATTAGATTAAAAAGTTTAACATGAAAATCCTGCAGGACATTCATATCTTAGAGTTTATTATGCAGTATGTGATATAGAATTATCGCAGCATTCCGATATGCCAGTAAGACTGTACTACATGTAGTCCGCGTGGCCGGAACAGTCGAAAGTTCTATATGATCACATCGTGCACCTCTGAGGTATGTTTTTCCGGTTCTCTACTGTGTGAAATGTTCAACAAAAAGCATATTTCCACCGTTGGGAATAAGGAATTTGATGATTTTTTGGTACACTTTTGTAGGAACTTACTTAAGAAACTGAAATCATCATTCTTCGTTGTCGAGATGTGGATTGTGCAAATTGAATGCACGAGCTGCTACTAGAACAAATGTTATCCCTTCAGCAGATATTTCTACTTTTCATTCCTTCTGGTAGCTGGTTTTAAAGTTCTGAGTACATACATCGGAATTTTTCGTTAATCGTTCGTGGTTTAGTAATGAGATTGAAGCGGTTACATTCTCTGTGGATTAATTGCTATCTATACTAGGAGACCGTTTTTTACTTTGATGGAATATCTGTTTGGAGTGCATCATAGTTGGAATTTAAACTTTAAAATTGCACAAGCGTATTATTGCGTTCTTTTAGGATGGCCATACCTCGTCCATGTCCACATAAAAAAAATCCAGGATTCATCACCTCATATTTTGTATGTTAATCACTTTTAGAAAACACATAAATCTCTTGAAACACATCCACGAGTTGAAGATTTAGTTCTGGACTCAACCGACTTTTTTGTTTGTGGATTTTTCCTTACATAAATCAAGGGTTCTTATCTCTAGATCACATAAGTTCTCGGAGATCTAATTTCATACAGTTATTATCTATTCATAATTAATTTCTTAAACGTTTTTCTTGCGAAATGGAATTCCTCGAATGTCCCCATTTTCAATTCGCGTAGTGGAAATTTAGATATGAAGACCTCTCATATCTCAGAAGAAAACATAGAATCTCCATAGATATGCATGCGTTTCGGATTTTAACACAGGATCCACATTTCGACATTTCAAAGTTGTATGGTATTCTTGCTATCAGTTGCGCAGTTTTTGGTACGTTGTTCATTGTCACAAGTATTCATTACATGGAAACGTTTAACATGAAAATCCTACAGGACATTCATATCTTAGAATTTTTAGTGCTGTATGTGCTCTAGGATTATCGCAGCATTCCGATATGCCAGTAAGACTGTACTACATGTAGTCAGCGTGGCCGGAACAGTCGATAATTCTATATGATCACATAGCACAACTCTAAGGTATGTTTTTCCGGTCCTCTATTGTGCAAAATATGCGATAAGGCAATTTCCTGCGTTGGGAATAAAGAGTTTCATGATTTTTGGTTAACTTTTGTAAAAACATACTCAGGAAACTGAGAACATCATCCTTCGTTGTCGAGATGTGGATAGTGCAAATTGAATGCACGAGATGCGACTAAATAATATGTTATCCCTTCAGCAAATAAGTAGGTTTCACTCCTTTTGGGTTGCTTGTTTTAAATTTTTGAGGAAACACGAAATACATCGGCATGTCTCGTTCTTCGATTATAATTTTGTAATGAGATTTTAACAGTTACTTTCTCTATGGATAAATTGCTAGCTATATTAGGAGACCGTTTTTTACTTTGAAGTAATTACTGTTAATTTTAAATCATAGTTGCAATTTAAAATCTAAAAGTGCGCATATGTATTATTGCATTGCTTTAAAATGGCCATACCTCATCCATGCCCAGAACTAAAACATCCAATATGCATCATCTCATGTTTTGTATGAAAATTTCGTTTAGAAAGACCGAACGTCTCATGGAACACATTCCCGAGTTTCAAGATGATTTAGTTCCGGGCTTAACCGGCTATTCTGGTTGGGGATTTTCCCTTAAGAAATAAAATGTTTTTATTTCTAGATCGCATAGCATCTCGTTGTTCCTATATCTTACAGTAATTATCTATTCGTAATTAATTTCTTAAACGTTTTTCTTGGGATATGGAATTCCCCGAACGTCCGCTTTTACGTTTCTAGTAGTGGAAATTTAGATATGGAGACCTCTGATATCTCTGTAACAAATCAGAATCTCGATAGATATGCATGCTTTTCGGATTTTAACTCTAGATCCACATTTCGACATTTCAAAGATATATGGTATTTTCGCTTTTAGTTACGCCTTTTCTGGCATGATTTTCATTGTCCAAAGAATTCATTAGATTAAAAAGTTTAACATGAAAATCCTGCAGGACATTCATATCTTAGAGTTTATTATGCAGTATGTGATATAGAATTATCGCAGCATTCCGATATGCCAGTAAGACTGTACTACATGTAGTCCGCGTGGCCGGAACAGTCGAAAGTTCTATATGATCACATCGTGCACCTCTGAGGTATGTTTTTCCGGTTCTCTAGTGTGTGAAATGTTCAACAAAAAGCATATTTCCACCGTTGGGAATAAGGAATTTCATGATTTTTTGGTACACGTTTGTAGGAACTTACTTAAGAAACTGAAATCATCATTCTTCGTTGTCGAGATGTGGATTGTGCAAATTGAATGAACGAGCTGTTACTAGATCAAATGTTATCCCTTCAGCAGATATTTGTAATTTTCATTCCTTCTGGTAGCTGGTTTTAAAGTTCTGAGTACATACATCGGAATTTTTCGTTCTTCGTTCGTGGTTTACTAATGAGATTGAATCGTTTACATTCTCTGTGGATTAATTGCTATCTATACTAGGAGACAGTTTTTTATTTTGATGGAATATCTGGTTGGAGTGCATCATAGTTGGAATTTAAACTTTAAAATTGCACAAGCGTATTATTGCGTTGTTTTAGGATGGCCATACATCGTCCATGTCCACATAAAAAAAATCCAGGATTCATCACCTCATATTTTGTATGTTAATCACTTTTAGAAAACACATAAATCTCTTGAAACACATCCACGAGTTGAAGATTTAGTTCTGGACTCAACCGACTTTTTTGTTTGTAGATTTTTCCTTACATAAATCAAGGGTTCTTATCTCTAGATCACATAACTTCTCGGAGATCTAATTTCATACAGTTATTATCTATTGATAATTAATTTCTTAAAGGTTTTTCTTGCGATATGGAATTCCCCGAATGTCCCCTTCTTCAATTCGAGTAGTGGAAATTTAGATATGAAGACCTCTCATATCTCAGAAGAAAACATAGAATCTCCATAGATATGCTTGCGTTTCGGATTTTAACACAGGATCCACATTTCGACATTTCAAAGTTGTATGGTATTCTTGCTATCAGTTGCGCAGTTTTTGGTACGTTGTTCATTGTCACAAGTATTCATTACATGGAAACGTTTAACATGAAAATCCTACAGGACATTCATATCTTAGAATTTATAGTGCTGTATGTGCTATAGGACTATCGCAGCATTCCGATATGCCAGTAAGACTGTACTACATGTAGCCAGCGTGGCGGGAACAGTCGGTAATTCTATATGATCACATAGCACAACTCTAAAGTATGTTTTTCCGGTCCTCTATTGTGCGAAATATGCGATAAGGCAATTTCCTACGTTGGGAATAAGGAGTTTCATGATTTTTGGTTAACGTTTGTAAAAATGTACTCAGGAAACTGAGAACATCATCCTTCGTTGTCGAGATGTGGATAGTGCAAATTGAATGCACGAGATGCGACTAGATAATATTTTATCCCTTCAGAAAAGAAGTGGGTTTCACTCCTTTTGGGTTGCTTGTTTTAAATTTTTGAGGAAACACGAAATACATCGGCATGTCTCGTTCTTCGATTATAATTTTGTAATGATATTTTAACAGTTACTTTCTCTATGGATAAATTGCTAGCTATATTAGGAGACCGTTTTTTACTTTGAAGTAATTACTGTTAATTTTAAATCATAGTTGCAATTTAAAATCTAAAAGTGGGCATATGTATTATTGCATTGCTTGCAAATGGCCATACCTCATCCATGCCCAGAAAAAAAACATCCAATATGCATCATCTCATGTTTTGTATGAAAATTTCGTTTAGAAAGACCGAAAGTCTCATGGAACACATTCCCGAGTTTCAAGATGATTTAGTTCTGGGCTTAACCGGCTATTCTGGTTGGGGATTTTCCCTTAAAAAATAAAATCTTTTTATTTCTAGATCGCATAGCATCTCGTTGTTCCTATATCTTACAGTAATTATCTATTCGTAATTAATTTCTTAAACGTTTTTCTTGGGATATGGAATTCCTCGAATGTCCGCTTTTACGTTTCTAGTACTGGAAATTTAGATATGGAGACCTCTGATATCTCAGTAACAAAACAGAATCTCGATAGATATGTATGCTTTTCGGATTTTAACTCTAGATCCACATTTCGACATTTCAAAGATATATGGTATTTTCGCTTTTAGTTACGCCTTTTCTATCATGATTTTCATTGTCCAAAGAATTCATTAGATTAAAAAGTTTAACATGAAAATCCTGCAGGACATTCATATCTTAGAGTTTATTATGCAGTATGTGATATAGAATTATCGCAGCATTCCGATATGCCAGTAAGACTGTACTACATGTAGTCCGCGTGGCCGGAACAGTCGAAAGTTCTATATGATCACATCGTGCACCTCTGAGGTATGTTTTTCCGGTTCTCTACTGTGTGAAATGTTCAACAAAAAGCATATTTCCACCGTTGGGAATAAGGAATTTGATGATTTTTTGGTACACTTTTGTAGGAACTTACTTAAGAAACTGAAATCATCATTCTTCGTTGTCGAGATGTGGATTGTGCAAATTGAATGCACGAGCTGCTACTAGAACAAATGTTATCCCTTCAGCAGATATTTCTACTTTTCATTCCTTCTGGTAGCTGGTTTTAAAGTTCTGAGTACATACATCGGAATTTTTCGTTAATCGTTCGTGGTTTAGTAATGAGATTGAAGCGGTTACATTCTCTGTGGATTAATTGCTATCTATACTAGGAGACCGTTTTTTACTTTGATGGAATATCTGTTTGGAGTGCATCATAGTTGGAATTTAAACTTTAAAATTGCACAAGCGTATTATTGCGTTCTTTTAGGATGGCCATACCTCGTCCATGTCCACATAAAAAAAATCCAGGATTCATCACCTCATATTTTGTATGTTAATCACTTTTAGAAAACACATAAATCTCTTGAAACACATCCACGAGTTGAAGATTTAGTTCTGGACTCAACCGACTTTTTTGTTTGTGGATTTTTCCTTACATAAATCAAGGGTTCTTATCTCTAGATCACATAAGTTCTCGGAGATCTAATTTCATACAGTTATTATCTATTCATAATTAATTTCTTAAACGTTTTTCTTGCGAAATGGAATTCCTCGAATGTCCCCATTTTCAATTCGCGTAGTGGAAATTTAGATATGAAGACCTCTCATATCTCAGAAGAAAACATAGAATCTCCATAGATATGCATGCGTTTCGGATTTTAACACAGGATCCACATTTCGACATTTCAAAGTTGTATGGTATTCTTGCTATCAGTTGCGCAGTTTTTGGTACGTTGTTCATTGTCACAAGTATTCATTACATGGAAACGTTTAACATGAAAATCCTACAGGACATTCATATCTTAGAATTTTTAGTGCTGTATGTGCTCTAGGATTATCGCAGCATTCCGATATGCCAGTAAGACTGTACTACATGTAGTCAGCGTGGCCGGAACAGTCGATAATTCTATATGATCACATAGCACAACTCTAAGGTATGTTTTTCCGGTCCTCTATTGTGCAAAATATGCGATAAGGCAATTTCCTGCGTTGGGAATAAGGAGTTTCATGATTTTTGGTTAACTTTTGTAAAAACATACTCAGGAAACTGAGAACATCATCCTTCGTTGTCGAGATGTGGATAGTGCAAATTGAATGCACGAGATGCGACTAGATAATATTTTATCCCTTCAGAAAATAAGTGGGTTTCACTCCTTTTGGGTTGCTTGTTTTAAATTTTTGAGGAAACACGAAATACATCGGCATGTCTCGTTCTTCGATTATAATTTTGTAATGAGATTTTAACAGTAACTTTCTCTATGGATAAATTGCTAGCTATATTAGGAGACCGTTTTTTACTTTGAAGTAATTACTGTTAAGTTTAAATCATAGTTGCAATTTAAAATCTAAAAGTGGGCATATGTATTATTGCATTGCTTTAAAATGGCCATACCTCATCCATGCCCAGAACTAAAACATCCAATATGAATCATCTCATGTTTCGTATGAAAATTTCGTTTAGAAAGACCGAACGTCTCATGGAACACATTCCCGAGTTTCAAGATGATTTAGTTCCGGGCTTAACCGGCTATTCTGGTTGGGGATTTTCCCTTAAGAAATAAAATGTTTTTATTTCTAGATCGCATAGCATCTCGTTGTTCCTATATCTTACAGTAATTATCTATTCGTAATTAATTTCTTAAACGTTTTTCTTGGGATATGGAATTCCCCGAACGTCCGCTTTTACGTTTCTAGTAGTGGAAATTTAGATATGGAGACCTCTGATATCTCAGTAACAAATCAGAATCTCGATAGATATGCATGCTTTTCGGATTTTAACTCTAGATCCACATTTCGACATTTCAAAGATATATGGTATTTTCGCTTTTAGTTACGCCTTTTCTGGCATGATTTTCATTGTCCAAAGAATTCATTAGATTAAAAAGTTTAACATGAAAATCCTGCAGGACATTCATATCTTAGAGTTTATTATGCAGTATGTGATATAGAATTATCGCAGCATTCCGATATGCCAGTAAGACTGTACTACATGTAGTCCGCGTGGCCGGAACAGTAGAAAGTTCTATATGATCACATCGTGCCCCTCTGAGGTATGTTTTTCCGGTTCTCTACTGTGTGAAATGTTCAACAAGGATATTTCCACCGTTGGGAATAAGGAATTTCATGATATTTTGGTACACGTTTGTAGGAACTTACTTAAGAAACTGAAATCATCATTCTTTGTTGTCGAGATGTGGATTGTGCAAATTGAATGCACGAGCTGCTACTAGATCAAACGTTATCCCTTCAGCAGATATTTGTACTTGTCATTCCTTCTGGTTGCTAGTTTTAAAGTTTTGAGTAAATTCATCGGAATGTTTCGTTATTCGTTTGTGGTTTAGTAATGAGATTGAAGCGGTTACATTCTCTGTGGATTAATTGCTATCTATACTAGGAGACCGTTTTTTACTTTGATGAAATATCTGTTTAGAGTGCATCATAGTTGGAATTTAAACTGTAAAATTGCACAAGCGTATCGTTGCATTGCTTTAAGATGGCCATAACTCATCCATGTCCACACAAAATAAATATCCAGGATTCATCACCTCATATTTTGTATGTTAATCACGTTTTGAAAACACATAATTCTCTTGGAACACAAGAGATATGGAATTCCCCGAATTTCCGCTTTTACGATTCTAGTAGTGGAAATTTAGATATGGACAACTCTGATATCTCAGTAACAAAACAGAATCTCGATAGATATGCATGCTTCTCGGATTTTAAATCTAGATCCACAGTCGAAAGTTCTATATGATCACATCGTGCACCTCTGAGGTATGTTTTTCCGGTTCTCTTTTGTGTGAAATGTTCAACAAGGATACGTTGTTCATCGTCACAAGTATTCATAACATGGAAACGTTTAACATGAAAATCCTACAGGACATTCATATCTTAGGATTTATAGTGCTGTATGTGCTATAGGACTATCGCAGCATTCCGATATGCCAGTAAGACTTTACTACATGTAGTCAGCGTGGCCGGAACAGTCGGTAATTCTACATGATCACATAGCACAACTCTAAGATATGTTTTTCCGATCCTGTATTGTGCGAAATATGCGATAAGGCAATTTACTGCGTTGGGAATAAGGAGTTTCATGATTTTTGGTTAACGTGCGTGAAAACGTACTCAGGAAACTGAGAACATCATCCTTCGTTGTTGAGATGTGGATAGTGCAAATTGAATGCGCGAGATGCGACTAGATAATATGTTATCCCTTCAGCAAATAAGTGGGTTTCACTCCTTTTGGGTTGCTTGTTTTAAATTTTTGAGGAAACACGAAATACATCGGCATGTCTCGTTCTTCGATTATAATTTTGTAATGAGATTTTAATAGTTACATTCTCTATGGATAAATTGCTAGCTATATTAGGAGACCGTTTTTTACTTTGAAGTAATTACTGTTAAGTTTAAATCATAGTTGCAATTTAAAATCTAAAAGTGGGCATATGTATTATTGCATTGCTTAAAAATGGCCATATCTCATCCATGCCCAGAACTAAAACATCCAATATTCATCATCTCATGTTTTGTATGAAAATTTCGTTTAGAAAGACCGAAAGTCTCATGGAACACATTCCCGAGTTTCAAGATGGTTTAGTTCTGGGCTTAACCGGCTATTCTGGTTTGGGATTTTCCCTTAAAAAATAAAAAGTTTTTGTTTCTAGATCGCATAGCATCTCGTTGTTCCTATATCTTACAGTAATTATCTATTCGTAATTAATTTCTTAACGTTTTTCTTGGGATATGAAATTCCCCGAATGTCCGCTTTTACGATTCTAGTAGTGGAAATTGAGATATGGAGACCTCTGATATCTCAGTAACAAAACAGAATCTCGATAGATATGCATGCTTTTCGGATTTTAACTCTAGATCCACATTTCGACATTTCAAAGATATATGGTATTTTCGCTTTTAGTTACGCCTTTTCTGGCATGATTTTCATAGTCCAAAGAATTCATTAGATTAAAAAGTCTAACATGAAAATCCAGCAGGACATTCATATCTTAGAGTCCATAATGCAGTATGTGATATAGAATTATCGCAGCATTCCGATATGCCAGTAAGACTGTACTACATGTAGTCCGCGTGGCCGGAACAGTCGAATGTTCTATATGATCACATCGTGCACCTCTGAGGTATGTTTTTCCGGTTCTCTTTTGTGTGAAATGTTCAACAAGGATATTTCCACCGTTGGGAATAAGGAATTTCATGATTTTTTGGTACACGTTTGTAGGAACTTACTTAAGAAATTGAAATCATCATTCTTCGTTGTCGAGATGTGGATTGTGCAAATTGAATGCACGAGTTGCTACTAGATCAAACGTTATCCCTTCAGCAGATATTTCTACTTTTCATTCCTTCTGGTAGCTGGTTTTAAAGTTCTGAGTACATACATCGGAATTTTTCGTTAATCGTTCGTGGTTTAGTAATGAGATTGAAGCGGTTACATTCTCTGTGGATTAATTGCTATCTATACTAGGAGACCGTTTCTTATTTTGATGGAATATCTGTTTGGAGTGCATCATAGTTGGAATTTAAACTTTAAAATTGCACAAGCGTATTATTGCGTTGTTTTAGGATGGCCATGCATCGTCCATGTCCACATAAAAAAAAATCCAGGATTCATCACCTCATATTTTGTATGTTAATCACTTTTGGAAAACGCATAAATCTCTTGAAACACATCCACGAGTTGAAGATTTAGTTCTGGACTCAACCGACTTTTTTGTTTGTGGATTTTTCCTTACATAAATCAAGGGTTCTTATCTCTAGATCACATAACTTCTCGGAGTTCTAATTTCGTACAGTTATTGTCTATTGATAATTAATTTGTAAAACGTTTTTCTTGCGATATGGAATTCCCCGAATGTCCCCTTTTTCAATTCGAGTAGTGGAAATTTAGATATGAAGACCTCTCATATCTCAGAAGAAAACATAGAATCTCCATAGATATTCATGCGTTTCGGATTTTAACACAGGATCCACATTTCGACATTTCAAAGTTGTATGGTATTCTTGCTGTCAGTTGCGCAGTTTTTGGTACGTTGTTCATTGTCACAAGTACCTGTATTCATTACATGGAGACGTTTAACATGAAAATCCTACAGGACATTCATATCTTAGGATTTATAGTGATGTATGTGCTATAGGATTATCGCAGCATTCCGATATGCCAGTAAGACTGTAATACATGTAGTCAGCGTGGCCGGAACTGTCGGTAATTCTATATGATCACATAGCACAACTCTAAGGTATGTTTTTCCGGTCCTCTATTGTGCGAAATATGCGATAAGGCAATTTCCTCCGTTGGGAATAAGGAGTTTCATGATTTTTGGTTAACGTTTGTAAGAATGTACTCAGGAAACTGAGAACATCATCCTTCGTTGTCGAGATGTGGATAGTGCAAATTGAATGCACGAGATGCGACTAGATAAGATGTTATCCCTTCAGCAAATAAGTGGGTTTCACTCCTTTTATGTTGCTTGTTTTAAATTTTTGCGGAAACACGAAATACATCGCCATGTCTCGTTCTTCGATTATAATTTTGTAATGAGATTTTAACAGTTACATTCTCTATGGATAAATTGCTAGCTATATTAGGAGACCGTTTTTTACTTTGAAGTAATTACTGTTAAGTTTAAATCATAGTTGCAATTTAAAATCTAAAAGTGGGCATATGTATTATTGCATTGCTTAAAAATGGCCATACTTCATTCATGCCCAGAACTAAAACATCCAATATTCATTATCTCATGTTTTGTATGAAAATTTCGTTTAGAAAGACCGAAAGTCTCATGGAACACATTCCCGAGTTTCAAGATGATTTAGTCCTGGGCTTAACCGGCTTGTCTGTTTGGGGATTTTCCCTTAAGAATAAAAATGTTTTTATTTCTTGATCGCATAGCATCTTGTTGTTCCTATATCTTACAGTAATTATCTATTCGTAAATAATTTCTTAAACGTTTTTCTTGGGATATGGAATTCCCCGAATGTCCGCTTTTTTGATTCTAGTAGTGGAAATTTAGATATGGACACCTCTAATATCTCAGTAACAAAACAGAAGCTCGATAGATATGCATGCTTTTCGGATTTTAACTCTAGATCCACATTTCGACATTTCAAAGATATATGGTATTTTCGCTTTTAGTTACGACTATTCTGGCATTATTTTCATTGTCCAAAGAATTCATTAGATTAAAAAGTCTAACATGAAAATCCTGCAGGACATTCATATCTTAGAGTCCATAATGCAGTATGTGATATAGAATTATCGCAGCATTCCGATATGCCAGTAAGACTGTACTACATGTAGTCCGCGTGGCCGGAACAGTCGAAAGTTCTGTATGATCACATCGTGCACCTCTGAGATATGTTTTTCCGGTTCTCTTTTGTGTGAAATGTTCAACAAGGATATTTCCACCGTTGGGAATAAGGAATTTCATGATTTTTTGGTACACGTTTGTAGGAACTTACTTAAGAAACTGAAATCATCATTCTTCGTTGTCGAGATGTGGATTGTGCAAATTGAATGCACGAGCTGCTACTAGAACAAATGTTATCCCTTCAGCAGATATTTCTACTTTTCATTCCTTCTGGTAGCTGGTTTTAAAGTTCTGAGTACATACATCGGAATTTTTCGTTAATCGTTCGTGGTTTAGTAATGAGATTGAAGCGGTTACATTCTCTGTGGATTAATTGCTATCTATACTAGGAGACCGTTTTTTACTTTGATGGAATATCTGTTTGGAGTGCATCATAGTTGGAATTTAAACTTTAAAATTGCACAAGCGTATTATTGCGTTCTTTTAGGATGGCCATACCTCGTCCATGTCCACATAAAAAAAATCCAGGATTCATCACCTCATATTTTGTATGTTAATCACTTTTAGAAAACACATAAATCTCTTGAAACACATCCACGAGTTGAAGATTTAGTTCTGGACTCAACCGACTTTTTTGTTTGTGGATTTTTCCTTACATAAATCAAGGGTTCTTATCTCTAGATCACATAAGTTCTCGGAGATCTAATTTCATACAGTTATTATCTATTCATAATTAATTTCTTAAACGTTTTTCTTGCGAAATGGAATTCCTCGAATGTCCCCATTTTCAATTCGAGTAGTGGAAATTTAGATATGAAGACCTCTCATATCTCAGAAGAAAACATAGAATCTCCATAGATATGCATGCGTTTCGGATTTTAACACAGGATCCACATTTCGACATTTCAAAGTTGTATGGTATTCTTGCTATCAGTTGCGCAGTTTTTGGTACGTTGTTCATTGTCACAAGTATTCATTACATGGAAACGTTTAACATGAAAATCCTACAGGACATTCATATCTTAGAATTTATAGTGCTGTATGTGCTCTAGGATTATCGCAGCATTCCGATATGCCAGTAAGACTGTACTACATGTAGTCAGCGTGGCCGGAACAGTCGATAATTCTATATGATCACATAGCACAACTCTAAGGTATGTTTTTCCGGTCCTCTATTGTGCGAAATATGCGATAAGGCAATTTCCTGCGTTGGGAATAAGGAGTTTCATGATTTTTGGTTAACTTTTGTAAAAACATACTCAGGAAACTGAGAACATCATCCTTCGTTGTCGAGATGTGGATAGTGCAAATTGAATGCACGAGATGCGACTAAATAATATGTTATCCCTTCAGCAAATAAGTAGGTTTCACTCCTTTTGGGTTGCTTGTTTTAAATTTTTGAGGAAACACGAAATACATCGGCATGTCTCGTTCTTCGATTATAATTTTGTAATGAGATTTTAACAGTTACTTTCTCTATGGATAAATTGCTAGCTATATTAGGAGACCGTTTTTTACTTTGAAGTAATTACTGTTAATTTTAAATCATAGTTGCAATTTAAAATCTAAAAGTGCGCATATGTATTATTGCATTGCTTTAAAATGGCCATACCTCATCCATGCCCAGAACTAAAACATCCAATATGCATCATCTCATGTTTTGTATGAAAATTTCGTTTAGAAAGACCGAACGTCTCATGGAACACATTCCCGAGTTTCAAGATGATTTAGTTCCGGGCTTAACCGGCTATTCTGGTTGGGGATTTTCCCTTAAGAAATAAAATGTTTTTATTTCTAGATCGCATAGCATCTCGTTGTTCCTATATCTTACAGTAATTATCTATTCGTAATTAATTTCTTAAACGTTTTTCTTGGGATATGGAATTCCCCGAACGTCCGCTTTTACGTTTCTAGTAGTGGAAATTTAGATATGGAGACCTCTGATATCTCTGTAACAAATCAGAATCTCGATAGATATGCATGCTTTTCGGATTTTAACTCTAGATCCACATTTCGACATTTCAAAGATATATGGTATTTTCGCTTTTAGTTACGCCTTTTCTGGCATGATTTTCATTGTCCAAAGAATTCATTAGATTAAAAAGTTTAACATGAAAATCCTGCAGGACATTCATATCTTAGAGTTTATTATGCAGTATGTGATATAGAATTATCGCAGCATTCCGATATGCCAGTAAGACTGTACTACATGTAGTCCGCGTGGCCGGAACAGTCGAAAGTTCTATATGATCACATCGTGCACCTCTGAGGTATGTTTTTCCGGTTCTCTAGTGTGTGAAATGTTCAACAAAAAGCATATTTCCACCGTTGGGAATAAGGAATTTCATGATTTTTTGGTACACGTTTGTAGGAACTTACTTAAGAAACTGAAATCATCATTCTTCGTTGTCGAGATGTGGATTGTGCAAATTGAATGAACGAGCTGTTACTAGATCAAATGTTATCCCTTCAGCAGATATTTGTAATTTTCATTCCTTCTGGTAGCTGGTTTTAAAGTTCTGAGTACATACATCGGAATTTTTCGTTCTTCGTTCGTGGTTTACTAATGAGATTGAATCGTTTACATTCTCTGTGGATTAATTGCTATCTATACTAGGAGACAGTTTTTTATTTTGATGGAATATCTGGTTGGAGTGCATCATAGTTGGAATTTAAACTTTAAAATTGCACAAGCGTATTATTGCGTTGTTTTAGGATGGCCATACATCGTCCATGTCCACATAAAAAAAATCCAGGATTCATCACCTCATATTTTGTATGTTAATCACTTTTAGAAAACACATAAATCTCTTGAAACACATCCACGAGTTGAAGATTTAGTTCTGGACTCAACCGACTTTTTTGTTTGTAGATTTTTCCTTACATAAATCAAGGGTTCTTATCTCTAGATCACATAACTTCTCGGAGATCTAATTTCATACAGTTATTATCTATTGATAATTAATTTCTTAAACGTTTTTCTTGCGATATGGAATTCCCCGAATGTCCCCTTCTTCAATTCGAGTAGTGGAAATTTAGATATGAAGACCTCTCATATCTCAGAAGAAAACATAGAATCTCCATAGATATGCTTGCGTTTCGGATTTTAACACAGGATCCACATTTCGACATTTCAAAGTTGTATGGTATTCTTGCTATCAGTTGCGCAGTTTTTGGTACGTTGTTCATTGTCACAAGTATTCATTACATGGAAACGTTTAACATGAAAATCCTACAGGACATTCATATCTTAGAATTTATAGTGCTGTATGTGCTATAGGACTATCGCAGCATTCCGATATGCCAGTAAGACTGTACTACATGTAGCCAGCGTGGCGGGAACAGTCGGTAATTCTATATGATCACATAGCACAACTCTAAAGTATGTTTTTCCGGTCCTCTATTGTGCGAAATATGCGATAAGGCAATTTCCTACGTTGGGAATAAGGAGTTTCATGATTTTTGGTTAACGTTTGTAAAAATGTACTCAGGAAACTGAGAACATCATCCTTCGTTGTCGAGATGTGGATAGTGCAAATTGAATGCACGAGATGCGACTAGATAATATTTTATCCCTTCAGAAAAGAAGTGGGTTTCACTCCTTTTGGGTTGCTTGTTTTAAATTTTTGAGGAAACACGAAATACATCGGCATGTCTCGTTCTTCGATTATAATTTTGTAATGATATTTTAACAGTTACTTTCTCTATGGATAAATTGCTAGCTATATTAGGAGACCGTTTTTTACTTTGAAGTAATTACTGTTAATTTTAAATCATAGTTGCAATTTAAAATCTAAAAGTGGGCATATGTATTATTGCATTGCTTTAAAATGGCCATACCTCATCCATGCCCAGAAAAAAAACATCCAATATGCATCATCTCATGTTTTGTATGAAAATTTCGTTTAGAAAGACCGAAAGTCTCATGGAACACATTCCCGAGTTTCAAGATGATTTAGTTCTGGGCTTAACCGGCTATTCTGGTTGGGGATTTTCCCTTAAAAAATAAAATCTTTTTATTTCTAGATCGCATAGCATCTCGTTGTTCCTATATCTTACAGTAATTATCTATTCGTAATTAATTTCTTAAACGTTTTTCTTGGGATATGGAATTCCTCGAATGTCCGCTTTTACGTTTCTAGTACTGGAAATTTAGATATGGAGACCTCTGATATCTCAGTAACAAAACAGAATCTCGATAGATATGTATGCTTTTCGGATTTTAACTCTAGATCCACATTTCGACATTTCAAAGATATATGGTATTTTCGCTTTTAGTTACGCCTTTTCTATCATGATTTTCATTGTCCAAAGAATTCATTAGATTAAAAAGTTTAACATGAAAATCCTGCAGGACATTCATATCTTAGAGTTTATTATGCAGTATGTGATATAGAATTATCGCAGCATTCCGATATGCCAGTAAGACTGTACTACATGTAGTCCGCGTGGCCGGAACAGTCGAAAGTTCTATATGATCACATCGTGCACCTCTGAGGTATGTTTTTCCGGTTCTCTACTGTGTGAAATGTTCAACAAAAAGCATATTTCCACCGTTGGGAATAAGGAATTTGATGATTTTTTGGTACACTTTTGTAGGAACTTACTTAAGAAACTGAAATCATCATTCTTCGTTGTCGAGATGTGGATTGTGCAAATTGAATGCACGAGCTGCTACTAGAACAAATGTTATCCCTTCAGCAGATATTTCTACTTTTCATTCCTTCTGGTAGCTGGTTTTAAAGTTCTGAGTACGTACATCGGAATTTTTCGTTAATCGTTCGTGGTTTAGTAATGAGATTGAAGCGGTTACATTCTCTGTGGATTAATTGCTATCTATACTAGGAGACCGTTTTTTACTTTGATGGAATATCTGTTTGGAGTGCATCATAGTTGGAATTTAAACTTTAAAATTGCACAAGCGTATTATTGCGTTCTTTTAGGATGGCCATACCTCGTCCATGTCCACATAAAAAAAATCCAGGATTCATCACCTCATATTTTGTATGTTAATCACTTTTAGAAAACACATAAATCTCTTGAAACACATCCACGAGTTGAAGATTTAGTTCTGGACTCAACCGACTTTTTTGTTTGTGGATTTTTCCTTACATAAATCAAGGGTTCTTATCTCTAGATCACATAAGTTCTCGGAGATCTAATTTCATACAGTTATTATCTATTCATAATTAATTTCTTAAACGTTTTTCTTGCGAAATGGAATTCCTCGAATGTCCCCATTTTCAATTCGCGTAGTGGAAATTTAGATATGAAGACCTCTCATATCTCAGAAGAAAACATAGAATCTCCATAGATATGCATGCGTTTCGGATTTTAACACAGGATCCACATTTCGACATTTCAAAGTTGTATGGTATTCTTGCTATCAGTTGCGCAGTTTTTGGTACGTTGTTCATTGTCACAAGTATTCATTACATGGAAACGTTTAACATGAAAATCCTACAGGACATTCATATCTTAGAATTTATAGTGCTGTATGTGCTCTAGGATTATCGCAGCATTCCGATATGCCAGTAAGACTGTACTACATGTAGTCAGCGTGGCCGGAACAGTCGATAATTCTATATGATCACATAGCACAACTCTAAGGTATGTTTTTCCGGTCCTCTATTGTGCAAAATATGCGATAAGGCAATTTCCTGCGTTGGGAATAAGGAGTTTCATGATTTTTGGTTAACTTTTGTAAAAACATACTCAGGAAACTGAGAACATCATCCTTCGTTGTCGAGATGTGGATAGTGCAAATTGAATGCACGAGATGCGACTAGATAATATTTTATCCCTTCAGAAAATAAGTGGGTTTCACTCCTTTTGGGTTGCTTGTTTTAAATTTTTGAGGAAACACGAAATACATCGGCATGTCTCGTTCTTCGATTATAATTTTGTAATGAGATTTTAACAGTAACTTTCTCTATGGATAAATTGCTAGCTATATTAGGAGACCGTTTTTTACTTTGAAGTAATTACTGTTAAGTTTAAATCATAGTTGCAATTTAAAATCTAAAAGTGGGCATATGTATTATTGCATTGCTTAAAAATGGCCATACTTCATTCATGCCCAGAACTAAAACATCCAATATTCATTATCTCATGTTTTGTATGAAAATTTCGTTCAGAAAGACCGAAAGTCTCATGGAACACATTCCCGAGTTTCAAGATGATTTAGTCCTGGGCTTAACCGGCTTGTCTGTTTGGGTATTTTCCCCTAAGAATAAAAATGTTTTTATTTCTTGATCGCATAGCATCTCGTTGTTCCTATATCTTACAGTAATTATCTATTCGTAAATAGTTTCTTAAACGTTTTTCTTGGGATATGGAATTCCCCGAATGTCCGCTTTTTTTATTCTAGTAGTGGAAATTTAGATATGGACACCTCTAATATCTCAGTAACAAAACAGAAGCTCGATAGATATGCTTGCTTTTCGGATTTTAACTCTAGATCCACATTTCGACATTTCAAAGATATATGGTATTTTCCCTTTTAGTTACGACTATTCTGGCATTATTTTCATTGTCCAAAGAATTCATTAGATTAAAAAGTCTAACATGAAAATCCTGCAGGACATTCATATCTTAGAGTCCATAATGCAGTATGTGATATAGAATTATCGCAGCATTCCGATATGCCAGTAAGACTGTACTACATGTAGTCCGCGTGGCCGGAACAGTTGAAAGTTCTGTATGATCACATCGTGCACCTCTGAGATATGTTTTTCCGGTACTCTTTTGTGTGAAATGTTCAACAAGGATATTTCCACCGTTGGGAATAAGGAATTTCATGATTTTTTGGTACACGTTTGTAGGAACTTACTTAAGAAACTGAAATCATCATTCTTCGTTGTCGAGATGTGGATTGTGCAAATTGAATGCACGAGCTGCTACTAGATCAAACGTTACCCTTCAGCAGATATTTGTACTTGTCATTCCTTCTGGTTGCTAGTTTTAAAGATTTGAGTAAATTCATCGGAATGTTTCGTTATTCGTTCGTGGTTTAGTAATGAGATTGAAGCGTTTACATTCTCTGTGGATTAATTGCTATCTATACTAGGTGACCGTTTTTTACTTTGATGAAATATCTGTTTAGATTGCATCATAGTTGGAATTTAAACTTTAAAGTTGCACAAGCGTATTGTTGCATTGCTTTAAGATGGTCATACCTCATCCATGTCCACATAAAAAAAAATCCAGGATTCATCACCTCATATTTTGTATGTTAATCACGTTTAGAAAACACATAATTCTCTTGGAACACATCCACGAGTTGAAGATATAGTTCTGGACTCAACCGACTTTTCTGTTTGTGGATTTTTCCTTACATAAATCAAGGGTTCTTATCTCTAGATCACATAACTTCTCGGAGTTCTAATTTCGTACAGTTATTATCTACTGATAATTAATTTGTAAAACGTTTTTCTTGCGATATGGAATTCCCCGAATGTCCCCTTTTTCAATTCGAGTAGTGGAAATTTAGATATGAAGACCTCTCATATCTCAGAAGAAAACATAGAATCTCCATAGATATGCATGCGTTTCGGATTTTAACACAGGATCCACATTTCGACATTTCAAAGTTGTATGGTATTCTTGCTGTCAGTTGCGCAGTTTTTGGTACGTTGTTCATTGTCACAAGTACCTGTATTCATTACATGGAGACGTTTAACATGAAAATCCTACAGGACATTCATATCTTAGAATTTATAGTGCTGTATGTGCTATAGGACTATCGCAGCATTCCGATATGCCAGTAAGACTGTACTACATGTAGTCAGCGGGGCCGGGACAGTCGGTAATTCTATATGATCACATAGCACAACTCTAAGGTATGTTCTTCCGTCCTCTATCGTGCGAAATATGCGATAAGGCAATTTACTGCGTTGGGAATAAGGAGTTTCATGATTTTTGGTTAACTTTCGTAAAAACGTACTTAGGAAACTGAGAACATCATCCTTCGCAGTCGAGATGTGGATAGTGCAAATTGAATGCACGAGATTCGACTAGGTAAGATGTTATCCCTTCAGCAAATAAGTGGGTTTCACTTCTTTGCGTTGCTTGTTTTAAATTTTTGAGGAAACACGAAATACATCGGAATGTCTCGTTCATCGATTATAGTTTTGTAATGCGATTTTAACAGTTACTTTCTCTATGGGTAAATTTGTAGCTATATTAGGAGACCGTTTTTTACTTTGAAGTAATTACTGTTATGTTTGAATCATAGTTGCAATATAAAATCTAAAAGTGGGCATATGTATAATTGCATTGCTTTAAAATGGCCATACTTCATCCATGCCCAGAACTAAAACGTCCAATATTCATCATCTCATGTTTTGTATGAAAATTTCGTTTAGAAAGACCGAAAGTCTCATGGAACACATTCCCGAGTTTCAAGATGATTTAGTTCTGGGCTAAACCGGCTATTCTGGTTGGGGATTTTCCCTTAAGCATAATAATGTTTTTTATTTCTTGATCGCATAGCATCTCGTTGTTCCTATATCTTACAGTAATTATCTATTCGTAATTAATTTCTTAAACGTTTTTCTTGGGATATGGAATTCCTCGAATGTCCGCTTTTACGTTTCTAGTACTGGAAATTTAGATATGGAGACCTCTGATATCTCAGTAACAAAACAGAATCTCGATAGATATGTATGCTTTTCGGATTTTAACTCTAGATCCACATTTCGACATTTCAAAGATATATGGTATTTTCGCTTTTAGTTACGCCTTTTCTATCATGATTTTCATTGTCCAAAGAATTCATTAGATTAAAAAGTTTAACATGAAAATCCTGCAGGACATTCATATCTTAGAGTTTATTATGCAGTATGTGATATAGAATTATCGCAGCATTCCGATATGCCAGTAAGACTGTACTACATGTAGTCCGCGTGGCCGGAACAGTCGAAAGTTCTATATGATCACATCGTGCACCTCTGAGGTATGTTTTTCCGGTTCTCTACTGTGTGAAATGTTCAACAAAAAGCATATTTCCACCGTTGGGAATAAGGAATTTCATGATTTTTTGGTACACTTTTGTAGGAACTTACTTAAGAAACTGAAATCATCATTCTTCGTTGTCGAGATGTGGATTGTGCAAATTGAATGCACGAGCTGTTACTAGATCAAATGTTATCCCTTCAGCAGATATTTGTAATTTTCATTCCTTCTGGTAGCTGGTTTTAAAGTTTGAGTAAATTCATCGGAATGTTTCGATATTCGTTCGTGGTTTAGTAATGAGATTGAAGCGGTTACATTCTCTGTGGATTAATTGCTATCTATACTAGGAGACCGTTTTTTATTTTGATGAAATATCTGTTTAGATTGCATCATAGTTGGAATTTAAACTTTAAAGTTGCACAAGCGTATTGTTGCATTGCTTTAAGATGGCCATACCTCATCCATGTCCACATAAAAAAAAATCCAGGATTCATCACCTCATATTTTGTATGTTAATCACGTTTAGAAAACACATAATTATCTTGGAACACATCCACGAGTTGAAGATATAGTTCTGGACTCAACCGACTATTCTGTTTGTGGATTTTTCCTTACATAAATCAAGGGTTCTTATCTCTAGATCACATAAGTTCTCGGAGTTCTAATTTCATACAGTTATTATCTATTGATAATTAATTTGTAAAACGTTTTTCTTGCGATATGGAATTCCCCGAATGTCCCCTTTTTCAATTCGAGTAGTGGAAATTTAAATATGTAGACCTCTCATATCTCAGAAGAAAACATAGAATCTCCATAGATATGCATGCGTTTCGGATTTTAACACAGCATCCACATTTCGACATTTCAAAGTTGTATGGTATTCTTGCTATCAGTTGCGCAGTTTTTGGTACGTTGTTCATTGTCACAAGTATTCATTACATGGAAACGTTTAACATGAAAATCCTACAGGACATTCATATCTTAGAATTTATAGTGCTGTATGTGCTATAGGACTATCGCAGCATTCCGATATGCCAGTAAGACTGTACTACATGTAGCCAGCGTGGCGGGAACAGTCGGTAATTCTATATGATCACATAGCACAACTCTAAAGTATGTTTTTCCGGTCCTCTATTGTGCGAAATATGCGATAAGGCAATTTCCTACGTTGGGAATAAGGAGTTTCATGATTTTTGGTTAACGTTTGTAAAAATGTACTCAGGAAACTGAGAACATCATCCTTCGTTGTCGAGATGTGGATAGTGCAAATTGAATGCAAGAGATGCGACTAGATAAGATGTTATCCCTTCAGCAAATAAGTGGGTTTCACTCCTTTTGGGTTGCTTGTTTTAAATTTTTGAGGAAACACGAAATACATCGGCATGTCTCGTTCTTCGATTATAATTTTGTAATGAGATTTTAACAGTTACTTTCTCTATGGATAAATTGCTAGCTATATTAGGAGACCGTTTTTTACTTTGAAGTAATTACTGTTAATTTTAAATCATAGTTGCAATTTAAAATCAAAAAGTGGACATATGTATTATTGCATTGCTTTAAAATGGCCATACCTCATCCATGCCCAGAACTAAAACATCCAATATGCATCATCTCATGTTTTGTATGAAAATTTCGTTTAGAAAGACCGAACGTCTCATGGAACACATTCCCGAGTTTCAAGATGATTAAGTTCTGGGCTTAACCGGCTATTCTGGTTGGGGATTTTCCCTTAAGAAATAAAATGTTTTTATTTCTAGATCGCATAGCATCTCGTTGTTCCTATATCTTACAGTAATTATCTATTCGTAATTAATTTCTTAATCGTTTTTCTTGGGATATGGAATTCCCCGAATGTCCGCTTTTACGTTTCTAATAGTGGAAATTTAGATATGGAGACCTCTGATATCTCAGTAACAAAACAGAATCTCGATAGATGTGCATGCTTTTCGGATTTTAACTCTAGATCCACATTTCGACATTTCAAAGATATATGGTATTTTCGCTTTTAGTTACGCCTTTTCTGGCATGATTTTCATTGTCCAAAGAATTCATTAGATTAAAAAGTTTAACATGAACATCCTGCAGGACATTCATATCTTAGAGTCCATAATGCAGTATGTGATATAGAATTATCGCAGCATTCCGATATGCCAGTAAGACTGTACTACATGTAGTCCGCGTGGCCGGAACAGTCGAAAGTTCTATATGATCACATCGTGCACCTCTGAGGTATGTTTTTCCGGTTCTCTACTGTGTGAAATGTTCAACAAAAAGCATATTTCCACCGTCGGGAATAAGGAATTTCATGATTTTTTGGTACACTTTTGTAGGAACTTACTTAAGAAACTGAAATCATCATTCTTCGTTGTCGAGATGTGGATTGTGCAAATTGAATGCACGAGCTGTTACTAGATCAAATGTTATCCCTTCAGCAGATATTTGTAATTTTCATTCCTTCTGGTAGCTGGTTTTAAAGTTCTGAGTACATATATCGGAATTTTTCGTTCTTCGTTCGTGGTTTACTAATGAGATTGGATCGTTTACATTCTCTGTGGATTAATTGCTATCTATACAAGGAGACCGTTTTTTATTTTGATGGAATATCTGGTTGGAGTGCATCATAGTTGGAATTTAAATTTTAAAATTGCACAAGCGTATTATTGCGTTGTTTTAGGATGGCCATACCTCGTCCATGTCCACATAAAAAAAAAATCCAGGATTCATCACCTCATATTTTGTGTGTTAAACACGTTCAGAAAACACATAATTCTCTTGGAACACATCCACGAGTTGAAGATTTAGTTCTGGACTCAACCGATGTTTCTGTTTTTGGATTTTTCCTTACATAAATCAAGGGTTCTTATCTCTAGATCACATAACTTCTCGGAGTTCTAATTTCGTACAGTTATTGTCTATTGATAATTAATTTGTAAAACGTTTTTCTTGCGATATGGAATTCCCCGAATGTCCCCTTTTTCAATTCGAGTAGTGGAAATTTAGATATGAAGACCTCTCATATCTCAGAAGAAAACATAGAATCTCCATAGATATGCATGCGTTTCGGATTTTAACACAGGATCCACATTTCGACATTTCAAAGTTGTATGGTATTCTTGCTGTCAGTTGCGCAGTTTTTGGTACGTTGTTCATTGTCACAAGTACCTGTATTCATTACATGGAGACGTTTAACATGAAAATCCTACAGGACATTCATATCTTAGGATTTATAGTGATGTATGTGCTATAGGATTATCGCAGCATTCCGATATGCCAGTAAGACTGTAATACATGTAGTCAGCGTGGCCGGAACTGTCGGTAATTCTATATGATCACATAGCACAACTCTAAGGTATGTTTTTCCGGTCCTCTATTGTGCGAAATATGCGATAAGGCAATTTCCTCCGTTGGGAATAAGGAGTTTCATGATTTTTGGTTAACGTTTGTAAGAATGTACTCAGGAAACTGAGAACATCATCCTTCGTTGTCGAGATGTGGATAGTGCAAATTGAATGCACGAGATGCGACTAGATAAGATGTTATCCCTTCAGCAAATAAGTGGGTTTCACTCCTTTTATGTTGCTTGTTTTAAATTTTTGCGGAAACACGAAATACATCGCCATGTCTCGTTCTTCGATTATAATTTTGTAATGAGATTTTAACAGTTACATTCTCTATGGATAAATTGCTAGCTATATTAGGAGACCGTTTTTTACTTTGAAGTAATTACTGTTAAGTTTAAATCATAGTTGCAATTTAAAATCTAAAAGTGGGCATATGTATTATTGCATTGCTTAAAAATGGCCATACTTCATTCATGCCCAGAACTAAAACATCCAATATTCATTATCTCATGTTTTGTATGAAAATTTCGTTAAGAAAGACCGAAAGTCTCATGGAACACATTCCCGAGTTTCAAGATGATTTAGTCCTGGGCTTAACCGGCTTGTCTGTTTGGGGATTTTCCCCTAAGAATAAAAATGTTTTTATTTCTTGATCGCATAGCATCTTGTTGTTAATATATCTTACAGTAATTATCTATTCGTAAATAATTTCTTAAACGTTTTTCTTGGGATATGGAATTTCCCGAATGTCCGCTTTTTTGATTCTAGTAGTGGAAATTTAGATATGGACACCTCTAATATCTCAGTAACAAAACAGAAGCTCGATAGATATGCATGCTTTTCGGATTTTAACTCTAGATCCACATTTCGACATTTCAAAGATATATGGTATTTTCGCTTTTAGTTACGACTATTCTGGCATTATTTTCATTGTCCAAAGAATTCATTAGATTAAAAAGTCTAACATGAAAATCCTGCAGGACATTCATATCTTAGTGTCCATAATGCAGTATGTGATATAGAATTATCGCAGCATTCCGATATGCCAGTAAGACTGTACTACATGTAGTCCGCGTGGCCGGAACAGTCGAAAGTTCTGTATGATCACATCGTGCACCTCTGAGATATGTTTTTCCGGTTCTCTTTTGTGTGAAATGTTCAACAAGGATATTTCCACCGTTGGGAATAAGGAATTTCATGATTTTTTGGTACACGTTTGTAGGAACTTACTTAAGAAACTGAAATCATCATTCTTCGTTGTCGAGATGTGGATTGTGCAAATTGAATGCACGAGCTGCTACTAGAACAAATGTTATCCCTTCAGCAGATATTTCTACTTTTCATTCCTTCTGGTAGCTGGTTTTAAAGTTCTGAGTACATACATCGGAATTTTTCGTTAATCGTTCGTGGTTTACTAATGAGATTGAAGCGATTACATTCTCTGTGGATTAATTGCTATCTATACTAGGAGACCTTTTTTACTTTGATGGAATATCTGTTTGGAGTGCATCATAGTTGGAATTTAAACTTTAAAATTGCACAAGCGTATTATTGCGTTCTTTTAGGATGGCCATACCTCGTCCATGTCCACATAAAAAAAATCCAGGATTCATCACCTCATATTTTGTATGTTAATCACTTTTAGAAAACACATAAATCTCTTGAAACACATCCACGAGTTGAAGATTTAGTTCTGGACTCAACCGACTTTTTTGTTTGTGGATTTTTCCTTACATAAATCAAGGGTTCTTATCTCTAGATCACATAAGTTCTCGGAGATCTAATTTCATACAGTTATTATCTATTCATAATTAATTTCTTAAACGTTTTTCTTGCGAAATGGAATTCCTCGAATGTCCCCATTTTCAATTCGAGTAGTGGAAATTTAGATATGAAGACCTCTCATATCTCAGAAGAAAACATAGAATCTCCATAGATATGCATGCGTTTCGGATTTTAACACAGGATCCACATTTCGACATTTCAAAGTTGTATGGTATTCTTGCTATCAGTTGCGCAGTTTTTGGTACGTTGTTCATTGTCACAAGTATTCATTACATGGAAACGTTTAACATGAAAATCCTACAGGACATTCATATCTTAGAATTTATAGTGCTGTATGTGCTATAGGACTATCGCAGCATTCCGATATGCCAGTAAGACTGTACTACATGTAGCCAGCGTGGCGGGAACAGTCGGTAATTCTATATGATCACATAGCACAACTCTAAAGTATGTTTTTCCGGTCCTCTATTGTGCGAAATATGCGATAAGGCAATTTCCTACGTTGGGAATAAGGAGTTTCATGATTTTTGGTTAACGTTTGTAAAAATGTACTCAGGAAACTGAGAACATCATCCTTCGTTGTCGAGATGTGGATAGTGCAAATTGAATGCACGAGATGCGACTAGATAATATTTTATCCCTTCAGAAAATAAGTGGGTTTCACTCCTTTTGGGTTGCTTGTTTTAAATTTTTGAGGAAACACGAAATACATCGGCATGTCTCGTTCTTCGATTATAATTTTGTAATGATATTTAAACAGTTACTTTCTCTATGGATAAATTGCTAGCTATATTAGGAGACCGTTTTTTACTTTGAAGTAATTACTGTTAATTTTAAATCATAGTTGCAATTTAAAATCTAAAAGTGGGCATATGTATTATTGCATTGCTTAAAAATGGCCATACCTCATCCATGCCCAGAAAAAAAACATCCAATATGCATCATCTCATGTTTTGTATGAAAATTTCGTTTAGAAAGACCGAAAGTCTCATGGAACACATTCCCGAGTTTCAAGATGATTTAGTTCTGGGCTTAACCGGCTATTCTGGTTGGGGATTTTCCCTTAAAAAATAAAATCTTTTTATTTCTAGATCGCATAGCATCTCGTTGTTCCTATATCTTACAGTAATTATCTATTCGTAATTAATTTCTTAAACGTTTTTCTTGGGATATGGAATTCCTCGAATGTCCGCTTTTACGTTTCTAGTACTGGAAATTTAGATATGGAGACCTCTGATATCTCAGTAACAAAACAGAATCTCGATAGATATGTATGCTTTTCGGATTTTAACTCTAGATCCACATTTCGACATTTCAAAGATATATGGTATTTTCGCTTTTAGTTACGCCTTTTCTATCATGATTTTCATTGTCCAAAGAATTCATTAGATTAAAAAGTTTAACATGAAAATCCTGCAGGACATTCATATCTTAGAGTTTATTATGCAGTATGTGATATAGAATTATCGCAGCATTCCGATATGCCAGTAAGACTGTACTACATGTAGTCCGCGTGGCCGGAACAGTCGAAAGTTCTATATGATCACATCGTGCACCTCTGAGGTATGTTTTTCCGGTTCTCTACTGTGTGAAATGTTCAACAAAAAGCATATTTCCACCGTTGGGAATAAGGAATTTCATGATTTTTTGGTACACCTTTGTAGGAACTTACTTAAGAAACTGAAATCATCATTCTTCGTTGTCGAGATGTGGATTGTGCAAATTGAATGCACGAGCTGTTACTAGATCAAATGTTATCCCTTCAGCAGATATTTGTAATTTTCATTCCTTCTGGTAGCTGGTTTTAAAGTTTGAGTAAATTCATCGGAATGTTTCGATATTCGTTCGTGGTTTAGTAATGAGATTGAAGCGGTTACATTCTCTGTGGATTAATTGCTATCTATACTAGGAGACCGTTTTTTATTTTGATGAAATATCTGTTTAGATTGCATCATAGTTGGAATTTAAACTTTAAAGTTGCACAAGCGTATTGTTGCATTGCTTTAAGATGGCCATACCTCATCCATGTCCACATAAAAAAAATCCAGGATTCATCACCTCATATTTTGTATGTTAATCACGTTTAGAAAACACATAATTCTCTTGGAACACATCCACGAGTTGAAGATATAGTTCTGGACTCAACCGACTATTCTGTTTATGGATTTTTCCTTACATAAATCAAGGGTTCTTATCTCTAGATCACATAACTTCTCGGAGTTCTAATTTCATACATTTATTATCTATTGATAATTAATTTGTAAAACGTTTTTCTTGCGATATGGAATTCCCCGAATGTCCCCTTTTTCAATTCGAGTAGTGGAAATTTAAATATGTAGACCTCTCATATCTCAGAAGAAAACATAGAATCTCCATAGATATGCATGCGTTTCGGATTTTAACACAGGATCCACATTTCGACATTTCAAAGTTGTATGGTATTCTTGCTATCAGTTGCGCAGTTTTTGGTACGTTGTTCATTGTCACAAGTATTCATTACATGGAAACGTTTAACATGAAAATCCTACAGGACATTCATATCTTAGAATTTATAGTGCTGTATGTGCTATAGGACTATCGCAGCATTCCGATATGCCAGTAAGACTGTACTACATGTAGCCAGCGTGGCGGGAACAGTCGGTAATTCTATATGATCACATAGCACAACTCTAAAGTATGTTTTTCCGGTCCTCTATTGTGCGAAATATGCGATAA